>NW_006921588.1:37709677-37747672 GCF_000298275.1 Orycteropus afer afer
TGATGAGAAATGTACCACAAATGGGATGGCCTTAACAAACATGAGTTTATTCTTACAATTTGGAGGCTTTAAGTCCAAGTTCAAAGTGCCAGGCTCTAGGAGCTGGGTGAAAGCCCCTCAACCTTGGGGTCCAGCTCTGCCTCCTGCTCCACGCACACTGGAGCTAGAGGCGTTTCTTCACTCAGACATCTCCTATTTGCTGAGGTTGAGAAGCCCCAAGGTTGACAAGTAAAAAGGCACAGTCCTGATATTACCAAATCGTACAGCAGGCCATTAACTTAAGTCCATTGTAAGTCCCAAGACAGGCAGACATAGCAGGCTGCTGAGCAATGACATGGCTACATGCAGGGTCTAAGCGTGCCATAGGCTAGAGACCATTCCCAAAGGCTTCTCCTTATATATAGGAAGTAGACCACATACCCAAAGGCAGCTAACCAGCTGCTTGTGGTAGATCCCACCGTGGAGTTGATTGCCAGTCTCCTCATGGGATTAACTACCACCAGCTGCCCAGCCACTCAACCATGCCCAGCCAAGTTGACACACAAACTGAACTACCACAATGGGGAAGAGGGATTTTCCACCATGTAAAAAATATATATTGTTGTTGTTGTTGTTATTTGCCGTCGAGTCAGTCCCAACTCATAGCGACCCCTCCTTGGGTTACCGAGGCAGTATCACTACGGCAGTAGGATTGCCCAACCTTCCTTCCGAGGAGTGGCTGGTGGGTTTGGCTAATGAAGTATGTAACGAGCAGTGGGAATAGTTTAGTAACAAATGAGAATACCAAGTCCTACTGTTGATTCTGAAATTTATTTATATATATGACTATACTTAAGGTCATCACAATAAATGGAAAGTTGTCAGGGGTTTTATTTTGTTTCGATCTACAATCAATACCCATGGGAATAGCAGTCAAGAAATCAGATGATGTATTGGACTGGGCAAAGCTTCTGCATAAGATCTCATTAAAGTGTCAAAGAGCAAAGGTGTCCCTTTGAAGACTAAGTTGAGCCTCACCCAAGCCTTGGTATTTCCAGTAGCCTCACAGCATGGGAAAGGGGAAATATAAGGAAAAGTGAATAATTGATACATTTGAATTGTGGTGTTGGTGAGTAATACTGAAAATACCATGGACTTCCAGAAAAATGGACAAATCTGTCTTGAAAGCACAGCCAGAATGCTCCTTAGAAGCAAAAATGGCCAGACTTCGTTTCTTGTACTTTGATCATGTTGGTAGAAGGGACCAGTCTCTGGAGAAGGATATCATGCTTGGTAAATATGTTGTTGTTGTTGTAATATGCTGTCAAGTCGGCCCCCGACTCATAGCGACCCCTCCTTGGGTTTCCGAGGCAGTATCACTACGAAAGTAGATTGCCCAACCTTCCTTCCGAGGAGTAGCTGGTGGGTTTGAACCACCAGCCTTCTGGTTAGCAGTCAAGTGCCTTAGGCACTATCGAAAAAGGGGAAGACCCTCACTGAGACAGGTTGACACAGTGGGTGCAATGATGGGCTCAAACATAGCAAAGGTTGTGAGGATGGCACAAGGCAGGGCGGTGTTTCGTTCGATTGTACATAGGAATACTATGAGTCAGTACCAACTGGAAAACACCTAACAAAACAACAATACATAAAGTACACTAAATAATTCTGGGCAACAAGTCATACCAATATTTTAGTGGCTTTTCCCAACAGAAGTTTATTTATTCGTGTGCAAATTCTTTTGTAGGTCTCAGCCTCTGCCACAGCAGTTAGACTAATTTCAACTAATACTGAAATTAAAGTTTTAGTCTGGATGTTGTGACTGAAAGTTATAGACTGTGATTTCACTCTTACTCATTGTTTGCTTCGTTGTCTGTGCAAAAAACTGTAACAGCCAGTCATTTAAAAGAATAACTGATACATGAAATTGTTTAACCTGGTTGTTGCTTAAAGAATACAATTCAGAGGCATTTAAATGAATTAATTGATTGCTCTTAATATCAGCAACTTTTAAAAGCAACTTTTTCTGATGTGATTCCAATATCATGATTCAAATAAGTCTCGTATTTTGTTTCTCTATGTAAATATGCACAGAAAGGAATACTTAACTCGACGGCAAACAACAACAACAACAACAACTTATAATAGACCAAGGACATATTACTAGGTATTTACTATGTTAGCTATTATCAGTGATATTTTTGGTTGCATTGCTTCCATATATCAATTTAATTTTTAACACCTACGAAATGTTATTAGTAGGTGAAGTGCCTACAATTTTGTTGCTTGATGCTATTATTATAGTAGAGGCTCCTTTCAGGATGTTCATGTAACCCCTTTCCATTAGATTATTCCAAATATATTTACTTTTAAGCTGTATTTTAAAATTATTTTTTGAATTAATTTCAAGTTATTTTCTGAAAGCAAGCTTTAGGACTGATCAAAATGGGTTGCATCTTAAAGCAACTGATGCTATATACACAGGATATACAAATATACGTATTTCCCAGGTGTCAAGAATCAGCTAAAGGAAAAGCACATGGGAACTAAAACATACAAACAAGCACCCTGCTAGGTCCTCCAAGAGAAAAGGGGAATTAGATTTATCGTTCAATTGTTGGTTTACAGATTCTCATTAGACATAATATTGTCCAGACTTCATGTCACAGCTGCTATGGGCTTAAAAAGAAAAAAAAATTATACCTCTAAAGACCCGGCAAGCTTAAACCTGCCACCCGTTTGAAAGACCACAGTGTCACAGGTGCACTTATCAAGTAGCAGCCTCAGAGGTCAAGTTAAAAAAAGAAAAGGAAAAAAGATCTGAACGTGGAAGACCATACTGCTGGAGGAGAGCAAGCTGAAACCTTGTTCTGTGGGGTTTTCTCCAAACTTCCGTGGCGGCCCAAGTCCGCGCCGCTCCTCTCCTCCTGGCAGGGCAGGTAATCTTCTTTGCTCCGCCCCCAACCCCCCACCTGTCTCACTCGGGCGCGCCAGCTTTCCTGAAGCAACGCCCTAGTGGGGGGAATGGGAACTCTCCGCCAACAAGCTTCCTTTCTGTTAGGTTTCCCCAGCTGGACCCCAAAGACTCCAAGCCCTGGGGGAAGGAAATTCCAACTCGGTCCTCGCCCACCCCCGCCCCATCCCTCTCTCCGGCTCGTTGCCTCTCTCGCCCCAATGCCGCCGAAACTTGTTCCCACTTTCGGGTGGCAGGTCGGCGGAGGTGGCGGCGAGATCCTCGGCCCTGGGCAGGGAAATGGGGCAGGGTAAGTGTACGAGTTTGGGGAGCGGCCCCGTAGCACCCAGAGAGCGCGAGGGCACCCCGCCCGCGGGCAGGAGGAGGCGCTGACTCGGCCCGGCCCGCGACAGGGCTGAGCCTCTGCTAGGCTGCCGCTTTCTCGTCCTTTCAAGTCCTGGCTTGAGAGCCCAACTGCAAGCGCACAGGACGGGGGAGGGAAGAGTGGGAGAGGGCGGGAGAGAACAGGCGAGCCACTGTGTCCTTTGGAAAAGAAAGTAGGAGCCCTGGCTGGGAAAAGAGAGATTAGCACTCCGAACTTTTCTTCGGGTAAAGTTTCCCCAGGGCGTTTTGTTTGTGCAAACTCGGCGAAGGAGCTGGGCGGTGAGCTGCCGGCGTGGCGGTCGTGTCTCCGCGCCTTGCCCAGCTCCTTCGCCTTCCAACCAGGCCAGGTCCTCTCCCTCCCCCAGAGGCGCCAAATGGCTACCCAGTGAACTCCGCGGGGCGGGGGCTGCAGCACCGCCTCCTGCAGCCGCCGCTCCCTGCGGCGGCGGCGCCTGCGGGCAAGGAGCCGGGTCCCGCAGGTGGAAGTGCACCCGGGAGGCGGGCCAGCCCAGGGCTTGGGTGGCTCGGGCGGGCTCTTGACCTGTAGCCAGCCCCACTCTGGCCTCGGAAGGGCGCGCGTCCCGCCCTGACCGGCCGGCCTCTCCCACGCCAGCAGTGACGCGCCGACTTGGAGCTGGAGCCCGCGCAGCGCACCGCAGGACCATGGACGGCCAAACCCCGCGCGCGGAGGACGCCCCGGCAGCGCCCCTGACATCCACCGCTCCCGCAGGGTAAGCCCGGAGCCTCGCACGGTCACTGGAAGGGCGAAGCCAGCGAGACTTCCACCAGTTTACCTAGTTGGCAACTTGCTGCCTGCTAGCGGCCTGACTTACTAGCCATCCAACACGCAGGCGAGGAGGTTGCCTCCTTGGAGGCCGCCTGGTGTGGGGAATCTGGTTTAGAGTGCTTTTGTACTGGGGCCGCGCTAGGTTGCAGGAGGCCAGCTGAATGCGACGAATTGGGTGGGGAGTCCAAAAGCAAAAATCTTAACAAAGGGCCCCTTGTTGAGGCTCTGGAGGAGCGGAGGGCGATACCTGTAAGCGAACTCCTGTGAAGGAGAAAGAGTTTCCTTGGCGAAGGCTGAGGCCCAGACAGAGGAGCGATATCGGAGTGACTGTATTGGAAGGGGCTTTCTGCGAGCGAGTGGAGGTCCACGGGAGGGTGTGCCAGCTGTCAGCTCGAATGACAGTTCCGGGACCGGGCAGGGTGCGCGCCTCTGACTGGGGGTGTGTGTGCCTGTGGCCAATGGCTGATGCCAAAGGCAAGAGCAAAGTCAGACTGCAAAGAACTATACTCTTCTTTGTATCCTCATGTGTTTGAGGAGAGATTGGAGGGGAAGGGGCTGTCACATGGTGAGTTAATATTAAATGAAGCATGTCTTCTTGCCAACTATGCTAATAATCATTGTACTGAGCGTTTGGGTAAACAGTAATGAGAACAGGTAGTTCTGCAAGAGATGAGGGAAAACATGAAGATAACCTTCGTCTTGGTAAACAGAGGAGTAACATGAGTTGTTAGTTGAGTTTTGAGGTGGGAAATCCCTTTGATGTAGGATAACTTTTTCCTGCAGTTGTTACAATTCAGAATTTCTTTTCTTTAATCCTTAATGTGAACATAGAAATGCTCTGAAAAGAATATGAATATGCTAGAAATAGACAAGTTAAGGAAAAATTTGACTTTGTATCTAATGAATGAAAGCCATGCAGTTTTCCTGATTGAAGAGTGTAAAAGTCATTTTTCCCTGGAACATGACAGGCGTTTCCTTAGGAGCAAGTCACAGCATGTTTATTCATCAGAGACCATGCGAACATTGGCAGTTGTCTAGAGGAAACATGGAAAAGACTCAAAGCAACATGACTAATCGAAAAGATATTTAGTATAATGGTTACATAGAGGAAACATGTAGGGTATGAATTAATTCTTTCATTTTCCTCTAATTAACTATCTTTGCCCCCTTCCCCCCATAGCCCTACTGCTTTGGCTTCCTTTCCTCTTTTCTCCTCCCAGGTTTTTCCACTCTTTAGACACTGCCATATATTCTTTGATATATTCTCACATTCCAAAAAAAAAAAAACAAACAAACCCAAACTCACTGCTGTTCAGTTGATTCCACTCATAGCAACCCCTCCTTGGGTTTTCCAGGCAGTATCTTTATGGAAGTAGATTGCCCCATCCTTCTGAGGAGTGGCTGGTGGGTTTGAACCACCAGCCTTCTGGTTAGCAGTCAAATGCCTTAGGCACTATGCCGCCAGAGCTCCCATTATTATGTATAAATACATAAAAGCAAAGTCTTGACATGGAGCTATAAGTTAAAAATGGAACAATTAATTGTTGGCAGTACTGAAATGTATGCAGATACCACTAAATTTAGGACTGAATTGCTGTGTTTGAAAATGGACTAAAAGTAAGGATTAGGTTAAGGTACTGTTTTTAAAAAATAAAACAGTAAGGACATCAGCATACATAAAATGTACTCTTGGTGTTCAGTCAAATTATATCTTTCAGTAGTTATGTGGCAACAGAGGGCTCCGGTAGGAAGGAATGGAAAGAGCTTTCTAGTGACAAGCATGATTTTGAGGTATTTCACATTTTACTTAAGAATGTAAAGGTTTAAACTAATAAATTCTTTGCTTCAAAAGAATGTACAAAACTAACTGCTTTACTTGACTTCCCAAATATGAAGAAATTGTTTGATGGCCCCTTGGCTGTTCCCTTTTCTTTGAAACATTCTAACATTGCAAGAGACAGTATTTTTTAAAAAAGTTCCTAATACTTTCACTTATTTGCTTCATTTTTAGTATCATACAGTATTTTTGAGGGAGCTCTGGTAGCATAGTGCCTAAGGCACTTGACTGCTAACCAGAAGGCTGGTGGTTCAAACCCACCATCCACTCCTCAGAAGGAAGATGGGGCAATCTACTTCCGTAGTGATACTGCCTCAGAAACCCAAGGAGGGGTCGCTATGAGTTGGGTCCGACTCGATGGCAAATAACAACATTATGTTAACATATTTTATGGATAGAAAGGTATACTGTATACCATGACAAATGTTTGACTAATTTAATGTCAGTTAGACATTAAATACAAATCATGCCTAATTCTGACTTATGTACAAAATTCAACTTAAAGCAGATTTAGGAAAGGAACTCATTCCTAATCCAGAGCCTAACTGTACATAAATAATATAGGGAATCCCTGAGTGGCACAAACAGTTAAGGACTTGATTACGAACCTAAAGGTTGGCAATTTGAAGTCATCCAGAGATGCCTCAGAAGATAGGTGTAGTGATTTGCTGCTGAAAAGTCACAGCCTTGAAAACCCTGTGAAGCAGTTCTACTCTGCACACGTGGGGTTATCTTGAGTTGGAATTGACTCAATGGCAACTAACGATAACAATATGATATGATACATGCAATATGATATGATATATATATATATATATATATATATATATATATATATATATATATGGTATCCCTGGATGGTGCAAATACTTAATATACTTGGCTGTCAACTGAAGGACTGAAGGATTGAGTTCACCCCAGGTGCCTTAGATCGGAAGGAAGATGGGGCAATCTATTTCCATAGTGATATTGCCTCAGAAACCCAAGGAGGGGTCGCTATAAGTCAGGTCCGACTCGATGGCACATAACAACAACAACAATAAGGTGCCTTAGAAGAGAAGCCAGATGCTTCACTTCTAAGAATTAGCCATTTGTATACAGTTCTACTCTGACATCCGTGCATCACCATTTTGGAGGAAAAAAAAATTTAAGTGCTTTTATTAAGGAATGAAGCAGCACCAAAAATGATTTCTCTCTTTACCATGATACTCAATTAATGAAGTTTCCTAAGTTTCTAATATTAAAACAAAAGAAACTAAACCTGTTGCTATCAAGCCAATTCCAACTCATAGTGACCCTATAGGACAGGGTAGAACTGCTCCATAGGGTTTCCAAGGCTGTAATCTTTATGGAAGCAGATTACTACTTCTTTCTCCCGGTTAACAGCTGGTGGGTTTAAACTACTGATCTTTTGGTTAGTGGGCAAGTGCTTAACCATTGCACTACCAGGGCTCCTTGTGTCCCATATTAATATTTATTAAAGTGACGTTAATCACATGGTGTTGCCAAGAGTTGGAATTAACAAGGACAACTAACAGTCAGTTGGAAACTAGACTTTGAACCTCTTTTTTCAAGTTCAACCCCTTGCTGAGACTCCAGATATACTGAATCAGAATCTACATCATAGGACATCCAAACTGGTAAAATTATCCCTATTCACAGATGATAGAGAAAACCCCAGAGATTCTGCAAGAAAGCTACTGGAATTAATAGAAGGATTCAGCAAAGTGACAGAATACAAGATCAGCATATAAAAATCAGTTGGATTCCTCTACAGAGAACTCTAAAAAGGAACTCTAAAACAATTCCATATACAATAAACTCTGAAAAGATAAAATACCTGGGAATAAATCTAACTAGGGACATAAACACTTCTATAAAACACTAATGCAAGAAACCAAAAGATCCGATCAACAGAAGAGTAGATAAACAAACTGGTACATACACGCAATGGAATACTATGCAACCCTAAAGAATAATGTAGAAACTGCAAAACACTGCAGAACATGGATGAACTTGGAGGACATTATGCTAAGTGAAATAAGGCAATCACAGAAAGATAAATATTCTACTAGTCTGTTACTGTAAAAAGTGAAGGAAAGGTTTATACATGGAAGGAAATTTTCTTTGTTGATTACCAGGGATGGAAGGGTACAGGAGGAAACACTGCTAGATAGGTAGAGACAAGTATTGATTTGGGTGAAGGGAAGGGCAATGTACCAAATGTGAGTGATCAACACAGTGGCAATGAGGAAGAGGAAGACAGACAGAGGTGCATGGGAGGTACAGACAGCAAAGATGAACCCTTCTGTACATACAGCACTGTGTTTTCAGTGATGGCAAACATTGATCTATGCGTGGATAGTTGGGTGTACAGGCTGAATGATTATGCAGGGGGAAGTGTGCCCATGACCATGTATAGGGTTGGTAGACAATGTTTCTACAAGTGTATTTGTATGTCCTGTAAAAATTTCCAGGTATATAGTAAAGCTGACAGGGGATAAAGTTGTAGTCATTTCTTGGCCACAGCTAGCTACCCAGAGGGAGCAAGTAGTTGGACCTGTGGGCTCAGGACCATGGTTGCAGGGGACATCAAGATCAATTGGCATAACATACTACACAAAAACATTATTCCACATCCTACTTTGGCAAGTAGTGTCTGGGGATCTTAAAAGCTTGCAGACAGCCACCTAGATACAACCATGGGTCTCTAGTCCAGAGCAAAGATGAATGAAGAAAACCAAAGATGCATGGAAACAATTAGTCCAAGTGACTGGTACACCGTGCAATCCTCAGCCTATACAATTAGGTTACCAGAAGAACTAGATGGTGCCTGGCTACCACTGTCAACCACTAGGAGGGGGATATATGTAAGAGATCCTGGATAGAGTGGGAGAACAATGTGGAACAAAACTCAAAATCATAAAAAAAGGTGGGGGGCAGGTTTGTTGGTCTGATAGAGACTGGTGGACCCCCTGAGACTTGGCCCCTAGCTGCCCTTCAGGTCTGAAATTAAACCCACACCTGTGGCTTCCTGCCAAACAAAAGACAGGCATGTGAGCTGAACATTTACATTAGGTGGAAGAGGTAACTATGGAGAGGAAGTGGAAGGCGAGATGTTGCATTCTAGAAAACTGCAGTCAGTGTCATGAGACAAAGTGTATGTGAGCTGCTCTATAGAAAATGAATTTGCTCTGTAAACTTTCACCCAAATCACAATAATAATAGTAATAAAACAACCAGAAACCAAAAGAGACCTACATAAATAGAAAAACATTCCATGCTCATGGATAGGAAGACATAACATTGTGAAAATGTCAGTACTACCCAAAATGATAGGAGCTCTGGTAGCATAGTGGCTAAAGCACTTGACTGCTAACCAGAAGGCTGGCGGTTCAAACCCACCAGCCACTCCTCGGAAGGAAGGTTGGGCAATCCTACTTCCGTAGTGATACTGCCTCGGAAACCCAAGGAGGGGTCGCTATGAGTCGGGGCCGACTCGACGGCACAGAACAACAACAACAACAACACCCAAAATGATATGTAGATATGATGCAATCCTGATCCAGATTCCCACAATATTTTTTTAACGAGTTGGAAAAACTATTCTCCAAATTTATATGAAAAAGAAAGAGGCCCTGCATAAGTAAAACATTACTGAAGAAGAATAAAGTAGTAGGCCTCATGCCTTCTGATCTCAGAACCTACTCCTGTATGATAATCAAAGCAGTCTAGCATTGGTACAAAAGTACACATAGTTTAATGTAACAGAATTTAGAGCTCAGAAGTAAATCTATCCATCTATGAACAGATGATCTTTGACAAAGGGCTGAAATCCATTAAATGGGGGAATAGTCTCTTTAATAAATGGTGCCGGTGAAGCTAGATATCCATTTGCCAAAAAATGAAACAGGATCCATAACTCACATCATATACAGAAACTAACCCAAAACAGATCAAAACCTAATTGTAAAACGTAAACCAAAAATTCGTTGAAGAAAACATAGGGCAAAATCTAGAGGCTCTAATTTACAGCATACATAGACTGTCAAACATAACTAAAAATGCACAAACAATATATACTAGATAAATAGTATCTTTTAAAATTTAAATACTTATAAAAACAGAATAGCTAAAGCAAATGGAAGAAGTGATGAAATTAAAGAGCCGAACAGAAGATTTCAAAGGGTGGCTTGAGAAGACAAAGTTAAGTATTATAATGAAGTGTGCAAAGACCAGGAGTTAGAAAACCAAAAGGGAAGAACGTGCTCAGCATTTCTCAAGCTGAAAGAACCGAAGAAAAATTCAAGTATCAAATTACAATATTTAAGGCAATGTAGTGCCTAAGGCATTTGACTGCTAACCAGAAGGCTGGCAGTTCAAATCCACCAACCACTCCTTGGAAGGAAGGTTGGGCAATCTACTTCCGTAGTGATCCCACTTCGGAAACCCCAGGAGGGGTTGTTATGAGTCATGGCAGTGGGTTTATGGGAAAAATATTGAATGAAACAGGAAACATCAAAAGAAGATGCAAGTAGTACAGAGTCACTGTACCAAAAAATTGATTGATATTCAGCCATTCCAGGAGGTAGCAGAGGATCAAGAACCAGTGGTAATGAAGGAAGAAGTCCATGCTGTATTGAAGAAATTGGCCAAATACAAGACTTCAGGAATTGATGGAATATTCATTGAGGTGTTTCAACAAATGGATGCAGTGCTGGAGGCACTTACTCATTTATGCCAAAAAAATTTGGAAAACAGCTAACTTGAGATACATATTTGTGACCATTCCAAAGAAAGGTGATCCAACCGAATATGGAAATTACCAAACGGTATCATTAATATTACATGCAAGTAAAATTTTGCTGAAGATAACTCAAAAATGGTACAGCAATATATTGATAGGTGTCATAGTTAAGGTTGTTGTCAACTTGGCTGACAACAACTTGTTGAGTGGCTGGGCAGCTAAATGTAGTTATTACCCATGGTGAGATTGCCAGTCAATCCATGGTGGAATCTCTTGGAGCAGCTGTGTAGCTGCTTTAGTGATATGGTCTACTTCCAGTGTATAAGAAGCAGCTTTGAGGAAGGTCTCTAGCTTTTTGGCACGCTTGAACCCTACATGTAGCCAAGTCGTTCAGCAGTGTTCATGCTCTGCTGATCTTGGGACTTCTTCTGGACTTGAATTAGTGGTCTGCCGTGTTGTTTGGTAAAAAATGGGACTGTGCCTTTTTACTTGTCGTTCTTGGGTATATCAGCCTCAGCAGCCAGCAACTGTCTTAGTGAAGAAAAGCCTCCAGCTTCAGTGGGCCAGGAACTGGAGGCAGAACTGAAGCCCAAGGTTGAGGGGCTTTCATCCAGCCCCTAGAGCCTGGCACTTTGAGCTCAGACTTAAAGCTTCCAAATTGTAAGAGAATAAACTCCTGTTTCTTAAAGCCATCCCATTTGTGGTGTATATTCCTGTCAGAGTGGCACTAGGTAACCAAAATAATAGGGAACTTCCAGAAATTCAAGCTAGAGTCAGAAGACATGGAACAAGGGATATCACTGCTGATGTCAGATGGATCTTGGATGCAAGCTAAGAATACCAGAAAGATGTTTATCTGTGTTTCATTGAGTATGCAAAGGTGTATCGCTGTGTGGATCATAATAAATTATGGATAACATTGAGAAGAATGGGAATTCCAGATTACTTAATTGTGCTCATGAGGAACCTGTACATAGACCAAGAGGCTGTCCTTAGAACAGAACAAGAGGATACTGCATGATATAAAATCAGGAAAGATGTGTGCCAAGGTTGTATCCTTTCACCATACTCATTCAATATGTAAGCTGAGCTAATAATCTGAGAAGCTGCACTATATGAAGAAGAACCAGCATAGGATTGGAGGAAGACTCATTAATCTGTGATGTGCAGATGACACAACTTTGCTTGCTGAAGGTGAAAACAAAAATCCTCACACCTGGACCAATAAGCAACATCACGATAAATGGAGAAAAGACTGAAGTTGTCAGGGATTTCGTTTTACTTGGATTCACAATCAACACCCGTGAATGCAGCAGTCAAGAAATCAGACATTGTATTACACTGGGAAAATCTGTTGTAAAAGACCTCTTTAAAGTGTTAAGAAGCAAAGATGTCACTTTGAAGACTAAGATGCACCTAACCTAAGCCTTGGTATTTTCAGTAACCTCATATGCATGTGAAAGCTGGACAATAAATAAAAGAGACCAAAGAATAGTTGATATTGTGAATTGTGGTGTTGGCAAAGAATACTGAAAATACCATGGCCTGCCAGAACAAATCTTTCCTGGAAGAAGTGCAGCTGGAATGCTCCTTGGACACGAGAATGGCCAGACTTCATCTCACCTACTTTGGTCATGTTAGAAGGGAATATTTCCTGGAGAAGGATATCATGCTTGGTAAAGTGGAGGGTCAACAAAAAAGGGGAAAGCCCTCAATGAGAGGGATTGACATGGTGGCTGCAGTGATGGTCTCAGGTATAGCAAGGATTGTGAGGATGGCACATGATTGGGCAGTGTTTTGTTCTGTTGTACATAGGGTCGCTACGAGTTGGAGCTGACTTGACATCATATAACAACAACAACAACAACAAAAACTCATCAAAGAACTTCACCAAGAGCTAAAAGAGAAACTACAAACGGGGAAAAAGTTTAGGCAAGGACATATCAGATAAGGGCCTAATCTCTAACATTTATAGAAAACCTCAGTACCTCAACAACAAAAGCCAAACCTGTTTAAAACAGAGCAAAAGATATGGACACTGCACTGGAGAAGACATTTAAGCTGCTAACAAACAAATGAAAATATGACTGTGATCATTAGCCATTAGAGAGATGCAACTTAAAACTACAGTGAGATACCCTGTCACCCCAGCAGTGACGGCACTTATTGAAAAAAACAAAAACAAATACTGGCGAGGCTATGGGGAGATAGATTAGAACTCTTATGCACTGTTCATGGGATGCAAAATGGTACAACTACTATGGAAAACAGTATGATGCTTCCTTAAAAGCTAGAAATAGAAATACCATATGATCCAACAATCCCACTCTTAGGTCTATGTCCTAGAAAAATGGGAGCTGTGATGAATAGAGACATGCACACCAATGTTCATGGAAGCATTATTCACAATAACAAAAAGATGGGAAAAAGGATAATAATAAATGTCCATCAACAGATGAAGAGATAAACTGTGGTACATACGTACAATGGAATACTATGCAGTAATAAAGAATAACAGTGAATCTGTGAAATATCTCACAACATGCATGAACCTGGAGGACGTTATGCTGAGTGAAATCAGTCAGTCACAAAAGGGCAAATATTGTATGAGACCACTATTATGAAAAGTCAAGAATAGATTTACACCAGACAGAAACACTCTTGGATAGTAACCAGGGCAGGAGAGGGAGAGAGGGAAAATCACTAACCAGATAGTGCACAAGAGTTAATTATAGGGAAGGGAAAGGCACAACATGACCAAAGAAAAGGAAAACACTGAGAGGTACAGAAGAATAAGAACTGTGGTTTAAAAAATGAGACAAACAAAAACCCTCTGCCATCAAGTCATTTCTGACTCAGCAACCCTACAGGATTTCCAAGGCTATAAATCTTTACAGAAGCAGCTGTCTCATTTTTCTTCTACGGAGCAGCCTGGTGGTTTGAACCACTGACCTTTTGTTTAGCAGCTGAATGCTTTGACCATTGTGCAATCCTACAACAACAGTAATAAACAATAATATGTCAGTAGATATACAGGTAAATATGTATGCTAAATAGGTGAGGACAGTTGTAGGAGAGTACACCTGCATACATACATAGATATGGTTGTGGATTTTTCTACATATAGATTTGTAAAAGCTGCATGTATGGTCATATATAATATAGCATATAGGGGGCACAGTTACAGAAACTATTTAGACATTGAGACTGACCTACTGGATTTGAAGCCTAAGGATCTCAGGGGACATCTAGGTCAATTGGAAAAACGCGGTTCATAAATACAATGTTCTACATCCTAGCCTGGTGAGTAGTGGCTTGTGAGTGAACATCTAAGTAGCACTACTAGTTTTTTCCCACCTGGAACAAAGGAGAATGAAGAAAACCGAAGACTCAAGGAAGCAATTAGTTAAAAGACTAGTGGCTCACATGAACCACAGCCTTCTCTGACCTGAGTCCAGAAGAACTAGATGGTGTCTGGCTACCACTACTAATCACTCTGACCAGGACCCAATACAATGTCCAGGTTTGAATGGGCAAAAAATGTAGAACAAAATTTAAATAAAAAACAAACAGATTTACTGGTCTGAAAGAGACTGGAGGATTCCCTAAGACTCTGACCCTAAGACTCCCTTCTAAGTTGAAATGGAAGACATTCCCGAAGACCACCTTTCAGCCAATTAATAGAAGGGCCTATAAAATAAAAACACCCCAATGTGCTCCTTAGATCAACATTTTTCCAAAATCAAAGGTGAGAAAACACAAAGGGACAGGGAAACCAAACGAATGAAAATGAGGAACCCATGGAGGAAAAGGGAAGAGTACTGACACATTGCAGGGATTGCAACCAATGTCATGGAATAATTTGTATATGAATTACTGATGGGAAAACTAATTCTCTGGTAGCATAGGGCCTAAGGCACTTGACTGCTAACCAGAAGGCTGCGGTTCAAACCCACCAGCCACTCCTCGGAAGGAAGGTTGGGCAGCCTACTTCCGTAGTGATACTGCCTCCGAAACCCAAGGTGAGGTGTCACTATGAGTCAATGGCACGTAACAACAACAGTGTAAATTTTTACCTAAAGCACAATAAAATATTAAGAAAAGAAAGAAAATCTACAGTTTAACGAGATCCTCAGGTGATTCTTGTATATACAGTACATGTCTAGTATGTATAAGAATATATATAAATATGCTAGAGGGGTCGCTGTGAGTTGGATCTGACTCGATGGCCGTGAGCATGTTTTTTGTTTTTTTAGTATATATCTAGGGTGAAAATGCAAATTCCCAGCAGGGACTCAAACCCAAATGAACTGGTTCAAAGCACGGCTTAAAAGATGCGACATGATTATTTAAGTCAACTTTGGTACTTTGCCTTTACAACTACTGTCCCTGTGTGCCATCAAGTTGATTCTAACTTGTAGGGATCCTGTAAGACAGAGTAGAACTGCCCCATAGGGTTCCTTAGGCTGTAATTTCTCTGATGGCAGGTTGATAGGTCTCATCTCCCACACAGAGCTGGCAGCTTCCAACTTTCAGCCTTTCAGTTAGTAGCCAGGTGCTTAACCATTGCAACTCCAGGACTCCTTTTAGGACTAGCAGTGCTTGTGCTTTCACTTGCCCAAGAAGATGTGCACTTATTTATTTATTTTCTTAACTTGTTGGTGTTTAGATGTCAGAAGTTTAGTTGACTTTGGTTAGAGGAAACTCACTGTTGTGTTTCTGAAAAGATTTTCATGAATAAATTTTTTTTTGGAAAAAAAGCCCACTTTTTAGTTGTGTAGCTTTGAAGCGATGAGGTTCATTAAAGCAGTAGTAAAAATTAAAGAGTGATTTAAAAAGCTGTTTTCTTAAGCTTTTACTTGGATATGTTATTGGTTCTTTACATTGTTATGGGAGCTCTGTAGTGCCTAAGGCATTTGACTGCTAACAAGAAGGCTGGTGGTTCAAACCCACCAGCCGCTCCTCCAAAGGAAGACTGGGCAATCTACTTCAGTAGAGATACCGCCTCCAAGACCTCAGGAGGCATCAGAATCAACTCAAGGGCAGTGAGTTTGGTTTTTTATTTTTGGATGCATTATTATAATAACTTAGTTCTTATTACCTACCATTCATTGAATACTTAGAAATGTAATGACTTGGCTGAGGTTTCAACATTAGAATCATCTGGGAAGATTTTAAAACACTAATAGCCCTGCTCTCACACTCCTATCTATTGGTCTGGAGTGGAACAAGGGCAAGGATAGGTTTAAAATGCTTCTCAGGTGATTCTCCTGTGCAGCCAGGACTAATAACCATTGATCAGATGTTAACAACTGAGATGATGATGAAACCGTAAATTGAATGAAGACTGCTATTGTTTGTTTTAGGGAACCCAATATCCTAACTTTCTGCCTTTTGCCATTTTAAACGTACCATTTAGAGGCTTTGCGTTATTATTGCTTATTTATTTTTAGTTTTTGCTACTCTTTTTTAAGGAAGTATATTAAGCCCATTTTGTAACTGAGGAAACTGAGCCACAGAGAGCTTAACATACTTGAGGCCGTTCAACTCTAAGCTATGGAAGGGTGACAGAAACAAAACTCTGACCCAGAAACCGATGTTCTTCACCACTGGGCCTGTTTGCTGCTGTTGATTATACTGAATGGTTAAGGAATGTTTTTTACCATACTATACAAATACCTTAAAAAGTGACTTTACAATGCATTGTCTTAATTTTTTTTCTAAAAAAACCATGTTTATATTTTTAACACTCTGGTACATGTGAGAGAACCCAAAACCTAGCATATAAAAGGAGCTCAAATATTTGGCTTATGTCTTCAAAGTCATATTCTGCATTCTCATGTATTTGAGACAGTTTAATTTAACTCATAGTAAACTGGTTGCATACTTTAGTCATATGACAAAAATCTGTACTTATTTTTGCTACTAGGCAGCTTTTAAGTTTACTTATAGAATAATTTAAAAAGTAGAGTTTTGGATTATCTAAAAATAAAAATGAAATTGTTTTAAGACAACACCGGATTTTCCCTTTAAAGTCTAATTTCTTCTGAGTTAAAATATAACTAAATAAAAATATTATAACCTTGCCTTAGTGTTGAAATTCCAGGTGTATTTATATTATAATATATGCCAACCTGCATGTTATTGAGACAACTGTTTTACATTTGGCTAGTTAAAAACATGTAAATCCTTATTTATGTAAAACACTTGGTTTTAGGCCCTGGGAGATTAGCTTCCAGTTTCTAGATTCTTTCTGATGAAATTATCTGTGGTTGTGCAGATAAAAAACAGAGGAACGTGCTGTTGGGGTGGAAAAAAATGTACTTTGCTGCTAGCTTAAAAAATCATGTTTTGTGTTTAGAATTTAAAATGCAGTAGCCTAACTCTTGTCAGTAAACTTTGGGCCCTCAGGCCAGATTAGACCCTCCACTTGTTTTGGTAAAAAGTTTTGTTGGAACACAGGCACACCCATTCCTTTACATATTAGTCTATGGCTATGTTCACACTGGTTCACACTGCGGGAGCTCTGGTAGCATAGTGGCTAAGGCATTTGACCCCTAACCAGAAGGCTCGCGGTTCAAACCCACCAGCTACTCCTTGGAAGGAAGATGGGGCAATCTACTTCTGTAGTGATACTGCCTCTGAGTCGAGGGCACATAACAACAACTTTCACACTGCAGTTGAGTAGTCCAGACAGAGACCATATATGGCCTGCAGAGCTAAAAATATTTACTCCCTGGTCCTTCACAGAAGTTTGTCGACTGCTGGCCTAACTTAATGAAATCCATGAGTGACTATTTAATTGAAATTTTATTTACTGAGGGAGACTTCTAAATATTGAACTTAAATATAAATTGGAGCAAAATTATTTCTATTCTGTTTGCATAAAGCAAGGTATAGTAAAGGATTTTGCAGAATAGTGATCGTGGCTGATTTCTTTTTGAAGTTTAAGACTGGTCTTGCCCCCTTGGCACAAATTTAACAATTTTGACCTTTATAAGACATTAGGATTTATCTTAAAGAGATGTTCTAGGCTTTTGTGCTAGAATAACTTTTAGGAGAAATGAACGATAAGATTGAGATGTCTAGAAACAAATTGAGGCAGAAGGAGATGGACTAAAGGTAATAGTTTCTGTTTAGTTTTGAGTCTATATCTATTTTATAAGTTAAGTCAAAACTGTCTTTGTAATTTCTTGCAAGTGTTTTCATTGTTATTTTTGAAGTTACATCCTTAAGCTTTTAGTGGCTTAAAATTAGTATAGGGTGTTGTAAGACTTTTTAAAATGACATTGCTTTGCTAAATTTTTTCTCCATCTGCTACAATAAAAACAAACTAAAGTATGGGAGAAATAAATTTCCCATGGCTATTTATAAAGGGAGCTCTGGTGGCGTAGTGCCTAAGGAATTTGACTGTTAACGAAAAGGCTGGCGGTTCAAACCCACCAGCCACTCCTCGGAAGGAGGGTTGGGCAATCTACTTCCATAGTGATACCACCTCGGAAACCCAAGGAGGGGTTGCTATGAGTCGGTTGCAACTCCATGGCAATGGTTGCATTGTTTGCATTGCATTTATAAAGGGCCAAATGTCTTCAGTTTTGCATACAAACTTCATATCTAAGCAATGAATCCCTTGAAGATTCTCTTAAAGCTCTTAAAGACCAGCTAGTTGTTTTGACCACATTAGAAAAACTGCTAGAATGAGTCTGGGTTATTTTAAGTTTAAATTAAGTTCAGTTCATAATGCTGTTTAAATAAATAAAACCATATATTGTCTTTAAATGTAATAAGAAAGCTATGGAGTTTGTGTAGCAGGTTACCAATGAAAGTACTTTAATTGGGATGGTCATTCTCAATATTAAGACAGTACAATGTGTAAAAGAAGGAGAAATGATCTCTTTAGCTCACCCATAGAAAGTTGGTAACAGTACTATGTGTAACTTCAACACATTTTCAGTAGTTACACAGCTTTTAGGAAGGTCAGAATTGTTTCATAGGCAATGCATTAAGCTGTTTGGATTCCTCATGTTTTTGTTGCTCTGTGTTGGGTAATGTTCTATTTAGATCTTTGTGTTTCCATGCCATTATATCCTCCTCAGGGATAAGGCTCAGAGGCAGGCCTTCGGGAATTTTGTTGGGGAAAAGCACAGTAGGCTACTGAATTGGGTCGCTTCTTTAACCTTGCCTACTCTCTAGCAAAAAGTAACCTTTTTAAAGCTATCAAGTTTGTGGCCGAGCGGTAGTGGGGATGCAGATGCCAGGTGAACAAGGACCAGAACTGAACTGCCCTCTGAAACTTTCACTTTAAGTTCCTCTCATTATGCCTATTTGCTATTGGAATTCCAAATTGAGATCAGAGCATTAGGGATAATATAAAAAATTGCTTTGAAACAATGCATGAGTAAATAGGACAGAGGTTTTCCTTTGTAATTTAATTGCCTAAGACTTACAGAAATTTACGTTGGACATATTTAAAATGGTAAAATGCAATCTTTTGGGAGATTTGAGTTTTGAGAATAACTAAAGTGCTTCAGAAGGAAGCCTGGTAAATGCGGTTGGATAAGAACCTAAGTTATAATAGTTTAAGTACAAAATATGGGTGGGCCTCTGAAGTAATGATTCTGATTTTCTTGTATGATATGCAGATTGACTTTAAATATAGCTTAATGCCAAAGGCATCCAAATATATTTTTAAATGGCAGAATCATTGGAATATACATTGTTTCTCAGTGTGATTAATTTGAGAGATTAACAGTAATTTGTATGCATTCTAGCATACTAAAATACACTATTGATTTCACTTTAAAACCTAACACCACAGGTTTAGCGTTTATACCAAGTTATATATGTAAGGACTAGAGATACTCAAATCTAGGTGGAATACCAGGCATATCAATAGTCCCTGAGGGTTTTCATCTCCCTAACCTGCCTTCATACACATGCACAGATGCTATTATTTCTGGAGGAATGGAAGTGAGGAAGTATCAGATGAGCCCAAGGGGAGTAGTGGCAGGAGCCAGAGTTTTAACAGCTGCTGTGGTCATGTATCTGTTCAGATGAGCTAGAAAAACAGGAAATTGAGCTGTAAGGTGTAAAAATGGTTGTCACCCTTCTATTCCCAGGCCTGATGGATGTGCCATAGTTTAGGCCAACTGAGTTAACAGTAGTCAAGATAATTATAGGAGTCATTGGATGTATTTTTTTTTTTTTTTTTGTTAAAGTGGATGCGTGTGATACACAATGTAGAAGTGTCAAAGAGGAGCAACCCTTTGTTTCTCTCTTGATCTTTTATCCTTGATAGTCATTTGGCATATCACTGCTTTTATAGAGTTGGGCAAGAGGCAGGGTCACTGGCTTATAGGACATCATCTGCATTTCCATATCTCTAGGTCCATTAGACCTAGATATTCATGGTTCAGTTATTAATTGTCAGTAAAATCCCAGGGAAGAGTGTCCTACCAGATGAAGGGAGTGTTCTCTTGCCTCTATATAAGGTGTGTTGCTTTCCATTCCCAGAGAGCAGTTGAATGCTTTAACTTGAAGCAAAAATACAACAACTTGCCATCCTTCAGGAGAGCAAAGTTGAAAGTGGCAGAGAAGAATGTCACCAGGTGTTTTGTTGTCTAGTGCTGCTCAACAGACAATACCACAGTTGGGGGCTTTAAGAAAGACGGTTTTATTCTCTTACAGTTTAGGAGGCTAGAAGTCCGAGTTCAAAGTGCCAGCTCTAAGGCTTGGGTGGCAGCCCCTCAGCATTGAGCTTCAGCTCTGCCTCTTGCTCCTGTCCCAGTGAAGCTGGAGGTTTCTCTTAACTGAGACACCTGCTTGCGGCTGAGGCTGACAAACCCAAGGTTGACAAGTAAATTGGCACACAGTCCCAAGATTATTAAGCAACACAGCAGGCCACAAGTTCAAGTCCAGAAACAGTCTGAGGATTGGCAGACAACATGGCTGATCACTGAGATGACAACTTGGCCAAATGCAGGATCCAGAGGTGCCAAAAAGCTTGCGACCTTTCTCAAAGGGTCATCTTGTATACTGAAAGCAGACCACATCCCTAAGGTACTACTCAGCTGCTCGCAGCAGATTTCACCATGGTGTTGATTACCAGTCTCACCATGGGGAATAACTACATTCAGCTGCCCAGCCACTCAAAGCCAGGCCCAGCCATGGTGACACATAACCTTAACTACCACAGTCAGTGAAAATAATCTTTTTTTATGGTGTGATCCTTTGCTGTCATTATTTTACCATTAGTGTTTTTTCTCTCTTAAGCGGACAGGTTTTCCAGTGATAATTAATTATCATCACCTGGGTTTTGTTCCTTGCAGAAAGTTAGATGTGACTTCATTTGAATAAAAAATATTGAATACTAGTGATCTGAAAGGGGAAATATACTTTAATTGGGACAAATTTTGTATCTACAGCCTATTCTAACTGTAAGTTCCTCTAGTTTATCATACCTTACCTTTGAAATACAAATTGGGGAAGTTTTTAGAGTTTTCTAATGAAAGTCAAGACTTCATATACATATTTGGGGTGCAACATTTTGGAATTTCCTTTCTTTCTTTTTCTTTTTTTCTTCTTTTTTTTTTTTTTGGTGAATCATAGTTATGGAGGACACTAAGAAGATTATAGGAGCCCTGGTGGTACATCGGTTAAGCGCTTGGCTGCTAACTGAAAGGTCAGCAGTTTGAACCTCTCTGAGGGAGAAAGATGTGGCAGTCTGTCTCTGTAAAGATTATTGCCTTGGAAACCCCATGGGTTACTTCTACTCTGTTCTATGGATTTGCTATGAATTGGAATTGACTCAATGGCAGTGAGTTAAGCATATTATGCAAGTTGGAATTAATGGCAATTCTAAAATTAATCTGAAAGTGTTAAATATACATTTGTAATTTTTGGTAACCTAAATCCATTCCTTTTTTGTGTTCCTCCCAAATATTAAGCACATCAAAAGTTGAGGTTGGCAGTAATGCAAGATTTGGGACATTCATGGTTTTCTTACATCATTGTAAACCCTACATAAGGTAGAGACCAAGTTCTGGAATCCCACAGATTTCTGGAATGATTCTGCACAGGATACCCCACATGCCTTTGGTATTAAAGGAATGCCTTTGGGGCACCTAAAATAGTGTGCAGTGCTGAAGGTATACACAGTTTAGGAGACAAGGAGTAGTGAAGTGATAGTTATTTAATTCCTTCAGCAACATCCTTATCTCCTGTCACACAGGGTATTTCAAAAGATTTCCTATCCAGAAGTATTTAAAAAATTCTGGCATTTGGCCACTTTTTTTTCCCCCCACCCCCTGGCCAAAGGCTATCTAGAATGCCTTGCTCTCTGCATGAAACTTAAAGTCTCCTACTTATTGTGATAGTTTAATTTTTTATACCATGGTTGCAGTGTGATTTGGAAGGAATAGATGAGAAGTGTGTCGTAATCAGTCACCACTTAGTTGCTGAGCTATCATGAATGGCTTTGCACTCATTTCTCTGATCTTAGGCCTATTTGGAATAGTCCTCACCAATGGGAACTGGGAGGAAGTGAGGGAAAGGGAGGTGGCACTTAGAAGTGGAGAATAGAAGCTTTTTCTGCTTGGATCTTTGGGAACCAGCCAGCTTCTTAAGTTTAACACCACTAATGAGGAAGTAGGCCCCTGAGTGGTGCGAATGGTTTGCTAACAGCTCATAACTGAAAAGTTGGCGATTCGAACCCACCCAGGGGTGTTGTGGAAGGAAGGCCTTGGGGTCTGCTTCCGTAAAGACATCCAAGAAAATCCTATAGAGCTCAGCTCTGCTCTGTGACACATAGGGTCTCCATGAGTCAGAATTGACTCCAGGACAGTGTTTGTTGTTTTGTTTTAATGAGGAAATAGTGTTCATTGATATTCAAAACTTCTATTGAGTCAATTCTGACTCATAGTGACCCCATAGTACAGAGTAGAACTGCCCCATAGGGTTTCCAAGGATGTAAATCTTTATGGTAGCAGACTGCCTCACCTTTCTCCTGTGGAGAACCTGGTGGGTTCAAACAAAAATTTTTGGTTAGCAGCCGAATGCTTTAACCACTGTGCCACCAGAGTTCCTCTTTTCATTTTCCTTCAGAACTCTGAAATTGGCTGTATCAAAACAAAATTTTTGAAAGGGATTGTTTTGTAAATATAATGTTGTTGTTATGTGCCCTCGAGTCTGCCCGACTCAGAGCCACCCCTCCTTGGGTTTCCGAGGTGGTATCACTACAGAAGTAGGATTGCCCAACCTTCATTCCAAGGAGTGGCTGTTGGGTTTGAACCCCCAGCCTTCTGGTTAGCAGTCAAGTGCCTTAGGCACTATGCTACCAGAGCTCCTAGTAAATATAATAGGATTAGGAAAGATCTAGGAAATATGGCAATATTATGTTCATATTGTATATAACATTTGTTATACTTAAATACATTAAAAGCATTTCAGTTTTGAACATAATACATATTTCCTTTTTTTCCCTTGGGCCCTTTGTGATATGCTTATATTTTTACACTACTGATTCATGGAAAAAATTAAATTTCATGGAGTTGTGAAGGGAAGAATTTTCCTGGCTTTTTTCCTTCTTTGTTAGCTAAGCAAAGGCATGCTGTGCTAAATGGAAATGTAGGATAATTAGATTTTTATTGGGTGTAGATGAAGAATAGAGTAAGAAATCAGGCAAAATATTTATAATGAATGGTGAAAAGGAGGACAAAACAGTCCCTGATGGTGGAAGAAAAGGTGGCTGTGCTAAAATGGTAGATGATAGATATTCCCACTAACTAGCAATTTGAGGTTTGACAGCTTTGAACCTTTTATGTTCACTTTGCAACTTTAGTACTATTAGTTTGTGGAAACTTCTGTTACCTTAGGTTATTGGAAAGGATTTTCTGCCAAAGACTGTATAGACTGTATATAACCTCTTCAAAGTAACATGTATGCATTTTGGTTGAGAGATTCCATCCAAAAGTAAATTGATAATTAGGTTAATGACAGTTCTTTACAATGGTGTTTGTGGGCTGTATAATTTATTCATGATTTCTCCAATAAGTAATATATTCATATGGCAAAAAATTTAAAAGCTAAAAAATGATAAAACAGTGAAAAATCTCTTTCTAGCCTCTTGCTTACTGTCACCCAGGTTTTCTTCCCAGAGGCAATCAATGCTATCATTGTTTGCAAATCTTCATGGGATATTCTGTACCATGAGGATATTCTATACCCTGCTGTCCAAAGGAAGTATAATGCCAACTACATATGTAATATTTAATCGTATAAAAGCCACATTAAAAAAATAAAAAGAATGTAACTTAAATAATATGTTCTATGCAGGGCTTTGAACTGGTTCTAAGTGGTTCAGCCATGGCTGAGGCAGTGAAATCAGAATAGATCTGAATTTCTAGAATGTGGCTATACTGGAACAATAACCAGAGCTGGAGAAATCAAAGGTCTAAGCTCTGAAATGGGAAGACTTGGAAGAGGCTAGTGAACTTTTCCAGGAGCTTGATGCAAAAGATTAGATTATTGCTAGGAATGTGAGGCATGGCAGGCATTCAAATCAATACAGTCAGCCACAAAATTTGAGCTAGGTACCATTATTTCTGACTCTGTTGATCAAGAAATTTAGTTGCTATACAATGTGCATGCTGTCCTTGTTTCCTAGGAGGAAAATTAAGTTTCTAAATTTTACAAATTCAGGTCCATTCCAGTTTTACTTTGTTGGCCATGACTGAACCAGGAAGAACTGATTATATGATGAAATAGTTAAAATAAATCCAACCCTACCAAAACAACAACGTTTCTTTAATAAAAAAATATTTTATAGTATGTCAGATTTGAAATTTAAATTAATATTTAAAATAATAAATTCACTTTCTCAGCCTTACTAGCCATATATCAAGTGCTCAAGAGCCTCATGCAGCTAGCAGCTACGGTACCAGAGAGTGTATTTTTGATACATTCATGAATAAATGGAAATGTGTATTGTTTCCTTCTCTCTTATACACTATTAGTGCTGCTTTATATCTTGCTTTTTTACTTTGTATAGCTTGGAAATTATTCCATTTCATTACATAAAAGTTTTTATTTTTATTTATTTTTAATTTTTTTAATTTTATTTCCTGGCTGCATATCTTGTCTTTGTAGGAATGAACCATATTTTATATAACCAAAAAAAAACCAACCACTGCTATTGAGTTGATTCTGACTCACAGTGATCCTGTAGCAGAGGGTAGAATTGCCTCATAATGTTGCCAAGGCTTTAAATCTTTATGTAAGCAACTGCTTCATCTTTGTCCTGTGGAGCAGCTAGTAGGTTTGAACCACCGACCTTTTGGTTAGCAGCCTCATACTTTAACCACTACACCACAAGAATATATACCCAGTCCCTGTTAATGAACACTTAGGTTCCCCCTCACCCCAGCCTTTTGCTGTTATGAAATGGTCATTTGGTATTCTTTATGCATTTACAGTCTACTGTGCTAATGTTCTTTACTGATAAGTTTGATAAAATTATCTAGACTGTGAAGCCATAAAACACAGGGTAAGTCCTCTACTTCTTTTGTTGTGTTGC
The DNA here is from genome assembly GCF_000298275.1 of Orycteropus afer afer. NCBI lineage: Eukaryota > Metazoa > Chordata > Mammalia > Tubulidentata > Orycteropodidae > Orycteropus > Orycteropus afer. Next base: position 37,734,937 of record NW_006921588.1, read on the forward strand.
TAGGTGTCAATATCTTACACGTACCTACATACCTACCTATGACCAGTTATTGGATGAGAATTATTTCTTAAATTTTTGTGAAGGAAATGCATATCTGGAATCTGAGCTAAGAGTTCAGTGTTAGAGCAAGTTACGTGGTAGATAGAGGGGGAGAAGCTCAATTACACCATCTCTGAGTACTTTGCATTAATTTTTGTAGCTATAAACTGATGAATTGTTAAGACATCTTCAGATGCTACATTTTTAAAAAGGGCTGTGGTAAATCTCTCAGCACTCCATCAGAAAATTCCCTTCTTCATTTGAGATCCTCTTTTAGCATTGTTCCCTGCAGTGGTATTTATTAAAGAAACATGAAGTTCATTAGTAGTATAAGTAAAAATTCTGAGTAATACTATTTCTATCTCATAGAAACCAAAACTGGCAATCATGGGCAGATCTTCTTAACAGGACATGAGGGCTATTTATAGCCAACTATTCTTATTTGAAAAATTATAGCCAAGTAATATTTGATTTACAAAACAAACAAACAGAATTTGAAGAAGCAATGAGGCTTAATTGTAGGAATAATGAACAATTCTACTCTTTTGTGCCAGTACCCCCTCATCTAAATGGTCAATAGCCTTGCTGTTTTGTTTCAAGAACTTTTTTTGGTGGAGGAAACTAGCCTTTTGATGTGAATAATAGTGAGCTCAAGAGTAAGATCAAACAATTATGGGTGTTTTCTTTCAGCTCATGAAAGAAGACACAGAAAATTTAGAGCTATCACTAATGTAATCAATTAAACTGTCAAATAGTTGCCTGTTGTTGTTGTTGTTTGCCGTCGAGTCGGACCCGACTCATAGTGACCCCTCCTTGGGTTTCCGAGGCAGTATCACTACGGAAGTAGATTGCCCCATCTTCCTTCTGAGGAGTGGCTGGTGGATTTGAACTGCCAGCCTTCTGGTTAGCAGTCAAGTGCCGTAGCCACTATGCTACCAGAGCTCCCAATAGTTGCCTAGGAAAGAAAGAAAAATCAGTCTGAGGGTTCTTCCTTCCCAGTGTTTTTCGGAGCTATAGTTCAAAATAAGTATGAAACTGAAAATATTATAACAAGAAACTAGTTTTCCTTTTTTTGAATATGTTTGGCAACAAATTGGTATTTTATGTTGTCTAAGAATAAGATGAAATTCTATACTGTAATTCATCAGGAAAAAAAAAAATCTTTAAATAAAGGAGATTTTAATGAGTAAGCAGCTGATCTAGTGATCCATAAAGTATTTTAAGTGAGCTTTCATGCCTGTTTAACCCTGCAGCATAACTTACAGTTCTCTGATGCAGTGAACCTGTGCACTTGTCTCTTTGGTATTGAACAGCATTTGCTTTGGTTTCGAATAAAACTGGTCCAACCAGAAGTCAGAGTAGCAGCTGTAGTAGATGGGCCTAGAGACATGACCTGGACCTGAATGTCTGCTCTGTCACTCACTAGTTTAGGAATCAAATTCCTCTCTGGTGGAAGAGGATAATGCAGAATTTAGTAACTTAAAATGTGGAAATCACACTAGTACATATCAGACTAGTGTTTGTTCCCTTAAAGTTTGTTAAAATTTAAATGTTATCAAAGTCGTTAGAAAAAAAGTAGCCTATTGTAATGCTGGTATCATTGTATTAATACAAAACCAAGGAGGGAAGGGACACTCCCTGTACTCACTTTCGTCTTCCCTGAAGTGGCAGACAGGCTTGGTGAGAAGGTTCATGAATCCACTGTGAAAAGTCTCCATTGCAGAGGCAGCTAAGTTGTTCTTGGCATGCTGAGTACAAAACGTCTACTCATTTTAATGAAAATCGCATTGCCTTTTAGAAGACAAAAACGTCTCCTCTGAGATTAGGAATATGCCAAGCTAATTGTAACTCTGATTGTCTCCTCTCTTCAACGTTGCAAGAATTGCCTTACTTTTTTATATTTCACTTTTCTCCTATGTAAGATGATTCTAACTTGAGCTGCTGCATTTATTTGATTTTTGTTAGAGTTGATGTGCATTGCTGGAGAATTTCTATTTCAATGTCATACAAAATAATATCAATTCAAAAGAGGGAGTCAGAATTTGAGGCATTTGACTGCTAACCAGAAGGCTGGCGATTCAAACCCGCCAACCACTCCTCGAAAGGAAGGTTGGGCAATCTACTTCCTTAGTGATAGTGCCTCTGAAACCCAAGAAGGGGTTGCTATGTGTGGGGTCCGACTCGATGGCACATAGCAACAACAACAAAGTACTCCTGGTAAATTTCCCTTTCAATAAGCATGTATCTCAAAGTGGTATGTAAAATAATAATAATTAAAAAAAAAACAAACCTCACTGCCATCAAGTCCATTCTGACTCATAGCTACCCCCATTGGATTTCCAAGGCTATAAATCTTTACAGAAGTAGATTGCTCCATCTTCCTTGTGTGGAACAGCTGGTGGGTTTGAACCACTGAACTTCTGGTTAGCAACCAAAGGCCTTATGCACTATACCACCAGAGCTCCTTATGTAAAATAATATGGAGCTGTAATTGCTTTAGAGATTGAATAAATATATGTAAATTCAGTAAAATTTTCATTCATGGAAAGGCACAGAGAATAATAATTTAAAAGCGGTTGTCAGTGGCTCACTCTGCTCATACAAGTGAGGAATATTTAATGAGCAGTGCCAGTTCACTGGGTCCTGTGCTATAAATGTATGACATGAGCTACAGCATTTAGTAGTCACAACCACCTTGCAAAGTAGATGCAGTTGTTATCCTAATTGTGTAGAAGAGGAAACAGGTTTAGAAGATGAATAATTTGTCTAGGGTCACATGGCCGGTCGGTTGGAGATCTGAGACTGAAGCCTAGAGTTCATCTGAGAACTATTAGCTTAACCACTTTGCATTCTGACTCCAAGAACTGCCCAGGGTGATAAAGCTAATATAATACATAATTACAGGAGTTACTTAAATAGTACTAACCACTTTTTTTTTCCTGTGTTTTAATTACTTTTCAATTATAAAATTGACATGCTTATCACAGAATATTTGAAAATACTGGAAAATGTAAGAAAAAAGTTATTATCTTGTCCATCTGGAGATAACCACTGTTGATGTGACTTGCATTTTAGCATTTCCCAAGACACTACTGAGTAAGATAAAATTAACATGTTTTCTGTAAAAAGCAATTTCCTGATCAAATAATTTTGGGAAGTGCTGGATTAAACAAAACTATTTTCTCCTCTGAAGGACATTTCAGCGTAATAATATGCTAATATGTATAATAAAGAGCTCTGGGGGTGTAGTAGGTAAAGCATTTGGCTACTAAACAAAAGAGGTGGTTTGAACCCACCAGCCACTCAGTGGACGAAGATAAGGCAGTCTGCTTCTGTAAAGGTTTACGGCCTTGGAAACCCAATGGGGGTCGCTATGAGTCAGAACTGACTCAATGGCAGTGGGTTTGGTTTTGGTTTGGAATATGTGTAATGGGTTTCCAAAATGTAAACATAAAGGATAACATTTTCCCAACTGATTATTCAGAAGAACACTGATTTATGTCTCAAAAGCAGTTTTCTTTCAGATATAGTTTAGGCAGTGCTGTGAATAGAATAGGAGTCCTGGTAGTACAGTGGATAAAACGCTTTGCTGCTTACCAAATGTTCAGTGGTTTCAGCTGTTCTGCAGAAGAAAGATGTGGCAGTCAGCTTCTCTAAAGATTCACAGCTTTGGAAATCCTGCGGGACAGTTCTGTTATGTCTCATAGGGTATCAGTCAGAATTGACTCAACGGCTGTGAGTGAGTTGGGTGGACAGTATGCATTTATTTATTTGAACATTTTATTGTGGTTTGGGTGACAGTTTACAGGGCAAGTTAGTTTCCACTCAACAATTGATACATATTTTATTTCATGACATTAGTTGCAGTCCCCTCAATGAAACAGCACTCTTCTCACTTCTCCCTGGGTTCCTCGTTTCTCTTCACCCATCTCTCTTATCCCTTCCTGGCCTCTGACCTTTGTTTTTGGGCAAATGCTGCCCTTTTGACCTTGTGTGTTTGATTGTGCTGAGGAACACATTCCTCATGGCTGTTACTGTTCACTTTATAGGTCTATTGATTGGTGGTAGAGTGCATTTAGATAAGCAGTTAGATTTGTAACTATATATAATATTTTTACATTACTTTGTCCCGGGATTATATAGTAGATCTTCTCAATTATATAAAATTTATTTTTAAATGATTTTTGAAATGGAATATATGCTGCTTAATGTCTGTTCCAGCAACATCCAACTGCATATGTGTCTCTGGAACCATACGTTAACCATTTTTTTTATACAAATAATGAATGCATTATACATTTTTTGCCAGCTCCACCCTCCCCCCAAGATATTTTTGTTAAAAGGCAATAGTAAACTTTTTACATATTGCTGTTAAAAAAAAAATTAGCATTGCCTACTTAAAAACATACCTTGTCTGGAGGACACGCCCCCCCCCAAAAAAAAGTATAGAATGTGAATTATTTGAGTAAAGATATGGTAATAGAGTTCACAAATCCTGATCAGAGAAAAGGATGTAGTAAAGTCAATAGCTTCATACATGTTGTTTTTATGTGCTGTCAAGTCGGACCCTACTCATAGCGACCCCTCCTTGGGTTTCTGAGGCAGTATCACTACGGAAGTAGATTCCCCAACCTTCCTTCCGAGGAGTGGCTGGTGGGTTTGAACCGCCAGTCTTCTGGTTAGCAGTCAAGTGCTTTAGGCACTATGCTACAAGAGCTCATATAGCATGTATATCTCTTGTCTCCTGTATACAAAGTAATTGTGCTACTAGGTGTATAAGGGTATATAGTACATATATAACCTATAGTACATATCCTTGATAGTGATAATAAACAGCTATACTACTGGCTTGTGTATGTACTGTACTGTACTTTTTATCTAAAAAATTTACTGTGTAGCAGTATATGCTTTGATTTGTAGGCACCAGCATCCAATCTCATGTATTGCCCGTCTTTTGAGTACTGTAGTGTTATCATTCTGTTTAATTTTCTTTTGAAATATTAACATGAACTACATCCTGGCTCCCAAATGCAGCAGAACCAGTAGTAGTGATAGCAGCAGCAAAAGGCAAAAAAGAAGTATCATGGCTGGAATGAAAACATGTTTCAATCATATTAAAACTACACATCTTTTAACAAGTCCCAAGGCAATGTAAACAATACTTTCTCTGTTGTAAAATAAGGAAAGTTCAAATCTCTGAAATGCCAATCACTCTGCAGTTTAAAACATCCCTCCCCCCACTTTGGGTAACATTTTGGCTGGTTTCTCAGGTGTTTTAATGAACCCTTTCTATAAAGTTTACACTAATGTATTGCCTACCCCAACCCCCGTGGACTTACTCCCAAAGTTTAGTTTTTCTTATTGAATTTTATTTTTCTTGGACAGAATCACGTATCTGAACTCCCTTTCTCAGTCTAGGGTTATTAATGGCAAGACTGGAGAATGCTTGTGAGGTGCCAAAGGGAAGATTCCTAAAGGGAATATCCAGCCACCCAGGAGGCATGAAGATCATTGCTATGACAGCAAGAGGTGTTTGGCTGTTGCTTATTTCTTTTCCTTCTGGGGCCCCTAGGGCTCCTAGCTCAGCAGGCACAGGAGTAGAGCTGCTAGTTTGACATCAGGAAATGGTAAAGGTTATTCTTCACTTGACCAGACTCCAGCTGTTACCTTTGTTGCCTTAAATACGTGACTTATCTATGTGAGATGACAATCAAGAGGAATTAGGAATAGTCTAAGGGACATACATAGTTTTGGCATTTTAGGAAGACCTAGGGTTGAATCCTGTCTCAGGCATTGTACAGCTATGAGATTTTGGCAAATTGTCTATTGTCTGTGCATCTATTTTTCTCATAAGAAAATGAGAATAACCTACTTGTCCCATAGACTCATGAGTAGAAATAATTGGAAGCAATTGTATGTAAACCATTGAATGTTGACAAAGTAATAAAATTAATTGACCATGATTTAATTTAACAATTAAATGTCTAGCTAAATTTATTAAAGTTTTGAACATGAGCCATATGATTGGCTTATGCTATCCCAAATACAAATGATGCTGTTTTGTAACTCATTAATTCATAGAATGTGGTTCCCTGTAAGCAGATTTCTTGGCCCTTAACAATTATTAGAAAAAGCTCTACCAAGTAAGATATGGAGATAGTGAATACACAATGTGTATATTGTAAACCTTTATTCCGCTTTCCTCTAGGAAAGAAAATAGCCAACTAACCAAATATGTTCTTTCACAGGACTTTATTGTTGGCAACAGTTCCTAATGAACTGTTCTCTCTGAGCCAGCAAGATAGTCCCCTCACGCAGAAGAAGACTAACTAACTACTAACTCACTCACTGCCATCAAGTTGATTTAGACTCATAGTGACCCTTCTGAGGAATTGTGTTGTTGTTGTTATGTGCTGTCAAGTTGGACCCCTACTTGGGATTCTGAGGCGGTATCACTATGGAAGTAGATTGTCCAACATTCCTTCTGAGGAGTGGCTGGTGGGTTTGACCCACCAGCCTTCTGGTTAGCTGTCAGATGCTTTATGCACTACGCCATCAGAGCTCCCCTGAAGAAGACTAGATTTTATTTTATGCTACCCGTATCTGTGACTCAGGCTCCATCCTTTGTGCAGGAATGTGCAGAAGCGTAATGCAAACTGGGAACCTCTCACTCTGGTCTTCCAGTAGTCACATAATTTCCATATCTGCAAACTGTAAGTAGCCCCTTTACAATACAAACAATATGTAAGATGAGAACTACTTACTTCTTTTTTGTTGTTAATACATATCTTCAATACAAGGACTTGATTTGTCTAGATTATGCATTTCCTTTCTAAATTCTTGATGACGTTAATTCTCCTGACAGCATAAATTCTCTTAATATGGAGTGACAATCAGCATGAAAGTTTTCTTTCTCATTGAGTTTTGTGGCACCATCTTCATGTCATGCTGGATTTATTTCCACATGGATACTCATCCAATTAAAAAGTATTGTCATTTCTGAAAGAAGACAGGTTATTAAATTGATTATAAAATAGAGAGCTGCACTTTCCTGCATTTAACGCAGCCCAACCAGGTTATTGCTGGTCATAAACTGTTTATTATGTGTGAAACTTTGCAAGAGATCCTCATGGTCTTGGAGAAAAAGAGGTATGATTATGGAAGAGGGTAGCCCACTAGTTTGTGTTCACATTTTGAACTGGTGTGTTTTCTGACCAAGGTAAGAATTCTTATAGAAACTGGCTGTTATTAGAACTAGGAGCTCTGGTGGCACAGTGGTTAAAGCAATCAGCTGCTAACTAAAAGATCAGTGACTCAAACCCACCAGCTGCTCTGGGAGGGTTTCTCTGGGAGAAAGATGAGGTAGTCTGCTTCAATAAAGTTTATAGCCTTGAAAACCCTCTGGGACAGTTCTCTCCTATAGAGTCACTATGAGTTGGAATTGACTCGGAGGCAGTGGGTTTTTAGTGGGTTATTAGAACAGTCTGAACACTTGTCACATATTACTATCTTGTGATTTCAAAAAATTAGGTAATTGTAAATATTTAGCAAGCATCAGTGAGTTTCATGACAGTACTTGCATAGTTTATGAAATTAACATATTTTGCTCTATACAAAAATGTTCTGAATAAAGGAGGATTTTCAAGTACATGATTTTAAAAAAAGTCAAGTGGCAAACCCCTTTTGAAAAACTAAGCAAATAAATACCTTTAAAAATCTTCCAGCTTTTTAAGTCAAGGACATACTTTCAATGAATGTCAGTGAAAAGTGGTCTCAGGATTATAAACAATAGAAATTTACCAAGTTCCCAAACAATTGTTTCCTTTTCTACTTAACATTCACTTTGTGTTTGACACTTTGGCATGTTTCCTGACATGACTGAGCCTTCATTTTCGATTTAAGACAATTTAAGTCTAATTTTCAATGTAAGAAAACAAGAATCACTATACATTTTCAGATATTGATGGTTTCCAATCTGATGGGGGAAAATGATGTCTGATTATTTCAAATTTGTATTTCATGCACCATTGGTGATGTTTAAGAAACTCTTAAATATTTAAGTTTCATTTTTTCCCCCAACAAATTCACTTTATACTCCTTATCTGTTATATGTTTGTATGTTCATCTTTTTCTGTTTTTTTTTTAAACTTTTAATATGTAAAACATTGTCTTTATATCTTATGTCCTAAACATTTTCCTCAGTTTCACTATTTATCTGGTGACTTGGTTAATGAAAATAGTTTCTACATTCAAGCTGCGTGTTATTTTAGTGACAGGTTTATGTATTATCTTTTGTCTTGCTTAAAAATGTATGTACATTATAAGATATTTAAAATATTCTCTCTTCAAAATATATGGTAGATTAAATATTTGGCAAAAACAATTTTTTATGGTATGAAATAAGGTCTGTGTTAAAAAAAGGCAATTGCTTCAACATAATCTGCTTCTCAGTTCTGAGAATTGAGGAAAGGATAACTAGAATACCCCAGAGTAAGCATTGATATCTTCATTCAAATTTGAAGTTAACATGATATAAAAATAAATACATAAAGCCTTATCAGTTATTGGGAAACTAGAGAATGTTAATTTAATATATTCAACATATTTGTTACTTTATGCCAGAGACCAGGCTAAGCTGTGAGCATAAAATGGTAAGTAAAATTTAGACGTGGCTACTGAGTAATTCATAATTGGGTGATAGAAATAGCCAAGTGATGTGACACTATCTGTGATAAGATCAGGAATAAAGGCAAACACAGATAGCTGGGGAATGCCTGGGACTTCCCAAATAAGGGGACAATTTAGCTGATTGTTTTGGTTTAGGTCCTACCCTAAGAGAGTTATGTAGAAAATGCTGTAGGAACTCCCTCAGTGATTAGTTTGGCTAGGGGTCTTATAGTAGAGGTGACCTGAAGGATGAAGTAGAGTTGCCAAGCCAGAAACAGGAGAAAGGTATTCTGATAAGAGGCATAAACACAATATTGTAGTGTCCAGTGTGAGTAGAGCGTACAGGCTGGACAGGGTAAGCGAGGCAACAAGTGAAGGTGGGTTAGATTGTGGAAAATCTCCTTAGGTTACTGTGGATTAGAAAACTATTTTTTTTGATATTGTTTTATTTTTGGAGAAATGACATTTTATCTCCGTTTCTGCAGGGTCGTCAGGTTTGCTTTTTGGGTTTTTTTTTTTTTTTTGGTAACTTTTGCCATTACACACATACCTGGTAATAGATTTGGAATTAGGGGTGTTCAGAAAAACATTTGTAACAATTTATATTCATGTAACACAATTGTAATCTGGGTTGTATTGTATTGTACTGTATTGTTCAATATTGTGTTGTATTGTATTCAGCCTTTCTCAGAATAAAAGGCTTTCAACCTTTGGGTTCAGCTCTGTGATGTGAATTAGTTTGTTCAGACAAAGCCTCTCCCGCTGGTGGATGTAGCCTGGAATTGTCGTTGTTCCTGAAGTTCTGTTCAGGGTGCTCTCGATATCCAGTATGCCCATGGATTATGTTCTTCTCCTCTGGAGCCCTTGTATGTTTGCTTAGGTTTCATGGTGCCTGTGTTTTGGATTTGTAGAGTCCTCTCCTGAACTTTGGTTCATTTGGTTGGCCCTGACCTTTGTCTAGCTCTTGCTAATCTTTTTCTCTTGGGACCTGGTTCTAGATTTTGTGCCCTCAATAACTGGCTGTGAGCCTGCTGTGAATCAGAGAGAACCACCTGGAATCTAGACTGTATCACCAACCTGACTTGTACATATACCAAATGTACCTGGAGATGAACACTCTTGGAAATTGATGGTAGCTGCTATTGAACCTGCCCTGACTTATCAAAACTTTTGGGGTTGTTATTTGGACTGCTAGTCACATATGCTGTGCAGTCCCTCTTGTCCCAGATCCACTCATGCTGCCACTTTTACCCTGAATGGAAAAAATGTGCTTGTACATTATAAAATCCTATTATTTTCATTGATTTCCACTCAGAGACCCTATAGGACTGAGTTGAAATACCCCATAAAGTTTCTGAGACTGTAATCTTTATGGATGCAGACTACCATGTATTTCTCCTGTGTAACAGCTGGTGATTTGGAAGCACTGACCTTCTGGTTAGCAACAAAGAGCTTAACCACTGCACCACCAGGGCTCTTGCATATTATTAAAATTAGAAATTGCTAAATTCTATGTATTTTGGTTCTCTTTGTTGTTGTTGTTGGCCGTCGAGTCGGCCCCGACTCATAGTGCTGCTCTAACAGAAAATACCACAACTGGATGGCTTTAACAAACAGGAATTTATTCTCTTGCATTTTTGGAGGCTCTAAGCCCAAGTTCAGAGTCCCAGCTCTGGGGACTGGGTAAAGACCCCTCAACCTTGGGCTTCAGCTCTGCCTCTTGCTCCTGGCCCACTGAAGCTGGAGGTTTCTCTTAACTCAGGTAGCTGCTAGCTGCTGAGGCTGACAAACCAAAGTTTGACAAGTAAAATGGCATAGTCCCAAGGTTATCAAGCAACATGGCAGGCCACTAGTTCAAGTCCAGAAACAGTCCCGAGATCAGCAGGCAACATGTCAGCCCATTCACTGATGACTTGTCCAAATGCAGGATCCAAATGTGCCAAAAGTTCAAGACCTTCTCAAAGCATTTTCTTATGTACTGGAAGCACACCACATCTCTAAAGGCCACTACTCCGCTGCTCAGTAGATTCTACCATGAGTTAATTACCAGTCTCATCATGGGGAATAACAACATCCAGCTGCCCACCCACTCAAAACCAGGCCCAGCCTTAACTACCACACTACGGGTTCTTATAATGTCATTTCTTCTCTCCACTTCTTGATGTCCTTGTCAGGCTTGTCTAAATGCAAAGCCTACCTTCCTCATCACTGTGCTCATCCCCTTTACTTAAGTATGTGCAAAATAAGTATTTCTGATCCCACTTCCCTACTGCAGAGATCAAAAGAAGCTCATCTTCAAGATCTCGGTAGAAAATCTGAGATTTCAGCCAGTGAGTGCCCTTCTCCAAACTGGCTCATCAGCTTGTAGTTGCTAAAAATGTCAACAAGGTAAATTAGGCTGTCTGTGAAATTGAATTATAAGTAAGAAAAAGGGGCTGAAAATGTAAATGTTGGTTTAAGATATTTATATCAAGTATAGTCAGGCAAATCAGTAAGCATAAAGAATTGATTAGTATGGGTTCTTTCTTTGTTGTATGATTAGAGGGCAGGTAACTAAGAAATCCTGTTAGAGGGTGATAGAAGGTATCAGAGGACAATGAGGATTTATACATTTTTCTTGAATTGGATGTAGCTTATGTTCAAATGAAGGGAAAAAAAACTGTGGATCAAGGTATTTTTCTATATTCATGTCTGCCTAGTTTTTCTTTCCATGGTGTATGGAAATACACGTTTCTCTTTCTTTTTTTTTTTTTTTAACCAAGTAGGACTTCCTAGGAAGACTCTTTTGTTATCAGAGAACTTGTAAATCAAGACATCACTATGGGAAAAAGAAAGATCCTTACTATTTAGCTTAGTGCCTAAGGCACTTGACTGCTAACCAGAAGTCTGGCGGTTCAAACCCACCAGCCATTCCTTAGAAGGAAGGTTGGGCAATCTACTTATGTAGTGATACTGCCTCGGAAACCCAAGGAGGGGTCACTATGAGTTGGGTCTGACTCGAGGGCACATAACAACAACAACATTTTACTGTCCAACAATGTGCATATATTGAAATAAGTGTAAATGGAAAATTCTTAGATGTTTTATTTAGTCAATTAATATTTATTGAGCACTTAATTATGTTTCAGAGTCTATATTATGCCAGTTCATAAGATAGACCCAATGCCTTTCTCAAGGAAACTAAGAGTAGAGACTTTAGTCATAGCCACTAGTAAGGTGAGACTCAAGATAGATCACACCCTAGTTGTCAAAGACTTTATAGCACTTGGCTCTACAATCAATGTCAATGGAAGCAGCAGTTAAGACATCAAAAGACATATCACATTGGACAGATTTGTTGCAAAAAAAAAAAACCTCTTTCAAGCACTGAAGAGCAAAAATAACTCCTTGAAGACTAAGATGCACCTAACCTAAGCCATGGTATTTTCAGTTGTCTCATATGCAAATGAGAGCTGGACAATGAATAAGACTGAAGAAATGTTGAAGCTTTTGAGTCGTAGTGTTGGCAAAGAATGCTGAAAATACTATGGACTGCTAAAAGAACTAATCTGTCCTTGAAGAAGTGCAGCCACAATGCTCCTTGGAAGCAAGAATAGCCAGACTTCATCTCACCTACTGTGGTCATGTTGTCAGAAGGGACCATTGTCTGGAAAAGGATTCATGTTTGGTAAAGTGGAGGGTCAACGAAAGAGGGGAAGGCCCTCAACGAGATGGACTTACATGGTGGCTGCAACAATGGGTTTAGGTATAGCAGGCATCACGAGTCTAACACAGGACCAGGCAGTGTTTTGTTCTATTGTAGGAAAGGTCGTTATAAGTTGGAGATGCCTTGATGGCACATAACAAAAACAGCAACAATCCTGCTTCATTAACATAATGGACAACTCCCACCAAAGTGAAACCATAATCACAGGCATTGTTGTTATGAGCCCTTGAGTCCCACCAGACTCATAGGACCAGACTCATAGTGACCCCTCCTTGGGTGACTCATAGCCACCCCTCCTTGGGTGACTCATAGCCACCCCTCCTT
>NW_006921588.1:37749658-37750546 GCF_000298275.1 Orycteropus afer afer
CGTCCTTAGTGTTTCTTTCAAGTCAGTGATGTGCCCAAGTTTTGATGCTACCATTTTCTTAACTGATTAACTCTAGGTTTTTTCTTCAGTTGAGTAAGATGCCTCTGGAAGTTACATAAGCCAGTTGTGTTTAAAGTCAGCAGGACCTTTCTGAGGAAGTGATGCCTTTTTAAAACCTTAATGATAGTTCTTCTAGACGCAGTTATGGATCAGGCTCATCAGCTGTTTGTTGCTTTGTAAGTATCTTCATCTTCTCCAAGATATATGGCAGTTTCCTTGCCTTATTTTGCTGGATGGGGAGTAACATGTATAGCATCATTAATGCAAGTAATACCAGTGGAGTAATGAGAACATGTACATCTGGGGCCACATTTGGGCATGTGTTGACAATGATAGCTGCTGCATCACTATTGTTATAATTGCCAACAGCAATTATAAGATGCTCATAATCTTCATGAAAATTTTAACATCTCCATCATATTTCATTGCATTGATGTGCATAATTTCTGTAATTCTCTTTATTAGGCATACTTACCTTATATAATTACTCTTTTCTAATTATTTTGTGGTAATTTGTGGGGTTATTTTCTTATAACTTGAATTTGTAGAAGTAACATTTTAAAACAAAATTTTCTGATAAATATTTAGTCTGACAAATGAAATATAAAACAACTTTATAACTTTAGAATATACAACTCATTACTACCCATAATCTAACATTTAAATTTCTTCCTAAGGGGGAAAAAAAAATCTTTTGAATATATCTCAATATTGTTGTTGTTGTTGTTATGTACCATCAAGTCAGACCCGACTCATAGTGACCCCTCCTTGGGTTTCTGAGGCAGTATCACTACAGAAGTAGATTGCCCCATCTTCCTTCTGAGGAGT
>NW_006921588.1:37751331-37763149 GCF_000298275.1 Orycteropus afer afer
CTGTGATTTTGTGATTCTTTAAATAGAAAATCCTAGTTTTATTTTGTAATATTAATGTCTATAAATATATTTTTTGCCTAAGTAAGATGCTTTTGTTTAAAGTAGTACATATCATGATCAATGTAATTCACAATGCTAGAAAGATGCTGACTCTTGGTATTTCAAAAATAATAGCTAGTTTGTGGCGTAACTAATAAGAATTACTGGCTATTGCTTAATGATGTATTCAGATACTTTAAAAAAATACTATTTGTGCATTCAATGTGCATAACATTGAAGTAAATTATATAATAGTTCAAGAATATGTGAAGTTCTCTTTTATTACAGACACATCAGTCCTTTTGTTTTAAATGATAAGTGACTAATTCCTAAATGAATCTTTTGTCACTATTTATGTTCTTTAGAACCAAAACTCTGAAATAGACATAATGGTAAACTCAGTTACTTAGAGGTTAATCATCTTTTTGTCATTGTTATCTTTGGGCTATCATGATAGAGACTTGTTTATTGCTTTTTGAAGGACCAAGTCTATAATTTTGAACTATTTCATATTTCATATTTAGCTTAGGTAACTAACTCTATGGAATTTTAGACCATGACTTGGTTTTTTGTTTTAATCTCCTGATTTCAGAGGTGAGGAATAGGGACTCCCTAAATATCTAAAGATATTTTATTGTAGAATGCAGAAATAAGAATTCATTATTAGGTTTGAGAGTTAATAGTGAATATTTCATTTGTAGTTTGGTATTTTTTAAAAATGGCATATAATCTTATTAAACATACTACTCAGAATATTAGAATATATAAACTATCTCTCAATTTTGTGACTTCTACAGAATGTGGGAATAGATTGTTAAAGTAAATTTTTTTCTTAAAATCCATCAAACTTAAACTCAACTAATTTAAATGAAAGGAACCTTCATGCCTCAGTGGTTAAGCTTTTGGCTGCTAACCAAAAGGTGAGTGGTTCAATCCCACCAGCCATTCTGTGGGAGAAGTATGTGACCGTGTGCCTTAGTAAAGATTTAGTCTTGGAAAACCAATAGGGCTGTTCTGCTCTGTCCTATAGAGCCACTATGAGCTAGAATCCACTCGATTTTGTTAATAAAATACTGTTGTAGATGTTGCTGTTATGTGCCATCGAGTCTGACCCGACTCATAGCGACCCCTCCTTGGGTTTCCGAGGCAGTATCACTACGGAAGTAGATTGCCCCATCTTCCTTCCGAGGAGTGACTGGTGAGTTTGAACCGCCAGCTTTCTGGTTAGCAGTCAAGTGCCTTAGGCACTGTGCTACCAGAGCTCCTCTGTGATAGATGTTGTTGTTTGCCGTCCAGTCGCCCCGACTCATAGCGACCCCTCCTTGGGTTTCCAAGGCAGTATCACTATGGAAGTAGGATTGCCCAACCTTCCTTCCAAGGAGTGGCTGGTGGGTTTGAACCGCCAGCTTCTGGTGAGCAGTCAAGTGCCTTAGGCACTATGCTACCAGAGTTCCTTCTGTTGTAGATAGGAATAGGAATATTTAAGCTACTTCATGTATTTGGTAGTTTTTGAGAATAACATAGCCAGATGGTTAAAGACTTACTGAGTGCTGACTTAGTGCCCTTCTCTACATACATTGAGACTATTTAGTGAATGTTCTTGAAAATAGCACATTGTTTAGTTCTATAAAGAAACATTGTTCTTTTTAAGAATATGTGAATGAGGCAACAAACTATTTTTAGTTGAAACTACTTCACTCCATTTTGCTTAGTGATTGTCTTTTTCCAATGGTGATTCAGAGGAGACTAAAATATTTTGTACTTTTCTGTTATTTATTTAAAAACAAACTTTTAAATAAAATGCAATAATAGAGTTTTCTTATTTTTTTCAATGTACTTAAATAATTTGAAAAATCTGAAAAAATACTAAAGTTACAATAGACCTTGAAAAGCTTAACTGAGAATGTTGTTGTTGTTGTTGTTATGTGCCCTCGAGTCAGGCCCAACTCATAGCAGTCCCTCCTTGGTTTTCTGAGGCAGTATCACTATGAAAGTACATTGCCCCATCTTCCTTCAGAGGAGTGGCTGGTGGGTTTGAACCGCCAGTCTTCTGATTAGCAGTCAGGTGCCTTAGGCACTACACTACCAGAGCTCCCTAACTGAGAATAGGAAATAAGTAAATAATGTAAGGTCAATGTAGTCAAAACAGGCTTCACAAAATTCAAGCATTTTTCTCAAAGGGTACTATAAGGGCTTTCTCAAGCCTTATCAGATTTTATTCAATATTTACTTATATCAAATGTGGCTATTTAGTTTTTAAATAACAGCAGATGCTAGAAGTAATGACTTAGAATAGTAGAGGAGAGCTATAACAGTCCTGACGGTGCATTGGTTAAGTGCTAGGCTACTAAGAGAAATCCACCCAGGGGCTCAGTGGAAGAAAAGACCTAGAGTTCTGCTTCTGTGAAGATCACAGATCAGGAAATCTTGTGAGACAGTTCTGCTCTGTCACATAGCATTGCTGTGAGTCATAATCAGCTCAATGGCACATAAAAACAACTATAAATATGACATAGTAACAGCAAAGTGGGAAAGACTTGAGAAGAAATGGAGAACATTCTAGGGATTCAAGAACCGCACAAGTTTGAGGACCTAGGTATATCAGTAGGTCCTTAAAGAGTTATTTAATCCACCAGTAGGTCCTTAAAGAGTTATTTAATTTAAAGGACATAGCATTAAAAAAAAATATTACTCACCAAGGTAAAAGAGACCATAAGGCATCATCTTTTGTGAACCTAGCTGTTAAAAATCAAACCAAAAATAAATGGAGCAGCATGTTTTCCGTGAATTAATCTCTGAGATTACCCACCCATTCCTCTCTTCTAGTTTTATCAAATGCTCCTCTCATTCATGCTGAAATGACTCCAAGGCAAGAGACTCACAACCTTTGCAGCCAGTCTAGGTCCACGACTAGGTAATCGTCGGTTTATCCTGTGAACTTTTGCCCAGCACTTTCTAAGGACAAGCCTGTGTGCTGGGATCGGGGCAGGCAAATATCAGTAAGAGGAGGTTCCTTCCTGCTCTGGAAAGTTCCTGGTGATCGGTTCTTCTCAATACTTTAATAAATGCGGTCCGTGAAAGCATGTACTCTTTTCCTTTTAGGAGTCATTTTTATTTTAATATATTAGAAAGCAACACAATTAAGTGTTGGGTAAAAATACAGTAAAACTTGTGAAAGCTGAAACCTGTGTGAAGCTAAAAGTTACCAGAGAGGGAAAACGCAAATATTTTCCACTAAAATGAACAATAGAAGAGCAGTAAGGCTGTACTCTATCAGACATGGAAAAGTTACAAAACCCAGAAAAAACAGGCAATCCTAGTGAATTTTGACTCTCACTGGTTCCACTGTATTTAAATAAAATAATACTCACCCTACTGCTGTTGAGTCAATTCTCACTCATAGTCACCTAGAAAACCTTGAAACAAAATTTGGGAAAGGTCTTATGGTATAAGACACCTCTCATGGTGAGAACATTTTTCTTTATGAGCTGAGATGTGTGTCCTCATAACTTCTGCTTTATAGTTATATAGAGTTTCATAGAGAGTTATAAATAGTTCTGTCCTCTAGAGAGGTAAAGCATTAAGTCTGATCCTTTTGCCACTGGATAACTCTTATCAAAAGATGATGGAAAACTTAATAACTTAGAAATCTAGAAATAGAAGGATAGTGATTAAACCAGATAAAGCAACATATCTATTAAGTCGATAGAAAGCATTAGCGTTAACATTCAAATATTAGCAGCCTTATCAAAATCAAGAATGAGTCAAAGATGAGAGCCATTACCATTACTATGTTTTTTTCTTTTCCCCTGAAAGTTTTAGGTGGTGCAATTAAGTAAATAGCAGTAAGAGTTATGCAGATTACAAAAGAGTATCTTTTGTTTTTGTTTTTAAAATAAGCTATTGTAAAAATATAAAAACGGTGTGGTAGAGGAGGCACCCAGCCTCCTCTAGCTTCATAAGGGGAAGCCAGGAAGATCAAGATCAGTAGACTAAGGCTGATTCCTATGAGGTAGAGGTCAGACATGCCACAACTTTCTAATCTTTTTACCAATTCTGACACTAACTTTCCCAACCATGACACTCTCTACTTCTCTGCTGGGTTTGATAATTCACTTCAGTGGTCACACAGAACTTACAGACAATAGTCACAATTATTGGGTTTATTTATAGGCAAGTAACAGATTACAATTCAGGATCAGAAAAGACTCAGGATACAGTTTTTGATCAGGACAGCCTCTTTTCAGTAGTACCTGCTCTCTGGTCCTTGGCCTTTTGGTTCTATGGCCCCTAACTTCTGCTGCCCTGCTTGGGGACATGCTTTTAGCTCTGGTGATAAGTGCCCGAAGGTGCCGTACTGTACCAGTAAGCCTGGGGCCAAAGGGCTAAGCTCCATGGGTCAACAAACCTAGCTCAACCAAGTGCCTGGAGGCACCCTATTCCATCAGCAAGCCTCTTGTCTGAAGGCACTAAGCTTTATTTCTCCATTGGTCCAAAAGCCTACCATGACACTTTCTTTCATCTCCTGCTGGTCTCCGGGTTCTGTTGCTGCCATTTCTCACCATCTCAGCAAGGTTATTACAGCTCTCTCTCTCTGTGTCCTGGGTCAAGGAAGTTCTCAGCACAAAGATCCTACGCTCAGAGGACATGTTCTGTCTGCTTTCTCCTCTTCTAGGTGGCAGTTAGGTCCACACTTGCTACCCCTGAGATGGCTCATTTTAAGCCTAGCCAGATAGCAAAAGTGACCCATCCCCATAGTAGGGTTCTATACACCTTATTTGCATGGTCCCACCACCAAAAGGGTATGTTGTTGTTGTTGTTATGTACCGTCAAGTCGGACCTGACTCATAGCGACCCCTCCTTGGGTTTCTGAGGCAGTATCACTATGGAAGTAGATTGCCCCATTTTTCTTCCAAGGAGTGGCTGGTGGGTTTGAACTGCCAGCCTTCTGGTTAGCAGTCAAGTGCAAGGCACTATGCTACCAGAGCTCCCCCAAAAGGGTATAATGCACCTTTGTTTATATTATTAGCAAGTTATCCAATCCCCTTGGTAGGCAACAGGCAACTTACATTTGCATAGTCTTACCCAATCATTTGGTGGGAGTTACAAATACTATGGTTAGAAGGACCATATTAAGTAATTCACTGCACTTCAGCTACCTAACATAAGGTAAAGAATCAAGGAATAACATTTAAAACCAATGAAACGGTTTAGGAAGTTGACCAGATATAAAAATTAAAATGGAAAAATATATAACTTGGCCCCTTAACCCATTTTTGGTCATCATCATCATCTGTCTTACAGATCACTGGAATCTACAGGAAGGAGAAATAGATGACTCATTGGTATGAAAAAGAAAATACTAGAACTCCTATATATAATCTTCAAAACTGAGACAAGTTAAGCTTTACTGATATTTAAAATGTGGATAGGCACATGGGACCTCACTCAATTTGTGGATCAAACAGTCCACATGTGGTGTTGGAATCATGCAGTGGGAAGAGAAGTGTGATGTGTGGTGTGCTGGGGTTCATCTTGCTAGGCTCACATGGCTGCCTTCCAGTGTATTGCAGTTTACATGTACCTGGTAAGTGTTTCACACATATTTATAAACTAAGCTTCATGATGGACAGCTGGTTTAAATATGTCTGCAAAGAAAGCACATGTTGAATGTAACGAAAATACGAGCACAAGTGTAAGAAAATGGCAAAGCTGACAGTGTTTTAGTGTAAGCTTTTAGTCAACCATCTTGTAAGAAGTAGATTCAAAAACAAATGAACCTCCAAAAGACAAGTTATTAGACTATTTGAAATACAGATTTACATCCACTTTTATTAATAATAAATCATTAGTAAATATGTTTCAGTTTATCATATTTTCTATTTCATGTTTTTAAAAATGTTCCCATGAACACAGCAGCACATGTTAATCATAATTATGAGTTGTAGACTTCAGTTTTTCCTTTTACTGATAGAGTTGTATGATCAAATAAGTTTGCAGATTGTTGGTCTGGATTATTCCAACAGTTTCTCAGTTGGTTTTTCTCCCTTTAATCTTGTATTTTTCCATTCCATTCTCCATATTGAAGCCAGGAAAGACACTTTAAAATGCAATTATGATTCTGAAACTTTTCTTGCTCAAAACATCTAATGTCTTCCTATTTTATTATGTTAAGGGCCAATATCAATCTTGTAAGATACCCTGATGGAGGTTTTGCCTCCCTTTCCGGAAGGAATGTAACACAGGAAAAGGAACAGTTATTATTTGATATAAGATATTATAAACTTTTTTATTCCAAAATATATTAAAGGATTATTAGTTTTGTTTACCAAACTGTCTCTTAAAAATTTTTTATTGTTTTAACATATTTTATTGAAGATGTCACACATTACTACTAATAATTTCTTAACAGATAGGGAAATATGCAATAACTTAAATTATTTCATTGAAAATAGTTAAAATAAAAGTTGCTTTCTAACTTACTCCAAATGGTTTGGTCCTTGTTCTTTGACCATCTATTCTGTCCGTAATACGAAGATCATCAATGCATTAGGTGGTGGTGGTGGTGTTATGTGCCGTCAAGTCACATGCATGAGGTAGTAGAAAAAAAATTTTTAAATATATATTTAATGAAGAATTTACTCCATAAAAACCGTCCACATCTATAATACTTAAGTGGCAATTAATACTCTTCTGAAAAAGAAGGACCATATAGCACTGATATTACGTGGCCTGATCATTATTTGGCTTTGGATGGGTTCTAGTCAAGTTGTTGTTAGTTGCTGTTGAGTGAGCTTCAACTCAATAGTGAACATATATGTAACAGAACAAAACATTGCCAGGTCCTGTGCCACCGTCTTCACAATCATTGGTACATTCGAACCCCCCAAATACGTTTTCTACTGACATTCGTTTGTGAATATTAATATACTTAAATATAAAATATCGTAAATATTTTGTGTCTAGTTTTTTTTTTTTTGGACATAAATTTTGGCTTAGCTGGTAAAATATATTTCCAGATTCTAAGCTGAAATGAACTTTCACATTTCTTGCAAGTATAATTATAAATAATCAGGGCACTCCATCATTACAGAGTTTTTTCTTTTTCTTTTTAAGTTTAAAAAATAAAATGTGATTTAAATGGCTAGATGTTTCTTAGGAGTTTACAGGACAGCTCATTCTCACTTCAGCATCTGGAATCCACCATTCAGCTTGAAATATACAGGATGTTCAGAGATAATGTAAATAAATGTGTTGTGCAATTTCCTTCTCCTTTCCTGGATATCTTTACTTTAAAGTGGAGTGGGAGTGGTAACTACAAGAAAATTCATGTGGCAGTCCAGAGATCAAAAAGTCTTTCTGTTTTTAAAATTTTATTTATTAAAGTAGCATGGATTAAAATGGACTTCTTTGGAATGTACGGTTCTATGACATTTTGCACATGTACAGATTTATGAAAATATTACAATCAGGGCACAGAACAGTTCCATCACCCCAAAAAACTTTATTGTATTATTCCTTTATAATCATGCCCTCCCCCATTACTAACATCTGGCACCACTGATCTACTCTTTGTCACTATTGTTTGGCTTTTTGAGATTGTCGTAAAAACGCAGTGACTCCGTGTAACCTCAATTTTGAGACTGTCTTCTTTCACACAACATAATGGCTTAAGATTTATCTGACTTTTATGTGTGTCAAGAGTTCTTTTTTATTGCTGATTAGTATTCCATAGTGTGGATATACCACAATTGATCATTTGCCCATTAAATGACATTGATTTGTTTCTAGTTTTGGTGATTTTTAATAGAACATTCATATATAAGTTTTGTGTCAATGTAAGTTTTCATTTCTCTTGTGTAAATAGCTAGGAGTGGGATTGCTGAGTGATATTATAAGTGTATGCTTGACTTTGAAAAATTGCTATATCCTTTTCCAGAGTCTATGTACCATATTGCATCCCACCAGGAATGCATGAGAGTTTCATTTTCTCCATATTCTCACCAGCACTTGGTGTTGTCAGTATTTACTTTTGCTGTTATAAAAGGTGTGTGATGGTATTTCATTTTGGTTTTAATCTTCATTTCCATAATGACTAATGATGTTAAAGAGCTTTTCATGTATTTACTTGCTATCTGTACATTCTCTTTGTTGTTGTTATGTGCCATCGAGTCGGACCCGACTCATAGCGACCCCTCCTTGGGTTGCCGAGGCATTATCACTATGGAAGTTGATTGCCCAGTCTTCCTTCCGAGGAGTGGCTGGTGGGTTTGAACCACTAGCCTTCTGGTTAGCAGTCAAGTGCCCTAGACACTACGCTACCAGAGCTCCCACATTCTCTTTAGTGAACTAAATTCTTTGCCAATTTTTTAATTGCTTTTCTTGTTAGTTTTGAATTTTAAGAGCGCATTGTATATTTTGAATACAAATCCTTTGTCTGATATGTGACTTGCAAATATTTTTTTCTTGGTTTGTGGCTTGATTTTTACTTCTCTTAAATATCTGCCAAAAAAAAAAAAATGTTGAGATTTTGACAGGAGTTATGTTGATTCTGTAGGTCAGTTTAGGAAGAACTGACAGTTGTTGTTCAATCCATGAGCATGGCATCCCTCTCTTATATATATTATGTTGTTGTTGTTGTTGTTATTCGCCGTTGAGTCAGCCCCGACTCATAGATTATTATACAGAAATATATATAATAGCCTTGAACAATTCAAGAATACCATAAAATGAAATACTTTATATATATAAAATAATAATAATAATAATTATTATTTTTTAAAGTATACGTGATCTATATTCTGGAAGAACTTTAAAAAAGACTGAAATAAATGGAGAGGGACACCATGCTCATGGATTGAACAACTCCTGTCAGGTCTTCCTAAAAGCTTTGGTGGCATAGTGGCTAAGGCACTTGACTGCTAACCAGAAGGCTGGCAGTTCAAACTCACCAGCCACTCCTCGGAAGGAAGGTTGGGCAATCTATTTCCGTAGTGATGCTGCCACGGAAACCCAAGGAGGCATTGCTGTGAGTTGGATCTGACTCTACGGCAGTGAGTTTGGTTTGGTTATTATATAGAAATACTATTGATTTTGCAGGAAATTGGATGACATAAAATAAAAAGGGAGTTTTTCCTCTTTGTATATTAGGAGACCCCTTTTCTGCTCTTTGACCTTTATCTAGAGAGCTTCTTGAGTGCTCTCTCTCTCTCTCGTTTCCATTGCCCACTTCTGAGTTTTATTATCCTTTGAGTCCAGACTGGAATATCCTGGAGGGAAAAATAGTAAACTCGCTGTCAGTTCGAAGGTACTCTGAATTCTGGTATTCTTCCCCAATCCACCTGCTCTAGTTTACTTTCCAGAGTCCTCACATGATTGCTGTATGCATTCTGTTGGAGAAACAGTGGAATGTGCTTACCGAGACCAGTCTCTATTCTTGTGACTGAAATTAAGTAGTATCATTCACATCTCATTTGTTTTGCTGTTAGCAGAAAGTGCACCCAGGTATTGATATCTTGTAACATTTCTTTCTTGTCTACTCCCTGTCAGGAAAATTAAAGTCCAATTCTTTTTCTACCTCTGATTACTCAGCTCTCCTATATAGTCTTGAGCTATTTATAAATATAAATATATATATTTAAGAATATATATATTCTTAAATAGTTACAATCAAATAAGAGATATCAGATAATATAGTTGTGACATTCTGCTTTAGAGAAGTCATAGTTGTATCTTAAAAATTAAGTTTGAGCTATTGAAGACTTTCTGCTGGTAGCCTTGGCAAAATTTAGTGAGAGATGTAAGATTGATATTAAAAAAATAATTTTTTTTGCATGTAAAATTTTGTTAAATTTTTTAAAAACTTATATTACAAAATAAATGGTAAAATACAGAGCCAGATATTTTAAAGAAGGAACAGATTCCCTTAATTTACATAATAATCTCAGAGTTTATTTTATTTATTTACTGTTTTGAAAACTGACATATTGTCCAGAGATTTTACAGTGAGAACATTGACAATTTTTGTGTTGAAATTTGGGAAAGTACATTTTCTTTGAAACTGGTCATTTCTGCATTTCAGGTATGTTTTAGGTAGGCCAAGCACAAGCCCCTATAACAACTGATTTCTGACTCGCTTTCTAATAATGATTGATCTCTTTCAATGTAAGTTTTAATAATGCTCTAACCTAGCATCATAATTTAGAGGTAGAGCTACTTAGTTCCATTTACATCCTGATTCTCCTTAAATGAAAACATTTATTAACACTTGTATCTGCTCTTGCATGGGGTGGGGGAAAGAGCAAAGAAAAGGTCAGTTCAGTGGTAGGGGAATAAAGTATTCATCTTCTTTTTCAAAAGTGAGTAAAAAAGTTTCTTTATTCCCTTTAGTTTTCCTTTGAAGAAAAATGTAATATAGTTTAAAAACAGAACTTGCGGAAAAGACTAGCTGATAAAGTATTTCAGTTATGTCTCATTTTGATGAAGGGTAGGCATCTGAAAGGAGCTTTGGTAGCATAGTGGCTAAAGCACTTGACTGCTAACCAGAAGGCTGGCGGTTCAAACACACCAGCCACTCCTCGGAAGGAAGGTTGGGCGATCCTACTTCCTTAGTGATACTGCCTCAGAAACCCAAGGAGGGGTCGCTATGAGTCGGGCAGACTGACGGCACATAACAACAACAACAAAGGAGTCTGAAGAGAGAAGTAGATGCATCGTCCTGATTAAATGAATGAACATGGACTTTAGTACTAGAAAGGTCTGGGTTTGAATCCAAGCACTGTCAGTAAAATGGTGGGTATGTCACTTAATAACTTTTGAGTTTCCTCTCTTCTGTTAGGTAGAGTTGGTTTACCTACTTAATTCATAGTCTTGATAGGTGAATTCAACAACATTTGTGAAGGTATACTCAGTAAGAAATAGCACTTTATTTATGAGGATATATAGAATATATAGCAGCCCAATCTCTAATGATGATTGATCTCCTTCAGTGTAAATTTTAACCCAGCACAGGCTTGCATCTGTGGGTTAGCAGACTCACTCTCTCTCTCTCTCTTTTTTTTTTTTTTTTGCCATCTTTATCTCTTCCGATGTTCATGAATGCCATTTCAAAGTGACAAAAATGTTTTACCATCTCTCTTATTTGAATCTCATCATAGTCTCATAATAGGCCCATAGAATATTTATGTAGGCATTCTAGTCTATAAGGTGAGCTTGTGGAGACTTAGCAAAATAAGAGGAAAAGTGGCAAAATAATAATGCATAGTTCAGGTGGTGATTGCTATGTATGCCTGAGAGAACTGATCATATCACTTGATATCAGTAGCAGTCTGGCTTCAATTAGGAGATTGGAACCACACAGTAGGTTCCGTATGCCAACATATTGAATCAAGAAACTATGCAAAATGTTGAATTTGCTCCTTATTTTGTATTGCATGCAACTTAATCTTCTGAAGAAATGATTGCAAAAGTTATTAGACATAAATCATATTTACAGTACATGAAAGACTGTTTAATTTAGATTACAACATCTCTTACATCTGCTGGAAACTGATTCAATTTGCAACAGCTAATTCCAGGTAATTGATAGTCTTCTTGATGGCCGAATGTTTAGAGATGCAATTTAAGGGGCAAAGCTGTAGCTCCGTTTTTCCCTCCCCTTTTAGCTCTGGTAGCATAGTGCCTAAGGCACTTGACTGCTAACCAGAATGCTGGTGGTCCAATTTCACCAACTACTCCTCAGAAGAAAGGTTGGGCAATCTACTTCCATAGTGATACCACC
>NW_006921588.1:37763584-37776451 GCF_000298275.1 Orycteropus afer afer
ATATTAGTTTAACAAATTTATTATTTATGAAAATGTAATTTACATACAATAAAATGAACAGATCTGAATTATTCAATCAGATAAATTTTGACTATTACATATACCTTTGTAATCTGCACCCAAGGTGTTTGTAAAAACATCCTCACATCCAGGAAAATTCTTTTTTCATTTTTTATTTTAAGAGTTTGTTTTACATTCAACGTTACGTGTACATTTAATTTCACTCCCCATTTACCATGCCCAACCCTAACCCAGTCTCCTCCCCTCCCTGCCCAGTAACCCTCCCCCTGTGCCCCTCGTAGTTATGCACTTCTGTTTGTCCTGCATTTCCTCAGTGTGAATATTTTACCTCTGGTGCCCTGTGGTCTATTGATCTAAGGGATGTATTACCATAGAGTATGTGGGTGCGTCATCCTGGGTTGAGTGGTCTGCATGTACATCTTGTTAACTATTCAGCTGAGAGCCAGCCCCTAGGAGTGAGTTTTCCATATAATTTTATGTATTCAAAATTCTTCCTTAGAGAAGACCAGCAACTCCATTTGTCATGATACACCTTATTTTTTTTATAAGATATTGGTTGCCTGGCCAGCAACCCAATCACTTTTTAATGTTATTTATTATTATAAATTTATGCTAATAATTTAATATAAAGATCATATTCCATTGTAGAAAGTTAAGATATTAGTAAGCAAAAGAAAACAATATTCTTTTATCCAGGGAATATCCCTATTTATACTTCAATGTGTAGAATTCTAAATCTATTTATTTCCATATAAACTTATTATGACCAAAATGAACTGCTGTTTTTGTCAAGCTGCTTTATAAACTACTTTCTTCTGTTAATGCTCTTCATTTTACTATGTCAATACATTTTCATCTTATGTCATACCCAGTCCATTTTCACACTGGCTCAATTGTTCCCAAAATATTTATAGGAACTTTGTCCTAATTAGGATTTAATCTGGGACTTTGCTTTGTATCCTATAAAAACCAAAAAAAACTAAACTCATTGCCGTGGAGTCGAATCCGACTCAGCCACCCCTCCTTGGGTTTCTGAGGCAGTATGAGAGTAGATTGCTCAGCCCTCCTTCCTGTATCCTATAAGCTTCATTAAGTAATGTCTACCATGACACCAACTTTTTGAAGAGACCAGGCCAGTTACCTTAATGAGATATTGCACCTTCTAGATTTCTCTAGTTATTTCCTTGTGATAACATTAACTTATTCTTAAATCCTCATTTATGGGAAAGTTAGATCTAGGTGATAAGAATTCAAGTTAAATGATTTTTGGCTAGACTATATACCACAGTGCCTAAGACATCTGACTGCTAACCAGAAGGTTGGTGGTTCAAACCCACCAGCCACTCCTTGGAAGGAAGACCAGACAATCTACTTCCATAGAGAATTACCACCTCAGAAACCCAATGGGGGTCATTATGAGTCAGAATAGACTCAACAACAGTGTTTTTTTTTTTTTTAAATATATTATAGATGATGTCATGTATTTCATAGCATGTCATATCAGAAGGCACAATATCCAGAGGGACTACTGTTCACTGTGAACATTGCAGACTCTTTAGACCACAGTGTTAGTGCTGTTTTCTAAGTCAGCCAAACTTGTAGTTCATACATGTGATATCACTACATATTGAAGACTCATAGTTTTTTCAGTTTGATAAAACCTTATAACTTTAAAATTGGTTTTAAGTGTCTCTTAAGTAAAGTACTAAGAGAAGTAGATCTGCCCAGTCTTGCTTCCGAGGAGGAACTGGTGGGTTTGAACGACCAATCTTCTGGTTAGCAGTCAGATGCCTTGGGCACTGTGCTCTATGTTGTTGTGGTTATTTGCCGTCGAGTCGGCCCCGACTCATAGTGACCCCTCCTTGGGTTTCCGAGGCAGTATCACTATGGAAGTAGGATTGCTCAACCTTCCTTCCGAGGAGTGGCTGGTGTGTTTGAACCGCCAGCCTTCTGGTTAGCAGTCAAGTGCCTTAGGCACTATGCTACCAGAGCTCCCACTGTGCTCTATAGTCTGGCCAAAAATCATTTAACTTGAATTCTTATCACCTAGATCTAACTTTCCCATAAATGGGGATTCAAGAATAAGTTAATGCTATCACAAGGAAATAAGCAGAAAAATCCGGAAAGTGCAATATCTTATAAAGTAACTGCCCTGGTCTCTTCAAGTGTTTGAGTAAAGAACTTAATTTTTAAAGGAAATGTACATTTTGAAGTTACCAATACACTATTTGTATATCAGAACTTTCTTTAAGTTTAGCATGTATTATTTTGGGCTTCTTAATGTAGGGTCTTTGGTGTCAAGAAAATGCCAAAGACAGTTTAGATGTTCATTGTATATGATAAAATATATATTTGTATATAGCAATTTAAAGCCTGTAAGGATGTGTATAATAGCAATCTAAATCCTATAAGAATATAATATGCATTGATGAGAATGTTGTGTATGATCCTAGAAAGAATTCATTTAACTAACCAAAAAGCCAAACTCATTGCCATTGAGTTGGATCTGACTCATAGCGACCCCTCCTTGGCTTTCTGAAGCGGTATCACTATGGAAGTAGATTGCCCAATCTTCCTTCTGAGGAGTGGCTGGTGGATTTGAACTGCCAGCCTCCTGGTTAGCAGTCACATACCTTAGGCACTACGCCACCAGGTGATGATTATTGTTCAGTTTAGCTACTTTAGGGGAAAGGAGAGTTTAGAAGACATTTTCAATGGTAAGTTTGATGAAATTTAGGGAATAAATGGAAATGATTAGTAGTAATGTTATGAAAAATATTTGAAATGATTCTAATTCATTTTAATTTATAAGACTTTGCAGAGGTTGCATATTTTTATTGAAGGGAAAGGCGCTCTTGTGGTGTAGTGCCTAAGACACTTGACTGCTAACCAGAAGGCTAGTGGTCAAACCCACCAGATAGTCCTTGGAAGGAAGATTGGGCAATATACTTCTGTAGTGATATTGCCTCAGAAACCCGAGGAAGGGTCACTGTGAGTAGGATCCAACTCAACTGCAGTGAGTATTAAAAGTAAAATGGTATTCTGTAGCCTTGTAGAGTGTACAAAATAATACAGAGATATATATGGTAAGGGAGCTCTGGTAGCATAGTGGCTAAGACACTTGCCTGCTAACCAGATGGCTGGCGGTTCAAACCCACCAGCCACTCCTCGGAAGGAAGGTTGGGCAATCCTACTTCCGTAGTGGTACTGCCTCGGAAACCCAAGGAGGGGTCGCTATGAGTCGGGGCCGACTTGACGGCACACAACAACAACAACAATATATGGTAAAGACAAAAATCTCTCTTACTCTGCGTTGTAGTAAATTACATAGTATGGCTTTTCTAGCCATAAGTCTTTGTAAACTCCATGGTGGAATTTGCCATGAGCAACTGAGTAACTCCCGATTGTTAAAATTATGCACCTGGGGTATTTCTGTTGGGAGCAGCACAAAGTAATTTCTGGGAAGTTTGCTCTTTCTCAGGTGTGAAGAACTCTGACTTTCAGATTGGTTGGTTTGGGCCACTCTGCCAGGCTCAAAAGGAGCCCTTCTAGAGGCAGAAGGAGTCTGTCTGACTCCTTGCTGAGAAAGACGTGACGGTGAGAGACCCATGCTCCTAAGAGACACTGATAGACATATACTTCTGAGCGAAAGACACCAAGAGACACACACTGCTGGGAAAGAGACTGAGAGAGACTGTCAGCTGAGAGACAGTAGGCTGAGAGAGACTGAGCATGTTCCTGAACTTGAATTGTAGCCTGTTGCTTCCCTAATAAACCCCATAATCTGTGAGTTCTGTGTGGCCACGGCAGCGAATTATCGAACCCACAGAGAGGTGGTGAGTGCTGCGGGGGGAACAGTTGGTGTCAGGGTTGGTGAAAGGGTGGGAGGGAGGCAGCATGTCTGGCCTTGTAGGAATAGTCCTTGGGCTACTGATGGTGATTCTGCCTTTTTCTTATGAGGTTAGAGGAGGTCAGAAGTTGCGGCCTCCCTGCCTCTTCGGCACACTCTCTCTATATATTCGTACACATTTATGTACATACATAATCTTTTGTTGATGAATTTTTATATCATTTTATTCTTGTGAGTGCTTGAAAGTACTTTTTTAAAAATAATTTTAAAGGATATCCTTTTAGAATATTATTATGAACAAATAATTTTAAGAGAAATATTTAGGGTTGTTTCCTTTTCAAAATAAACATATTTGATTACTTGATATGTGGAACCAACTTTCCCCTAGAGATGAAGATGAGAAGACTTGTAGAAGGAAGTGGTTTCAGGGAAGACTGGTAACTTTGATAAGTATTTCTCACAATTCACTTTTTGTTTTTTTTGGCTCTTGCTGTTGGCATTGATTTAGAAGGCTTAAAGATTCATATTCTTTGCTTTTCTTAACAATACTAAGTCTTAATCACTAGTACTTGGTGGGTGGGGAAAAGATTTGTGAGTTTAACAATGGCTTTTTGGTCTCATGTATAAGTGGTGTTGACCTAACAGGAAAACACTAGAGCACCCCAGGGTATTGAGGCCTGTTTGTCTTCGAACCACCAACCTTTGTGTGTGGGGTTGAGATTGAGTTTTGATTCCTGAGGAGTTCAAGTACTTGTGCTGCATACCTACTGAGCTCCATACCTACTGAGCTCCAGTTAGTTAAGTTCCTTATTCTCCCTTCCTTTCTCATGGCATCATTCGGTGGGGTGCACCTGACTGAACAGTGGAATTTCACCAAATAGTATGAATTTGCTGGGCCATCACTGTCCTGGTAAACATTAACCAAAATGTCAGAATTCTAAAGATGGTATTGTATAATTCTTTAAGGATGTATCTGCACTTTCCCTTACCTGATTTTTATTACCCCCTCCCCTGTGTAGCCTGAAAATTCTTAATAAGGATTCTCCCAGGTATAAGATAACTTTCAAACTCAAAGGCATTCTTTTTACACTGGATGCATAGTAGTTTTCTTTTATCTTCCATCTATGGGATGATTTACAGTATGCATAATTTAAGCTTTACAATAAGGCTGTAAGAATAGGTACTGCTATCTCCAGCATACAGATGGTCAACTTCCCCCTCTTCAGTTTTGAGATTTGGAGTTTACTTTTCAAAGGAATTGGCACTTTAGAAAGGCAGTTAATTGTTTTGCTTAACAAAGAAAAGTTCTGCTGTTACTTACTTTAAATTCCTCTGCCTCTCTTCAGGATGTATGACCCTGTGCATGTAAATAGAAAAGCATGGGGGCTCTAACCGTGTCTCAATAATTAATCTTTGAAATAGATTATAGCTATTTTAACTTTCTGGCAAAACTTTCCATTTTAAGAATTTTAATTTTAATACACACATACATTCTAATTTGTAGTTGAAAATTGCCTTCTAGTAAATGAACTTGATGATTTTCATACTTCATAATCGTTTAGAAAGGACTTTTGGCCTTAATAGTTTTCCAGACAAGCAAAATTGTGTTAATGTCAGCCTCCTATAAAATAACCACTTATGTGTGGTTTTAAATTATTGAATGT
The DNA here is from genome assembly GCF_000298275.1 of Orycteropus afer afer. NCBI lineage: Eukaryota > Metazoa > Chordata > Mammalia > Tubulidentata > Orycteropodidae > Orycteropus > Orycteropus afer. The sequence continues at coordinate 37,769,120 of NW_006921588.1, forward strand.
TCCTCATGCAAATGTCTCTCTTATTCTGTGATGTAGGATGATTTATTCTGCCCTTTTATTTGTGTTACATGTATTGTTGTTGTTGTTGTTATTTGCCATCCGTCAGACCGACTCATATTGACCTCTCCTTGGGTTTCCCAGGTGTTATCACTACAGAAGTAGATTGCCCAACCTTCCTTCTGAGGAGTGGCTGTTGGGTTTGAACCACCAGCCTCCTGTAGACCCGTGGATACTGGGAAGGAATTTTTCATAGAACTTACCATGGAAGCTATAACAACAGAGGACTCTCAAAGTAGAACATGTTTCCAGATCACTAATGATTTCAGTCATTTAGCTTTTAGAAGATGGCAAAAACATAAATAAAATAGGGCAAAACACTCCCATCTCATTTGTATTCTCTCTCATGTCAGCAAAAGAAAATGTGTCACAATTACATGTGATATAGTTGAAAATTAAGTTTGAAAATAATTGAAATTTAAGATTTATTAAAAAACTAAATTTATGAAATTTATAAAAAGTTGCTTTTGGTAATGCTGAAAATCTTAGATGGTGTGAGATCTCCCCTTTTTTTATTAATTTTTTTTTAGTGACCTGAAACAGTTCTTTAAAAAGGTTTATAAACTACTCTCATGTAGCAGTTTTATTCCAGCTAAAATAAAGTTCTATTTACTTCTAACCTGTAAATAGTGTAGAGGTCATCTAGAAGGAATAAATTGCGTGTTTCAGAGTTGTGAATCTGAAAATCGCATTCTGTTAGAGGGTAGGTCTGGTTCATAAGGATGAATATAAGAGTTTCTCCCTCCTCTTGAGGTTCTAAGGGATGATTATCTTAGGAATGCTTTTTGGATGTAAGATCAGGCTGGGTCTTTGAAGCCTGATTAGCAGTTCAGTGGTGTTTAGGGTAGGAATGTTTATGGGTGTGACTTGTAGGGTGTGTCTTCCAATGGAATGTCCATTCCAAAGAGAGACTCTAGGATGGATTGGGCCAAAGAAGGGAAGTAATCCAGGGTGGAGCAGCAGTAGGTCACTTAATCTTCCTAAATATTGATTGTAGGACAAAGTCTTCACAGAGAAAGAATATATCCTGAAAAGTATTCTCTCTAGATGTAAAGCCTATAAATATTGCAAGAAGTTTTATGGAGCCAAAAGTATTTTAAGTGACTGGAAACGAGAAAAAAATTTTTTTTCCCTCGTGATATCTTATGCTTGTCAAGGTACTTCACATATGTAATTCAACACAAACATTCTGTGATTAGTATTGTTAAATTTAATAGATTGAGGATATTGAGTCTTAACTGAGGTTAAATAATTTCCCAAAGTCACATAGTGAGTAATTGAGTCTGAATTTGGCCCTGAGTCTTTTGTACTTGGGTTATTTATTTATTAATCATGAAAAGGTGGCCAATTCTAATTATGTAATAGCTGAAACCCCTAACTTTGCTTTCTTAGAAACCAATGGACATTGATTCTGAAAGTGTATCAACTCTTAAAGCAACATCTCATATTTATCAAAGGGGAGGCCATGGAGTATAAAATAAAATAAAATAATTAAGACTTACCTAATCATTTTGATATTTTAATATAAAAGCCATGTGTATCATCAGACATTTTTTTTTTTTTTTTAACAGAACAGCATTTAATGCAGGGAATTTGATGCTCATAAAAAAGTTGGCAGTTTGGAGAAACAGGACCCTAGGCTAGACTTCCAGGTGCAACACTTCATAGCTGGCCTGCCAGAGGGGCTGCTACCTCTCCTACCCTTGGGAAGGTGGCAAAGCTTCCCCTAGAGTTTACTTATGATCCAGGAATCACAAAGACATCACCATTACAAAGGGTGGCTCAGAAGCCACTTTTTACATCTTGGATTCATCCCAACAAAAATTGAGTGTCTCATGCTTAGCTTTCTTTCATCCATGAAATTAGTGACTGCACAATGGAGTGCTACCTCACCAAAACCCAATGCCTCTGTGACCTGCTTGTCTCACTTTCTCCTTCCTAATCCCGTGCTTGTATATCTAGTTACAAGGGATCCTCGGAAGAATACTCAATATTTAGGGTTTTGGCCTCTGCCATACAGTAAGGCATACAAGAAGAGAATTGGTATGGAGGTTGACTGCCTGTCAACTATACCCACCATACCATTAAAAAAACAAGAAATTAAAGACATCTTGCATTGTTTTGCATGGCTATATTTTCTGACCTCTGTCCCCCCTAGCCCTCACTAAAATGTCTTCCTAGACTTGTGTCATGTGGAAGATTTTTTGACTTTTCCTTTTTGGCGTTCTGAGTAGATAAATGTATAAGTGAATGTGTGTGTGTGCGTGTGTATTTATAAACCATATTTTTTCAGTGAAGAAATACTTATTTAATAAATACTCAATTAATATGGGAGCTCTGGTAGCATAGTGGCTAAGACACTTGCCTGCTAACCAGACGGCTGGCGGTTCAAACCCACCAGCCACTCCTCGGAAGGAAGGTTGGGCAATCCTACTTCCGTAGTGATACTGCCTCGGAAACCCAAGGAGGGGTCGCTATGAGTCGGGTTTGACTCGACGGCACATAACAACAACAACAACAACGATTAATATATGCAGTTATGATTTTTCTTTTTTAAGCATTTGGAATAGCAAGTAATGCAAGGGATGGTAGAGTTATTAAGATCTAGCTCTAACTACCAAAATACCAGATACAAGTATTTAACAGATATAATTCTAGGAGAGTTTTCTAGGGTCTGCTATATAACTGGGAAAGTATTCTGCAGAGTGCTTTTCAAAAATAAGCTGCAAATAATTGAATGTGTATTTATAGTATATACTCATGTTTATATTTGTATGTGTACTTTTTTTGAATGAAAAATAATTTAGATGTGAATTTCACTAGAGATTTCTGTTGAGTGTTATTTAGAGAGTATGCTACCAGGTGATATTTCAAGTTATGCAGAAGTGTACAAAATTGTTTCTAACTTGAAATTGTGTCCTCTGGCATTGTTTTTAGGTTAGGTTTAGTTGGTTTCAAGAAAGAAGTACAAAGTCCTTCAGAGACCTTTCCTTCAGTGGTCGATGATCTATTGTGTAAACCATGTTTTCTTTGTAGTTCTTTCTGTAGTTCATTGATTTTCTTAAAAGTTTTGACATGTAGTGAGTAGGTATAAGATGCCATTGTAGAAGTTAGGGGGAAAGATTGAATAAAAGACTCTTTTTCATATTTAATTACAAAAAGTATTTGTATTTCATACTTTATGTTGATATTTCATTGTTTTTATTTTCTTCATTTGTTTCCTCCATACATTTGGTTATAGGAGGAAAGCACTGTGGTAGGCAAATAAATGAAACAGCTGGCTGTTTTGGAAGTATTCACAGTTATGTAATCAACCAATATGTGTAAAATATCAACTTAAGTGCAGACAAGTAATTAGTTTCAGCTGAGAATTATCCAGGTGCATCTGTCATTACTCATTCTTAAAAATATTTTAGAAAGGAGTGGAGTGAGCACAGAGAATTTCTACAATAATAATCTAAATTTTGATATGAGAAATCAACTTGCTGACTAGGTTTTTAGGTAGATATTTAAATGTTATTGAATTCATCTTATTTTTTCAGCTATTTTGAGATCCGAATGGAAATTAGACAAATGCTAAAAAAACAGACTTGAGAATGAACGAATTAGCTAAGTGTCCAGCTGTACCCTCTGAACTTTGTAACAAATGAAACTTCAGTTACTCACCTCCTTCTGCTTCCCCATGTCATTCATGCTCTTCAAGAACATTGTTTTTTCTTTGGATGATATTCATTCTCCTACGCACAAATATGATATTGGCATTTCCCCGTGTTCTATGTTTGCTTCCAATTTTTCTGTCACCCACAGCAGAAAGGAAGCAAGCAACCTTAAATGCTGTCTACCTTGAAGATCGATGCCATCTGCCAAACACTGGTGACTACCTCTTAGCTGTCATTGACCAGCTTTTTATCAGTTCTTTCTGACTTTATGCCATCACATTTTCTATTAAGATAGGGTATTTGCCTCATCCAGTACACACCTTAATTTTTTTTTCCTTCTTCATCCATCATATCCTGCAAACCATCTCCCTTGTTACTAGCTGAAATTACCATATCACTCACATAATAAGCTCAGAAATTCTATTCACTCTACAAATTCTTACGTTCCTAACTTTCCTGCTGAGTCTACTCTCCTACCTTTTATGTTTCTCAAACCTTCTTTATGTTCCCACTAATCGGCACATAAAAACAACAACAACAACAATCTCTTGTCTCATGCATGTATTTCTCTGTTCTGTCTAACTTCCAGAGTCAGTCATTTAAACTTCTCTCAAAAGCTGGCTTAATTTCAAGCTTGCTATATCCTAGCCCAAATTTTTGCTTAACATGCTACCAACTGTTAAAAGTGGATCAGCCTAAATTATAGAATTTATTATATAACTGCTCTCCATGTGTACAACTGGAGGGAGAAAGTGGGTTTGTATATAACTGTGAGATAGACCCTTTTCATATTTCAAACAGTTTTCATAACCTCCATGAAAACTATTGTTATCACCTTCTAGATTTAAAAAAAAAGAAATTAGGTGTGGTGCTGTGTTTGAACCCAGAACTCCACACAATGTTGTGCTTGAACTCAGGACTCCACATGACTGGTAGCATGATGGGTACAGCAGTTCCAGATGTGACAACTACACATGAGTCTTTGAAGGGTGTCTCTTCCCCTGATTGTAAAACAAAATGCCTGGGTTTCACTCTGGATGAATTTTAAGTCAGACTCCAAAGCAATTCCTATGCCCAAAATGATGCCTCTTATTGGCATAGTAATGGCTTGGACTTGTGTTACTGCCAGTCATGATAGTGAGGTTGTGAAATTTTGCTATTTGTTCTGGGCCATTTAGAGTCCATATATGGCTAAGAGGGGAATCAGTCCCATCCAGTTATTGGGACTGATAAACTGTTCATGATGTATGAAATGAATGCTGAATAATTTCAACTAAGTAATGCCTAGGATATTGATCTTTAAGCATTCCATGTCATTTTTGACAGTTTCCAAACTTTTTAGATTCATACTTTGTGCATCGTGTGATGTATGAAATGGATGCTGGAGAAGGAATTACAAATGTTTGTAATAGTGACTAATACTTTTATTTGATATAAAGCATTTCATATTTTCAAATACTAATAGTTGATTACAGTTTGGTTATAGAACTTCAGGAAAGCAAGTCATAAGAGAAGGTAGGATGAAATCAATAGTGGAAAATTTTTGCAGCGTATACTTTCTTCAGAAGCGTCAGTGGAGATGGGAAGGAGTTTATAGGAACACTGAGTTGAGGCTTTATAAGTCATATAAACTGGAATCTCTTCTGACATCCATTTAGGTCGTTAGTCATTGGAGTTCAATGCATTAAATCTATTCTTCAGGTGGTCTCTAAGTTCGGGTCGGATGTATGCAATGGCATATTTTGGCTCTTATGGACTTGTTTTAATTTTCTTCAGCTTCAACTTAAGCTTGCATATAAACAATTAATGGTCTCTTCCACAGTCAGTCACAGGCCTTGTTCTGACTAATGATATTAAGCTTTTGCATCATCTCTTTCCACAGACGTAGTTAATTTGATTCTTGTGTATTTCATCTGCTAAGGTCCACACGTATAGTCACTGTTTATATTGTTGAAAAAAGGTATTTGTAATGAATAATGAATAAGTCATTGATCTTGCAAAAATTCTACCATGCAATCTCTGGAGTCATTTCTATCACCAAGGCCATATTTTCCAACCATCTGTGCCATCTTCTTTGTTTCCAGCTTTCACGTCCCTTTCACCAGTCATTATTAATATATTTTAATTACACTCTATTTCAGACTGTAGAAGTTGGTAAAACTCTTCAGTTTCTTCATCTTTGGCTTTAGTAGTTGGTGTGTAAATTTGAATAACACTAGTATTAAATGATCTTCTTTGTAGGTGTATGGATATCATCCTATCACAGCATTGCACTTCAGGATAGATCTTGAAAAGTTCTTTCTGATGATGAATGCAACATCATTACTCTTCAATTTGTCATTTCTGGTATAGTAGACCATATGATTGCCCAATTAAAAATGGCCAATACCAATAGTGAGGTTGTGAGATTTTGCTACTTGTTTTAGGCCAATCAGAGCCCATGTATGGCTGGATGGGAATCAATCCCATCTAGTTATTGGGGCTGTTAAACTGTGCAAGATGTGTAAAATGAATGCTAAGTAATTTCAGCTAAGTAATGCCTAGGATTTTGATCTTTAAGTGTTCCATTTCATTTTTGACAGTTCCCAATTTTCCTAGATTCATACTTTGTATATTCTGTGTTCTGATTATTAATGGATGTTTGCAGTTGTTTCTTCTCATTTTCAGTTGTGCCATATCAGCAAATGAATGTCCCAAAAGCTTTGTTCCATCTATGCCATTAAGGTCAAGTCAACCTGGAAAAGGCAGCTCTTCCCCAGGTTTATTTTTGAATAATTTCCAATCTGAAAAACATTTCATATTTTCAAATACTAATAGTTCATTATGGGAGCTCTGGTAGCGTAGTGCGTAAGGCACTTGACTGCTAACCACAAGGCTGATGGTTTAAACCCACCAGCTACTCCTCAGAAGGAAGATGGGGCAATCTACTTCCATAGTGATACTGCCTCAGAAACCCCAAGGAGGGGTCCCTATGAGTCGGGTCTGACTCGATGGCACATAACAACAACAACAACAATAGTTCATTACAGTTTGGTTATAGAAATTCAGGAAAACAAGTCATAAGAGACTTGGGGTTCATCTTCCAGCACTATATCAGACAATTGTGTCGTTGCTATATATAGTTTTCAGTGGCCAATTCTTTCATGTCCTTCCCCCTAGTCGCTCTTAATCTGGATGCTCCACTGCAACCTGTCCACCATGGGTTACCTGGCTGGTATTTGAAGTACCAATGGCATATCTTGCAGCATCACAGCAACACATAAGACACTACCATACAACAAACTGACAGACAAATTGTGGTCTGAAACTTGCTCTTGAATGGAGAGTAGCTAAAGAGAATGGAAGAAATTATGAAGTAAAAGAACTGAAAAGATTTCAAAGGGCAGCTTGAGAAGACAAGTGTAAAGTATTATAATGAAATGTGAAAAGGCTTGGAGTCAGAAAATCCAAAGGGAAGAACACACTCAGCATTTCTCAAGCTGAAAGAAGAAAAAATTCACGCCTTGAGTTACATTATTGACGAACTCAAGGGAAAAATATTGAAATATGCAGGAAGCATCAAAAGATGGAAGGAATGCACAAAGTCACTGTTTCAAAAAGAATTGGTTGATGTTCA
>NW_006921588.1:37776696-37782312 GCF_000298275.1 Orycteropus afer afer
GTAGCATAGTGGCTAAGACACTTGCCTGCTAACCAGACGGCTGGCGGTTCAAACCCACCAGCCACTCCTCGGAAGGAAGGTTGGGCAATCCTACTTCGTAGTGATACTGCCTCAGAAACCCAAGAAGGGGTCACTATGAGTCGGGGCCGACTCAACGGCACATAACAACAACAACAACAAAATTGAATTAATTGGTGGTGGTGGGGGGAAGGCTCCAGGAATTGAGAGAATACCCTTTGAGATATTTTAACAAATAGGTACAGCTGTAGATGTAAAACCAAACCAAACCAAACTCACTGCCGTCTAGTCGATTGCGACTCATAGCGACCCCTCCTTGGGTTTCCGAGGCAGTATCTCTACGGAAGTAGATTGCCCAGTCTTCTTTTAGAGGAGTGGGTGATGGGTTTGAACTGCCAGCCTTCTGATTAGCAGTCAAATGCCTTAGGCACTACACTACCAGAGCTCCCATGTTGTTGTTGTCGTTATGTGCCATCGAGTCGGACCCGACTCATAGCGACCCCTCCTTGGGTTTCCGAGGCGATATCACTACGGAAGTAGATTGTCCAACCTTCCTTCCAAGGAGTGGCTGGTGGGTTTGAACCGCCAATCCTCTGGTTAGCAGTCAAATGCCTTTAGGCACTATGCTACCAGGGCTCCCATACTCACTCTTTTATGCCAAGAAATTTGGAAGACAGCTACCTGGCCAGTCAATTGAAATACGTCCATATTTGTGCCCATCCAAAGAAAGGTGATCCTACAGAATGTGGGAATTATTGAATATCATTAATATTGTATGTAGGTAAAATTTTGGTGAAGATAATTCAAAAGTGGTTGCTGCCATATACTGCCAGAAATTCAAGCTGGATTCAGAAGAGGACATAGAATGAGGGATATCATTGCTGATGTCAGATGGCTCTTGGCTGAAAGCAAAGAATATCAGAAAGATATTTACCTTTGTTTTATTGACTATGCAAAGGCATTCAACTGTGCGGATCATAACAATTATGGATAATATTGCAATGAATAGGAATCCCAGAACACTTAAATTGTGCCTACGAGGAAACTGTACATAGAACACAAGAGACAGTCATTTGAACAAAACAAGAGGCTACTACCCAGTTTAAAATCAGGAAAGGTGTGCATCAGGGTTGTATCCTTTCACTGTACTTACTCAATCTGTATGCTGAACAAATAATCCAGAAGATGAACTATATGAAGAATGCAGCATCAGAATTGGAGGAAGATTCATTAATAACCTGTGATATGCAGGTGATACAACTTTGCTTGCTGAAAGTGAAGGCAACCTGAAGCATTTGCTGATGAAGATCAAAGACTACAGCCTTCACACTTCAAGGTAAAACAAAAGTTCTCACAGCTGGACCAATAAAGAACATCATGATAAATGAAGAAAATATTGAAGTTGTCAAGAATTTCATTTTACTTGGATCTACAATCAATGCCCATGGAAGCAGCAATCAAGAATTCAAATGATTTATTATTTCATTGGGCGAATCTGCTGGAAAAGACCTCTTTAAAGTGTTAAAGAGAAAAATGTCACTTTGAAGACTGTGGTGTGCCTTCCCCAAGCCATAGTATTTTTAATAGCCACATATTAATATGGCTTTTAATAGCATTTAATAGCATGTGAGAGCTGGACAGTGAATAGGGAAGACTGCAGAAGAATTGATGCATTTGAATTATGGTGTTGGTGAAGAATATTGAATATACCATTAACTGCTAGAAGAACTAACAAATCTGTCTTGGAGAAAGTAAAGATAGAATGCTCCATCGAACTGAGAACGATTAGAATTCAGTTCTTGTACTTGGGTCATGTCAGAAGGGACCAGTATCTGGAGAAGGGCTAGTGCTGCTCAGACAAGGATATACCATAAATGGGATGGCTTGAACAAACAGGAGTTTATTCTCTTACAATTTTGGAGGCTTTAAGTCTGAGTTCAAAGCGTCAGGCTCCAGGGGCTGGGTGAGGAGCCCTCAACCTTGGGCTTCGGCTCTGCTTCCTGCTCCTAGCCCACTGAAGCTGGAGGCTTTTCTTCACTCAGCTGCTGGCTGCTGAGGGTGACAAGCCCAAGGTTGACAAATAAAAAGGCACAGTCCCAGTGTTAGCAAACAACATGGTATGTCACTAATTCAAGTACACATGCAGTCCCAAGATTGGCAGGGCATGGCAGGCTGTTGAACAACGAATTGGCTACATGCAGGGCTCAAGCTGCCAAAAGGCTAGAGACCATTCCTGGAGCTGCTGCTTGTATACGGGAAGCAGACCACATCCTTAAAGCAGCTACTCAGCTGCTTGTGGTAGATTTCACCATGGAACTGATTACCCATCTCCTCTTGTGGAATAACTACCACCAGCTGCCCAGCCTCTCAACCAGGTCCCACCAAGTTGACACACATCCTTAACTACCAGAGATATCATGCTTGGTAAAGTAGAGGGTCAGCAAAAAAGGAAAAGACCTTCATTAAGATGGATAAAATGACTGGGACGATGGGTTCAAACATGGCAATGACTGTGAGGCTGGTACAGGAGTGGGCGGCATTTTGTTCTGTTGCACATAGTGTCTTTAAGGGTTGGAACCAACTCGATGGCATCTAACAGAACATAAGCTAGACGATCAAGGATGTGAAGTAATTGAAGTTGTAGATGAAAGGGTAGCTCAGGTGACCCACCGTGTAGTCTATAGTGTATACCAGGTAAGTGAGGTTATGGAATTTGAGGGTTGAAAGTAAAGAACAAGGGATTCAGGAGTGAAAAAGAATAAGAAGCTACAATCAGAGGACAGAGTGTTAAATTTGATATATCTGATGAGACATTTTAGCAATGACAAGATCTTGTAATAGAATTCAGGTGTGAAGAGATCAGTGAACTAGGTAAGATGTTGAATGAACTGTCAAGCTGGGCACTGACGTTTATAGAGTAGTAAAAGCAATAAGGATACATTTACTTTGAGACATATTACAAATTCCTCAATGCTTGTGGAAGAGGATGTGGAGTTAAGTGATTAAGATGGGAAAAGTGGCAATATAACCTGGGTAATGAGCCTCGTGGAGGAGTGGTAGTTAATGAACTACAGTCATACTTTAGTTTGGAAGGCACAGAATGGACTCAGGAAAATGTTGATCTGCAGAGGCAATGGGAGAATGAACAGACTCATTTTTGAGACGTTTATGATGAAGACGGTATAATCAAAGAAAAAAGTAAGATTACATGAAGGTGAGGAAGTAGAGGGAATCTTCATAGAATATGTTAAGAATGATATATAAAGCTTCTTGGGGATTGGATAGTGGTTCCAGAAGTACAATGGAAATGGTTAGAAAGGGGAATGGTGAGCAGGGGTTTGGTGAGAAAGAACCTTGGAAAGTAATACTTAAGTTACTCTAGATAGTAATTATGGGTCATGGGCCTGAAGGAACTAGGAGACAGGAGTTGTGAGATAAAGACGCTTTGTCCAGGATTTCTGTGGTGTGATTCTAGCCATTTTTTGTTTGCTTGTTTTATTTTTTCAGTGTTATCACTGCCTTTTGTCTGAGCCATTCCTGTATCACCCTATAAACTGGACTTCTTGCTTTTCTCCAAGTCATGCCCCATTCGTGCCTCTGTTCACTGCCCATTGTTTCAGAAATGTCCATTTTAGCATCTTAAATCCATATTCCATAAGAGCGTGTCAACCCTCACTTTCTGTAGGATGTTTGTTCTCATCCATCCATCTGCCCATGTATATACCCTGTTCTGTTTGGCATGAGAGTTAGGATGCTCTGTAGCCATGCAATTTTTTTTGTGTCGTTATGGCATCTTAGTGTGTTTTCTATGCTGTCTGGCATGGTGTGTTGCACTTTATATGTGTATAAATGGCCTATGGAATGGCCAGTCAAAAAAAGATTTCAAAAGTAGTTTTTAGAAGAGTCCTACAAACTTTGATCCATGTGTTAAAATATTTTTGATTAATTTCCCCCATGCAGCAAAGTCAATTTTGTTAACTAGAATTATTTTTATACTTAGAGCACCTATAAATTTAAGTTAAGCCTTTATTATGGTAATCTGAAATGACATTTACCTTTTTTTGAAAATTATTCATTTCAGTTCCTTTATTAACTGTCTGTTTTATACCTGTCCGTTGTAAAATCCCACTTTTTAGGGGGAGGGGACGTGTAGAGAGGGATTCCCCCCCCCCCCAAGAGGTGTTAGCTGTAGCTCATGCCCCTCAATCAGCTTCCTAATTCCTTCTGGAGAATACACTAAAGATACTTCACTTTCTTTTTTTGTTGTTCCTTTTTTGGACTCAATTTCCATTGAAAACCCCCAGCAAGCAAACAGAATAGTGAAATGATGACTATCTGTCCAAGGTTTATTTTTGCTACCATAGCAACTACAAGTGGCTAGATTATCTCTCACTTGCAGAACTCCTGGCTTCTATGAAAATGTTTGCTGCAACTTCATGTATTAACCCCAGCTGGAAACTGTAGACTCTGTTCCTGGCTCATCATGAAAGGCTTTGCCTGTTGTTCTTTTCTTTAAAAAACAAAACAGGGGGAAAAAAAAAAACCTTTTAAAATCTTTGACTTCTTGTATTCATTTGTAGGGTTATCTGGAAGTATTTTTGTGAATATCCAGAGTACTCTCAATTTTACATTAATTTCCTCTTTCTATTCATAATTTTTTAAAAATCATTTATTGACTCTCCTACTGTCACTAGAATCAAAAAATGAAAATGGCAACATTCCTGCCCTAAAAGAGTACAAAATGTAGAAAGGGAAATGGATGAGTAAGTATAATGCAGAGCTTTGCACCACTGTTGTTGGTTGCTGTTGAGACAGCTGTAACTCGTGGCAGAACTAAATGTGTTTTGGTCCTGCACCATCTTTATGATTGATGATATGTTTTAGTCCATTGTTTTGGTCACTGTGTCAAATCCATCTCATTGAAAGTTTCCTTACCATTGCTTGCCTTTCACTTTACCAAACGTGATGTCCTTCTCCAGTGATCGGTCCCTCCTGATGATGCATCCAAAGTAAGCAGGTTGGAGTCTTGGGCAATGTTCTGTGGGTTTTCATTGGTGAATTGTCAGAAGTAGATCTCCAGACCTTTCTGCTTACTCTGTTTCAGTCTGGATCGCTGCTGAAACCTGTCAAATCACCATGAGTTGAGGTGAGACAAGGAAGCCTAAAGACATTATAGTGGCCCAGCTGGACCTGCCTTTCTACCTGGTGTCAGGTCTTGACATCTCCTCCTCGTGACTGCCTCCTAAAGCCGAGCTTAGCACCTACAGGGAGAATATGGCAATGTCTACAGCCATCAGTGTTTGATGGTTTTAACTTCATTCTTAGTTTTTGTTTACAATATTAAAATATCTGAAGCCATGACTGCTAAATCTTTGGTGTGTTTAAAAGGTCTGACAGATAGAGAAGCAATTTCTTCTGCAGTTTGGTTGTTGATCTGGTCAACCCAGCCAGATCTCCTTCTCCTTACATCGCTGCTTCACAGGAAGCCTCTGAAGGGTCTCAGCCTGCAATCTGGCTAAGCCTGGGAGGCCTGCACCTGCTGTTCTGAAAGACCTTTAGTAATCTTAGTAATCTGGCTTTTTTTTTTTTTTTTTTTTT
>NW_006921588.1:37784048-37803422 GCF_000298275.1 Orycteropus afer afer
CTACGGAAGTAGGATTGCCCAACCTTCCTTCCGAGGAGTGGCTGGTGGGTTTGAACCGCCAGCTTTCTGGTTAGCAGTCAAGTGCTTTAGCCACTATGCTACCAGAGCTCCTACTTTAGAAATAAGCATTATTTTATTAATGGAGTAAATGAAACTCAAAAACTTAAAAACAAGCAATAATAGAATAAAGGGCAGGCATTTTCTTAAGCTTTCGTAATACTGAGAATTAACTGCTATATCCAAGCTAGCTCTTAGGATTAGTCACACTTTTGTGATCTGTAAATCTAAAATAGCAAAACATAAAAGGAAATGAGAGTTCAAAGCAACAAGAGAATTAATAATATTGTCTAAATGAAAAACTGTCCTAAATTACTAGTACATTTATAGGATCATCTTCTCTGAGGCTAAAGTTGAACAAACAAACAAAAAAATCAAACAAAATATATCATTTAAAAAAATCATACACTACTTTGCTCAGTTTTAACAATTAAATACATTCATGATTAGTAAGGTTAACAATTATTAGGAAAGCATGTTTATAACTGTTCGAAGAAGCAATAGTGAAGTTTGAATACTTTGATATACTCTTGAGAACTGTTGAAAAGGAATATACAGTTGATCCATGAATAATGGAGAGGTTAGGGGTACTGACCACACTCCCCTCTTCAACTGAAAATCATCATATAATTTTTGACACCCCAAAAGCTTAACTGTGGTATGGAAGCCTTATTGATAATATAGTCAATTAACACTTGCTGTACCGTTACTAGGAGCTCCCACTCTATGGCACATAACGACAACAACAACAAACCCTTACTGGGAGCTCTGGTAGCATAGTGCTTAAGGCAACTTGACTGCTAACCAGAAGGCTGGGGGTTCAAACCCACCAGTCACACTTTGGAAGGAAGGTTGGGCAATCTACTTCCGTAGTGATACCGCCTCAGAAACCCAAGGAGGGGTTGCTATGAGTCGGGTCAGACTGGAGGGCACATAACAAAAACAGCAACGTACTGTTTCTAGATTTTCACATGAAGACACATACACAACACGTAAGTAAGTTTACTAACCGTACCATTCATTAAGTGGAAGTGGATCATCATAAAGGTCTTCATCCTTAGCCTTGTGTTGAGTAGGCCAAGGAGGAGGAAGAGGAGGGGTTGGTTGTGCTGTGTCAGGGCTGGTAGAGATGAGAGAAGTAGAAGGAGAGATGAAAGGGGGGAATTTCTGTCTGATATTTTAGCTTTTTCATTTCTCTAAAAATGTTTCTTTATGGTACCAATCCTTTTTACGCCATTTGCTGTGTGTCAGTGCCTGTAACATAGAAGGATCCATGTCGTAAAAGAAGTCAAAAGCAGTTTTGAGAATCCTTTTGCCAGATTGTCTAATGTCAGTTTGTCCTCTGGCACTGTTTGTTCGATGTCTTCTTCCTCATCTGGCACTGAAAGTGATTGTAAGCACTCATCTCTATCAAGTCTTCTGTTAATTCCTCTGGTGAGGTGTCTATTATCTCTTGGATTTCTCCAATATCTTTATCTTGAAAAAAATCTGTGGACCTGTGGAGTTCAAATCCCTGTTGTCCAAGGGTCAACTATATTTTTTCTTTTCATGTTATTCCCTTATGCAACCTTCCCTCCTTAAACTCTTTTGAATACGGAGTACTTATAGATAAGCACTATCAGAGATAAGGCCTTAGAAACAAAATTAGGATGGGAGGTTTAATTTGGAGCACATTTGGAATTAAATTTGACATTTATCTTAGTGGATACGAAGCTAGGTTCTGGAGACAGACTGCCTGGGTTCAAATCCTGCCAGCCTCCTTGACTGACCTTCTTAAACTTGCTGAATAGTTCTTATCCTTAACTTGAGTGTGTGTCTTGCAAATAAGCCTCTTGTATAGGGTTGTTGTGAGAAGGAGCAAAAGAGTGCCTGAAGAGTGCTTTACAAAGTGCTCGGGCTGCCATAAGCCCACACACACAGCAGCTGCTTATGACCAAAGCAATACTGCTGCATTCTTTTATCTAAAAATAAAAATGTCGCTTCTACACCATTTTGGGAGCTCTGGTGGCGTAGTGCCTAAGGCATCTAACTGCTAACCAGAAAAACCCACCAGCCACTTCCCAGAAGGAAAGTTGGGCAATCTACTTCCATAGTGATACCGCCTTAGAAACCCAAGGAGGGGTCACTATGAGTTGGACCCGACTCAGTGGCAGTGAGTAGACACCTTTTTAGTAAAAATTTGATTTTTAGCCACCTTTCACAAAATGGTCCCAAACTCTCTCCATAGTATTTCCATATATTTTTCTTTGGTCATAAACTATTAATGATCTCTTTTTGTCATATTTAAAGAAAATTATTTTTTTATTATTAAAAAAAAGTCTAACTTCAAGCAATTTAAGGTAGGGAAATGTTTTTTTCTGTATGTGGTATTCATTTCTACTATGAAGAAGGTGCTGAATCTTGCTCTGTGTGTGCTTGTGATTTTGAAGTTGTGAAAAAACACTTATGATTAAAATACAACATTATGAAATTCAGACTATTGCAGAGGGAGACACATTACTCACTACTAATGAAATTCTGGAGGGACATGTGTGTATTTAAAGTTCTTCCAAGATTAAGGAAACGCCCAGGGCAAAATACACACATTACAGGCAAGGTATTCTTAAAGGGTGTCTGTTCTAGAGTTTGACTAAATGGAAGAGCAAATTATTGACTCCTAGTTATAGTTACTCCTTGCCCAGAGACCTCACAAGGAGACAGAGGATGTCTCTCAAATACAGCATCTCCACTGTTTCTCTTGCTTATTCCGCCTTTTGGATTTCCACTCAGCCCAGCAGAGACATTGGTAGCACCTCCCAGGGCAAACATCCTTTGGTTTCTAAATAAGGCTCAAAGCTGAAACTACACAAAAGTGGACAGGTTGCTGAGTAAATAGGAGTTCTGCAACTCTTGTCCACACTCTGTGATGATTATTATGTCTGTGTCTTTGTGAAACTCATATCCTAGTATTAATATAGCCAAGGAAAATAATACTTAGATCTTCAACTGATGTGTAAAATTATTTACTTTCCAAAAGGATATCACACTGAATTTGGTCTAGAAAAAGCCCTCATCAAAAAATTTCAGAACTTTTCCACATAACATGTAAGCATTAAAAAAATAACAAAATTGAATGGAAAATGAATTTTCTTTGCAAACTTGCACCCAAATCACAATAGTAATAATATAATCTGTAAATTGACCAAAAGCTTTAGCAAATCTTAGTTTTTTTTCTGATTTACTGTTTTTTAAGGGGGCCATCACACAGAATTAATTTCATTTTAAAATGTTAACCACAACATTGTTCTTTTTTGGGGCATAATGGCACTCAGTAGGTGCTAGCTGTTTCTGTGCTGCAGGTACTGTACTGAGAACTTTCCCTATATTAATTCACTAAATTCTCCCAGTAATACTCTGAAGTGGGTTGTATTACTACCATACTTTACAGATGAGAATGTAAAATAAAATGAAGTTTACTAACTTGCCCTACATCACATATTCAACTAATGGCCAAGCTGGGAATCAGATCCATGTAGTAGAACTTCATCTTGCTAGCCTGCCTCACTTTTAGCAAAAGTGGTGATATTTTCTAGGTCCCTGAGTGGTACAAATAGTTTGCACTTAGACAACTAACTGAAGGTTGGAATTTGAAACCTCCCAACAGTGCCATGGAAGAAAGGCCTGGCCATCGGTTTCTGTAAGATAACAGCCAAGAAAACCTGATAGAGCCGTTCTACTTTGGAACATATGGGGTTGCCATAAGTTGAAATTGACTCTGGCAACTAGTTTGATTTTTGGTTGAGTGCCTTTCTTAATTGTGTAGTAGTGGAGCAATGCTACAAAACAAATAAAATGAGCCATATATTTTTACCTTTTAAGATATAAAAAGTGCATGAGACAAATTTTGTTTCCATTGCAAGTGAGACCAAACTACCCTGTGAAATTCTTTCCTTAGATCATAGCCTAAGACACATTGCATACTTTGACATCTCTACTCTCCCTGTAATTTTGTGTCTAAACTAGTGGAGCCCTGTCATCTCAACTCTTCTTAACTCAGACAGTGGCTGATGGAGAAAGATCTTAGGAAAGTCCTTCTCTGTTTGGTCTCCATCGCAGAAACTGAAGGGGCCTTATTTGTAGACTCATGGAAGACTTTTTTACTCTAATGAGCTAGTCCTGCCTGGGCATTAGCACCTGTGTGTAGGAGGCTGAGAAATGTCCTCTAGTAATAGGCTCCATGCCTTTGGAACAGGCACGGATGGGGTGGGGTGGTTGATTAAGAGCTAAGAGGCAGAATTTTATATCCTCTAAAAGCTTGGGTGGGGAGCTCTGGCAGCACAGTGCCTAAGGCATTTGACTGCTAACCAGAAGGCTGGCGGTTCAAACCCACCAGCCACTCTTCGGAAGGAAGATGGGGCAATCTACTTCCATAGTGATACTGCCTTGGAAATCCAAGGACGGGTCGCTATGAATCGGGTCCGACTAGACGGTACATAACAACAACAACAATAAAAGCTTGAGTGCAATTTTCTGTGAGATTGAAGATTTTAGCCCCCCCCCCCATGTTATTTATACCAAGTCAGTGATTAAATCAATTTTGGTAAAGAATCTTTAATATTATTCTTGAGGCTGAAGGGAGCAGAAAACCTCTGACTTATCCTATCAGGAAAATAGAAGGCTGGAATAGTTTAGTTTCATCCAGGACTTGAACAAAAAGCAGGATAGTTTTGATGAGGGAAAATTTCCCAGGTAAATGTGGTGACTCTTTCCTGCCAAGATTTGCAATTTGTCTTGTCTCATTAGAGTCTCTGTGACCTAGGGTAGCAGAGTTACATGTTCAGGTCATATTTTCCGCTCAGAACATAATGAATGACCAAATTTCTCTGCCTTACTTAGGAATGTTGGATAGGAAAAACTAATAGAAATTCATCAGACTGGAGAGTACAAAGTTTAGAGTCTGTGTTTCTAATAAACCACAAAGACCAGACCTGTTGCCATCAAGTTGCTTGCTACTCATAATAACTCTCTAGGACAGAGTTGACCTGCCCCATAGGGTTTCCAGGGCAGTTCCACATCTTTGTGGAATCCAACTACTACATCTTTCTCTTTTGCAGGGAAGCTGGTGGGTTTAAACAGCTGAACTTTCTGTTGCCAGGTGAGTGCTTAACCACTGCACCATCAGGGCTCCTATAGGTTTCCAATAGATCTCCCAAATTCCAAAGTTGAAAATTAAGTTATTTTCTGGGAAATCTTCTCCTTCTATAGTTTCTATTTTAGTTAGTGGTCCCATCACTCACTTCATCCATGTACTGTGATTTCTCCTAGTTGTTTCACTCTCTGTTCACTAATGGACAATTTGGTCACTAAATTCTGTTGCCTCTATCACTTAAAGGTCTTTTCAATGCATTTCTTCCTCTGTCTTCCCAGTGCTATCAGGTCTTGGCATTTTTTTTTTTTTTTAATCTGGACTATTGATATCATTTGACGGGCCTGCTTGTCCCCAGTGTTACTCTTCAGTCAGTCCTGTCCATTGTCATCATGATGATATTTCCAAATGTAAATATCATGTTACTGCTCTTTACTGATTGATTCTAAGTCACCAGTAAAATAAAGTCTACATTCCTTAACATGGCCTACATGCCTGCCTGCCTTCCATTTTCTTTGGAGCATTAAGACTCCTTTTTTTCCCCACTTTGAATTTGCTTTTCCTCCCTGGTGTAACCTTTTCTGACATGCTCAGGAAAGGAATGGATCACTCTCCTTCTCCTGTAAACTACCATTTTGTTTCTTCAGTGCCTGCCATAAAAAAACAAACAAATAAACAAACAAAAACACCACTGCAACACAACCACTGCCTTGGAGTCAGATTTGACTCCTTGGGTTTCCAAGGCAGTATCACTATGGAAGTAGATTGTCCGACCTTCCTTCCAGGGAGCAGTATCACTATGGAAGTAGATTGTCCGACCTTCCTTCCAGGGAGCGGCTGGTGGATTTGAACCAGCAGTCAAATGTCTTAGGCACTATACCACCAGAGGTCCCAGTGCCTACCATAGTCTCTGCTAAAGAGGCAAGGAGGCTGCATGTTCTGACCTCCTCTGACACCACAAGAGGAAGACAGAATCACCATCAGTAGCCCAAGGCCTATCCTTGGGAGGCCAGACATACCACCTCCCTCCAAACTTTTCACCAATCCTGACATCAACCGTTCCTCCCACAGCACTCTACTGGGTTTGATAATTCACTGCAGTGCCCACCCAGAACTCACAGATTATGGGGTTTATTAGGGAAGCAACAGGCTACAATTCAAGTTCAGAAACACACTCAGTCTTTCTCAGCCTGCTGTCTCTCAGCTGACAGTCTCTCTCAATCTCTCTCTCTCAGCAATGCGTGTCTCTTGCATCTCCCAGCTGGCAGTGAGAGATTTCTTCTGCCTCTAGGAGGGCTCCTTTTGAGCCTGGCAGAATGACCAAACTAACCAATCCCAACATCAGAATTCTATACACCTGAGAGAGAGCGAACTTCTCAGAAAATTACTTTATGCTGCTCGCAACAGAAATACGCCAGGTGGATAACTTTAACAATCAGGAGCTACTCAGTAGCTCACAGTAAATTCCACCACAGAGTTTACAAAGACTTAGGGTTAGAAAAGCCACACACTGTGTAATTTACTACACACAGTCACCCATGTAGTAAGTGGTCAATTAATGTAGACTAAGTTTTCCCTAGTTCATCTGTCAACTTTCCTCAGGTATCTGAGGCTATTCCTATTAGAAGCATCTGAAATGATCTTTTGTTTGCTCCTATTTCTGGTCAACTCAATGGCAGTGGGTTTGGTTTTGGTTTATAGCCAACTCCTGGTCTCTGCATAGGAGCAGGTACCAGCAGTGGTAGGATCCAGCCATTGGCTTAGAATTTTCAATGCTATTCTTCCAGGGCCACAAAGAATGCCATGTCTATGAGGAAGAATTATTTGGCAACATTGAAAATTTGGAAATTTTACCCAAAATTCCAGATTTCTTATTTCTTCTGAAAAACTGGGAAATTTGTTGACACTGATTCTTATCCCACACTGTGCCAACTGACTAAATCTGAATAGCAGCTACCACTGGCCTTTTCTCCCAATGGTTCCAGTACCCCTTATGCCAGTATTGTTTATATCTGACCCATTTCATCCATATTGCTGTGCCTCAGTGACTCCTGTGTTAAGAAAGTTGTTGTATACCCTATAAAATTTGTTTCATAAATCAAGCCTGTTGCTGTTGCTGTTGTTGATACGTGCTGTCGAGTTGGACCCGACTTGTAGTGACCCCTTCCTTGGGTTTCCAAGGCAGTATCATTACCGAAGTAGATTGCCCAACCTTCCTTCTGAGGAGTGGCTGGTGGGTTTGAACCGCCAGCCTTCTGGTTAGCAGTCAAGTGCCTTAGGCACTATGCTACCAGAACAACAGTACAGAAGAGACTGGACTACAGCATTAGACCAGAGGCAGAGAAACTGGACTGATGGTGTAGGTGAGAGGGGATGGCAGCTTGAGTTGGGAGGTTGTAGCCGAGATGAATCACATGGGTTGAGCATCCATTTTAGACTGAATGTGTATGTGAGATAAGAAAGGAATCAAGGTTCATTCTTCAGTTATTGGCTCTGTTGGGGCTATTTACTGAGATGGAGAAGACTAAGGTAGGAGAAATAAAGAGTTCCCTTTTGGCATTGTTATGTTTGAGATGCCTACTTGGACAGCCAAGAGCAGGTATGAAGAAAATTGGATGTTAACACTCTGGGAAAGGTGACCATAAAATTGATTATCTAACTGTGGACAACTTTGAGAATAAAAATGAGGAAGGGCTTTAAATACTAAGGTGGGAATAACAGATATAAATAAATTGAAACTCTTTTGTGCAAAACAGGATGTATTATTTAGGGGTATGGTTCCATGGGGGAAGGTTTGAGATTGGCAGCATCAAATATTATAAAATGCTTCTAAGAAGTCAAATGAGATAAGAATAGAGCAGAAACCTGTCTTCAATAACCAGTGCAACATGAGGGTCATTGATGATAATGAAGAAATAGGATAATATCAGTGTAATTAGAGGTTTGCAGCCAGATGGGAGTGGGCTTACAAGAGAAGATAAGGAAGTAGACATAGAAGCTACAGAAATGTTTACAAGAAATTTTGTTGGAATAAGAACAGAGAGAGGGAGCAGAACTGGAGAGGAAGGTTGGTGGTAAATAGGTAAAGCTAGAGTTGTATCAGGAGCTCTGGTAACGTAGTGCCTAAGGCACTTGACTGCTAACTAGAAGGCTGGCGGTTCAAAACCCACCAGCCACTCCTCAGAAGGAAGGTTGGGCAATCTACTTCTGTAGTGTTACTGCCTCAGAAACCCAAGGAGGGGTCTCTATAAGTCAGGTCCGACTCTATAGCACGTAACAACAACAACAAGAGCTGTATCAGAGATCATTGGGTCTTAGCTGGCAAGGAAGTCCCAATGAAAGTTCTTATTTTCTTTAGATTATAGCTGTTTCAGAATCAATATTTCACATGCAGAAGAAGAAATACCGCTTCTATTATTGAAAATGATGGGACATACTATTTTGGATCAAGTTTTCAGTTCCTCATGTTAGTATAATCAGTATTTGATTTTGAACATCTTGGAAAAATTTGAATTGTTGTTGAGATGAGGTTTAGTTTATGAAAGGACTGACAATAAAATCCAGCCACTCACATTCCGCTCCTTTCACATCAGGGTTGTATGATTCTGGAAGCCAGGGAACTGGAATACGAGATTCCATCAGATGTGTTGGCTTTTCCATAGTAGAAACTAATGTGCATCTTGTGACAGGTTGGGAGAATACAGGGCATCTGCAAGAAAATTGACCTGTTTCTGTTTTCATTTTTATAAAATTAAATCACTTGATCTAGTCTCTGAATCTTATTTTCATATAAGCAGCCTTTTTTCAGTCTGTTATTCAAATAAGTTTAAAGTTTTTCTTTAATACTATATTTTTCTACAATCTAGTGAGATGTTGCTTAAAATGAGATTTGAAGAACTGGATGTGGATGGCCTGGCAACCATTAATGTTTTGATAAAGGAGTCCATAGAAGGATTCTGATCAAAAGGAAGAAAATACAGAAGAGAATTTCAAATTCTCATGGAATCCAGGTTTCTGAAACCATTGAGGCTGGATGAACCCTTGAAACGATTGCGCTTAGATAATCTTTAAATCTTAAGTCAAAAATATCCCCTGAAGTCTTTTTAAATCAAACAACAGTTTAGCTTTACTAGAAAAGAAAGCCTGCCTTGAGTATTGTGCTCTTTTAAGAACTATCTGTATGGTGTTAAATTGACAACAGCAACTCCAAAGATTTGATAAGAAACTTAGGAGGCGGTGAGTTTATATTAATGGGTGAGGAACAATTTGGAAAAGGAGGATGAGAATGGTTATATAACTTGAAGAAAGTAATCAATGTCACTAAATTGTGCATGTGAAAATTGTTGAATTGATGTATGTTCTGCTGTATATAGTCTCAACAGAAACAAAAAGTAAAATGAATTATTTTAAAGAATTAAAAAAAATTGTATATATTGACAATATGTAAGCATTTGTAACTTTATGAAGAAGAGCTTAATAAGAAAAACATTAAATTCTACAGTTTTAAAATTGCTTTAAATTACCGTGTAAAACGCATTCTCTTCAGAAAGAAGAGCTTGTGAAGATGTTACAGGATCATTCCTGGAAAGGTTTTGTAAGAGTGGTAAATTCCTTCTTTTACGTATTTACCAGAAGTCAGAAGTGCCTGGCACTTACACACATGATAAACAGTAGAGTTAAGTAACAGAACAAGGCAGTCGGTTTAGCATTCTTTAAAAGTAAGTAGTCAAAGGAACAATACCTTTCAATACAGTCTTACTGAAAGAATTGTAAGTATATATAATTTGTAAAACTTTTAAAATAAGTTAACATTTTTTAATCATCTGCCTTTAAAATGTCTAATATTTTCTTTTGAACTATTATTACTCTTAATATTTTAATGAATACTCCTTTTACCCCTTCAGTCAGCAGTTTTGTAGAAAAAGCTAAACAATTTGTGATTTTGTGAATTGATATATTAAATATATATGGAATGATGTAATTTATGCTTGTTGGAGAAGAAAAACATTTGAAAATATAACACTGAATTCTTTAAATTCTGTGTGTATATAAAATTAATTACTGGTCTTCACTGTGTTCTTATTAAATTACTTTCAAACTTTAAGACATGGTGATATTCCTTTTAAATGATGGTGAGCATTTCAATAAACTGTATGATAAGTTTAACTTATATAGGGCTTTAACTTTGATGAAGTACTGATTACATTTTTTTTTTTCCGGTACTCCCCAATCACCCTTTATAAAGCAGACTAGAAGTTTTCTTCATTCAACATCAGTAAATAACTGAGATTTGGAGATGTTAAGTTACTTGACAGTGAAATTTACCTACAAAATTATGGAATCAAAAATGGCATTAGGCATTTTGATCCTTAGATCAGTGTGCCCTTTCTCCTGTACCATCCTGGCATAGGACCTCTTTGTATTAACACTCTTCTAGGTACTGAGTAAAAATAGCATTTAATGGAAGTTACTTGAATTTAATAAAAATTCTTAACACGTGACTGTTAGAGCAGACCCTGACTGAAGTATTTACTCTAACAGTATAAACGTTGGATCAGAAAGTTTGTAGTGAAAACTCTGACTTTGCTGATACGTAATTATATACTACTTTGCTAATCAACTAACTGAAAAACACAACCTAAGTCATCTCTTTGCTTATATTACTGTACTTCTTTTATGCAAAATAGGTGTGCTAAAGCTTCATTTGCTTTTTTAAAGACTACACTGACCTCATCCCTTAAATAAAAAAAACCAAAGTCATTGCCCTTGAATCGATTCCCTTAAATATATTATTAGGTGAAATGTGAAAATGAGCTTTTCTGTGTATGCTAAAATTTTTGTGTAGAATGTTTGTAGATGGTCAAAACGATCCCATTAATTGAAACTCCAAATTGTTTCAGTTGGAAGTTTAGGGACTTCAAAAAGGACATAATAAGGTGAAGAAAAATGTGGGTTAAAATTGTCTTATGGTATAAAGAATTTCTTGTAATGTAGCTAAGTAGTATTTAAGGAAGTCTTCTTAGGAGTAATAAGATTATAAAAACCTTTCTACAGGTACAGCAGAGTTGTTTTTTTTTTTTTGTACCTAGGATAGGTTCTAAATTTTCAAGTTACAGATCTACCTACTATTATAAAATATTTCTGAAATCTGGATGATAATTAGTTCAGTAGATTCAGATTGCTTGCATTTTTTAAAACAAGAATTATGTTTGTAAATATCTTGCAGAAATTGAACGTAAATATGAGATTTCCATTTTTCAAATTTTGCTCACAAAGAAACCTTACCACCTTTCAAGCTCACGTAAATCCAAACAGCAAAGAATGCAGTCTCACCATACTGTATTTTAAAGATAGTAAAGAAAGCTTCAGTTACTATCTGTCACTGGTTAATTGCTGCTAAGCACCCACCATGAGGATTAACAAATCCATTTATCCGTTAACCATGAGGTCCGTGGTTTAGCCTATAAATAGGCAGACTTAATGATGTCATTTATAAAGAAGAGGAGACTGTTCCTCGCGGGTGCCTTGTTTACTCCCACTGTTGTTGTTATGTGCTGTCTAGTGAGACCTGACTCATAGCGACCCCTCCTTGGGTGTCCCAGGGAGTATCACTACGGAAGTAGATTGCCCCATCGTCCTTCATTACTGAGTTAGATAGAATAAGGAAAAAATTAAAGTTAGTAATAGAATTATTCAACATAAATTCATTACATATTCAATATTAAGAATTTAATTCTATTTTCATTTTTGAAATAATTATATATTAATCTATAGAATAAAATTTGGCTGATTTTTCCATCCTGTGGGATCATGAAATTCTATAGAATTGACTTTAAGAGGAGTCTTTGGATGTCTTCTTGCAATTTAACATTGTCAAAAGAAAGAGAGTAATTATTCGTCAAAGACAAAATACAGTGGTTAGTCCATATACATTGAAATATACGATTAGAAATTTTTTCTTTCTAAACTTTCGACCTTCCACTACAGCCTGATAGTAACCCCTCCCCCAGTTACTTATTTAACTTCAGCCTATTGTCATTTATGTAATTGAAATCTCAAGTTATATGGAAGTCCACTGGTGGTTCTATTATATATGTTAGGGCACCTTGCTTGTTAAAGATTTTCACTTTTTGCATAAATATACTTACGTTTAGATATTTTACCTAATAGGAATGATGTAATCATGCACTACTGAGGTGCTGAAATTGTAGCAAAGTCTAGATTTATTTTTCTGAAGTGGAACTCTAACACAATGTGAAACTATTGTTTAAACAATGAAATTAGGAAAGAATATTAAATTGATCATCTATTACTTTTTTTTGAGAAGTACTTAATAACTTAAGATTTTTCAGTTTTTACACTGGGATGGAAAAAAGGTGGTTGTTGGTCAAAGTTAGCTGTAATTTCTGGAAATATGCATAAATTACAAGATACCTCATCAAGTTCATGAAAATAAGCAAGGTTCATCACAGAGAAATAGAAAAAAGGTTTAGATTTGGTTTTGAGATAAATACAAATTATTTATTCATTTTGTTTTTGTTTTCCATAAGAAAATTGGGAGATTCAGAAAAGAATGTAAGAGTAACATGTGAATTTACCTCAAGTAGACACACGCCCTGGAGAGAACAATCATGGGAGAAGGAAGGGCTGCTTATGCACAGGGAGATAGCTCAGGGTGCAGAAGAGTATGAAGGGATGGACACTGGGAGGAGGTAACTATGGGGAGGAAGTGGGAGGGGAGCTGCTGCATTGTAAATTTTGGTCAATGACATGAGACAAAGTATATGTGAACTTCTGTATGAAAAGTGAATTTACTCTGTAAATCTTCACCCAAATCCTAATTAAAAAAAAATAAATAAATAAATGAAAAAAAAAAAGAGTAACATGTGAATAGTGCTTAAAAATTTTTGAGGACAAATAGACTTTAGTGTTCTTTTTATGAGACCATTAGAATATATATATTTCTGGTTTCTATTTTAGGATCAAGAGCAAATATGCTAATTATGATTTTTAGCTACTGTACCTTGGCATTGATAATAATTGGGCCATACCTATTGTACTAGAATTCCTGTGCTTAAAAAAAAAAAAAGTGACTTTAATAGCTTTGATATCTAAGAGCTATTTTTGAACAGTCTTTGCTAAAATTTTGTGCTGTACTGACCAGTACTTGGCATATTATATATGCCTTTGTTTCTAGACCCACCCATTTCCTCAGGGAAAGTTTGTATAAATGAGACAACTGTATATTTCTTTGTCATTTCCTTCTGTTGTTTTTAGGGAGGAAAAATTACAATGGACTTTAGAGTATTTCTACACTTAACTTTAGTTAACTTTCTTTGAAACAAATGAAATAAGGTATTGGGGAGGGCTGCGAGCGGTGTTTTGGTTTACACCAAACTGGTAATACGTTAATTTAATATTCAGAATTTGGGTCTATCCTCTTATTGGAAAAGATTTCATAGCCTTAAAGATAATTAAACCATGGGTTCTAATCAGTTAGTCTTTAGCATGCACATGTCTAACGTTTTTTTTCCTGGTGAGTCAGTGTTTCTTTCAGATGTTGTTCCAGAGATAATAATCATAAATTTCATTTACTGGAGAGATTCATACAGGGTTTTTGTTTGCTGTATTTTTATCTGTTACTCTAAATAGAGTTTTAAGACCATTTGTAATTGTTTTTTCCAGAGCTTGGATACCTAGGACAGGGGATACAGTATAGCATGGGGGGAAAGAAAATGGGCTTTGGAATGGACTAAAAGTAAACCACAAGTGCACTGCCATAGAGAGGGATCCAACCCATAGCGACCCCTCCTTGGGTTTCCAAGGCGGTATCACTACGGAAGTAGATTTTCTAACCTTTCTTCCTAGGAGTGGCGCTGGTGGGTTTGAACCTCCAGCCTTCTGGTTAGCAGTCAACTGCCTTAAGCACTACGCTACCAGGTGGGTTTAAAACCTAGAGCTGGGGCTTATTATCTATGTGTGATCCAACAAGGTAACTCTCTTCCAGAAATTGTTCTTTATGCTGTAAAATACTATTTACAGCAATTCACAGCGTTGTGGCAAGAATTAGTTATAATGCATATACAACTTCCTGCCCATTATAGTGTAATAAATTGTACTATTGATATTGTTAAGGAGGCCTGGTTGTGCAATGGTTAGGCACCCAACTGCTAATCTAAGGTTTGGTGGTTCACACCCACCTAGCACCTCTGTGGTGATCTGCTTCTGTAAAAATTACAACCGAGAAAACTGGGGCAATTCTACTCTTGGAATATACTCTATGGCCCAACAGTAGCAACAGCATTGATGTTGTTATGAATGTTTCATGATTTCATTGACTGATTAAATTAAAGAGATACCTAAAAGAGAAAAGGAGAACAAGGTGACATTTGGGGCTTAATGGGCAGCTGAATAAAATTGTGAAACACAAAATGTTTCAGTATGATAAAGAAAGTAGTAAAGCTCATGTTGTGACATTACATAGCTTCCTTGTAATAGAACCAGGACTTAAGCACCCTTTGTATTCCTTATGACATTTTAAATGAATGTTTATATCTTACCTTTTAACAGTGATGATAATACTAGGATTTATATTGCACTTAGTATGTGCCACGAACTGTCCAGTGCTTTATGTAGGATGTCATTTCATTTTTTACAACAACCATATGTCACAGGTACTGTTTATTATAAATTAAGAAACAAACACTTAAGAGAAATGCCAAAAGCCATCACTATGAAGTGACAGAGATGAGAATTAAACCCAGGCTATTGAGCACTGGGGTCCATGTTCTTAACCTTTATGTTGTGCTTCATCCTTGTGCTCATCATTTCTTGAGAGCAGGAATTGTTTTGTTCATATTTCTACCCAAAGCCAGTATAGGTGTTTAATAGATCCTAGATATGTAGGAAAATTCTGTTTCTTCACTCTCTGGTCCAGAATCCTTTCTCATTTATTATTACCATTCAAGTTGCAAAGGAGGTCAGGTAGTGTAATGGTTAAGGCATTAGGCTGATAACTAGAAGGTCAGCTGTTCAAACTCACTGGCCGCTCTGCAGGAAGAAGATGAGGCAGACTACTTTTGTCAACATTTACAGTCTTGGAAACCCTATGAAGCAGTTATACTCTGTCCCATAGGGTTGCAATGAATTGGAATCAAGTCCATGACCATGGGTTTGGGTTTAGCTCTACAAAACTGTTAAATGAGTTCATTTTACTTAATCTATCATTTGACCTTTTCCACAACAGGAATCTAAAATACATTCTTATTTGCAGGTGTTTGGGGGAAGAGTATACATAAAAGTCATTTCTTTGGAAGAGCTGTCAAACTGATAGTGTGAAAGCATTTGTGAAATGTAAATGACTCCAGATAGATGGGAGGAGGAAGAGAAAATTCTTAATGGGATTAAATGTGAGGATTCTTCCTAATGATTGGTTATTTTCACACATTCTTTAAAGACAGCCAGCTTGTTGTATGGCTGAAAATAATTATTGTGTGGGTTCTCCCTTTCACCTAAGAATTAGTCAAATGGTAAAAGGAAATTGCTGTCTCACACAGAATACTGTGTTAAGTACTATCCCACCAGTGTGCTTTTAAGAATTTATGTTTATTATTGAATTAGGAAAACATTTGAGCACCTGGCAGATATTCATTTTATAGGTAGGTAGATAGAATGAATTCATTCACTCAACAGAATTTTATTGAGCATCTTCTTTTTATGTTAAGAAATATTCCAGATAATTCAGGATATGGCGTTAAACCAGAGAGTTAAAGTGCCCAAGATAATGGAGAATGTTCATTCACTAATAAGAAATGACTAGTATAAGCTAATCACTAGTCAATATCCTGAACTTTGACAGTAAGCCATTTGAACATAAGTGTTCTTTGTATGAAAAGTATACAGTATATAAGCAGGCAGTTCTTTTTTTAGTAGGCCATCATGTGCTTGCAATGAAGAAAGGAATATCTAAAAACATTTCAGGAAATATGAAGGCCAACTGTTTCATGGAGCCCTTTGCATAGTATTCTTTGCCAATAAACATTATTTCATTTTTAATATCATTGGGATTTTTTGGTTCTGATGGCAAAACTATACTTTGTACTGATTATTTTGATTCCTTATTATTGAGTTATTTACTGTGGGTGGGCAGTAATTATCACAGCATTTAATTAATAGACATGAGATAGTTCTGGATGATTTCTTCCCAAAATAGAAGGGATTATTTCTACAGAAGAATAAAAATGGTTTCTGGAAAGCTGTAATTATATGCTTATATCTTGTTTTGGTTACTTAGTGCCACTCCGACAGGAATATACCACAAATGGGATGGCTTGAACAAACAGGAGTTTATTTTCTTAGTTTTGGAGGCTTGAAGTCTCAGTTCAAAGTGCCAGGCTCTAGGGGCTGGATGAAAGCCCCTCAACCTTGGGCTTCAGCTCTGCCTTCTGTTCCTAGCCCACTGAAGCTGGAGGCTTTTCTTCACTCAGAGAGCTGTTGGCTGCTGAGGCTGACAGGCCCAAAGTTGACAAGTAAAAAGGCACAGTCCCAGTGTTAACAAACAGCATGGCAGGCCACTAATTCAAGTCCAGATGAGGTCCCAAGACTGGCAGAGCATGGCAAGGCTGTTGAACAATGACTTGGCTACATGCAATGTTCAAGCACGCCAAAAGGCTAGAGACCAATCCCAAGGCTTCTCCTTATATACGGGAAGCAGACCACATTGCCTAAAGCAGCTCGTGGAAGATTCTACCATGGAGTAGATTGCCAGTCTCATCATGGGGAATAACGACCTCCAGCTGCCCAGCCACTCAACCAGGCCCAGCCAAGTTGACAACAACCTTAAGTACCACATATCTTAATCCTGTTTCAGATATTCTATGGAGAGAATTACTAGTATCATTTATGACCAGTGTCACCTGATGCACAGTTCCCCAGTGTTCCCATTTTTTGCTAGTTTCTTACAAATCATGTATTGAATTAAGGGGTTGTTGTTGTTGTTATGTGCCGTCGAGTCGGCCCCGACTCATAGCGACCCCTCCTTGGGTTTCCGAGGCAGTATCACTACGGAAGTAGGATTGCCCAACCTTCCTTCCGAGGTAGTTGGTGTGTTTTCTGCAAATTTTTAGATGAACTAAAAAATTGAGTTACGGCCATGATTTCTTAAAGATATGAATCAAAGTTGTCAGTCCTGTGCCTAAAGAGTGTAGAAGCTCTTAACAGACTCCATTCAGTTAACTTGCTGGGTCAACTAAGGCTCCCAGTCCCTCAGTAAAATGTGCTGAATGGCTCGTCTTGACACAATGGGTCCCCAAAGCCAATAGGCTGTTTTCTGGTTTTCCTGATCTTGCCTGTTTAGCTATATTTTGTCAAAAATGTTTTGGCTGTTCTCTAGCTTGTTAACTTGCTACCCTTATACAACTACTTATTGTAATAATCTAATTAAATATTATATAACCAGATGATTTGAACTCAAAAGAGTTGTTTCTGTAAAGGGAAGATTAAATATTTTGGAAACATTCTTTAAATGTGAGCCACTAAAAAAAAAGTGCTGATGAATTAGATGTGAATGAGATAACTAAAGCTTGGTATGAAAATATAAAACTCCAGGATTCTGTAGTACTTCAGTTGCTTTATAGCTATCTTTAAATTCATAAAAAATTAAAATCAAAGGCAAGGGTTTGCATGTGACTTATGCAAGAAAAGACAGTGAAAATCAAATGAGTACACAAACACAAATCTTTTACTTTCTATATGAACTGTATTTCATGTGGCTTAAATACTTTTTCCATGAATTCTCAGAGTGTTATAAGTGCTGCCTCAGTGCTAGCACTGTTAGTGGTGACCAATTAGTTTAGTTATTATTAAGAACTCATGGATTTTTTTTCTGTATTTTATGTTTCAATCAAATGTAGTCATTATTTCGTTATTCCAGTTGTCCCATGTTAGGCCAGAACCCCTCCCAATTACCTCCTGACTCATTTTCACATGATCTCAGTAGTTTGTGACAGCTTCCTGAATTCTAGGACATCTTCTTTTCCAGAAAAGCCTTGTATACTTCCTGGGCTATACCTGGAGATAGCCATTTTTCTGAGAAAGTCTGGTTCCTTTTGGTGCAAAATATATTCACATACCATAAGTAAATGCCTATAAATACTGGTTGATGACTTTTTAGTGGACAACTAGGTAATTTATATTTTTGAAAAGAGAGAAATGTTTATATACATAATATTTTCAATAAAATTTAATATTACAGGATTTTTTTTAACTGTCTTAATTTTATACACATCTCTTCTAATTCTGAAAATCTTGGTTCCTAATGGTGTAAATATACTTATTTGCTTTATCCTACAATATACTTATTATAAGTTTCCAAACAACCATAGCAATATTTCTGTTAACAATAAGCCTACTAGATAAAGTTTCAGAATTCTTTCTGTTTCTGTTTGTTGTCTTCAGAATATATCCCAGTAGGGATCTACAACCAAAAATATTTTCTTGGGAATATTTATATGGTCATAAAGATAAAACTACATTACATGGCACATTCCCAGAGATCTCACTTTCATCCCTTTTCTTTTCCTTTTTCATTCATTTTTATTTTAGTGTATCTGTATTGTTTGTGCTGTATTTTGTATCCCACCCCTCCAATTCTTATACAAAAACTAGTATACTGAAAACACTTAATTGACTTTTATTCATTTATAAATATGTCCCAGAGGTGATTGCATGCTAGAGATCATTCTCATTCCTTTTTATGACTACGTAGTACTCCAATGAGTACATGTACCATAGTTTGATGTAGTCCGCAGTTGCTCTGGTTACCTAGTGCCACTCTGACAGAAATACACCACAAATGATAAGCTTGAACAAAAAGGAGTTTATTCTATTACAATTTGAAGTCTTTAAGTCCCAAGTTCAAACTACCAGGCTCTAGGGGCTGGGTGAAAGCCCCTCAGCCTTGGGCTTCAGCTATGCCTCCTGCTCCTGGCTCACATGAGCTAGAGGCTTTTCTTCATTCAGACAGCTGCTGAGACTGACCGAGAAGCCCAACATTGACAAATAAAATGGCACAGTCCTGATGTTACCAAACCACATGTTGTTGTTGTTGTTGTTAAGTGCTGTTGAGTTGTTTCCGACTCATAGCGACACCATGCACAGCAGAACGAAACACTGCCCGATCCCGTGCCAGCCCC
>NW_006921588.1:37805921-37817488 GCF_000298275.1 Orycteropus afer afer
CTGCTGAACAAGGACATGGCTACACACAGGGATCCAGTGTGCCATAAGCTAGAGACCTTTCCCCAAGGCTTCTTCTTATATACAGGAAGCAGACCACATCCCTAAGGCAGCTACTCAACTGCTCACAGTAGATTCCACCATGGAGTTGATTACCAGTCTCATCATGGGGAATACTACATCCAGCTGCCCAGACACTCAACGGGCCCAGCCAAGTTGACACACAAACTTAACTACCACAACAATTTATCAAAATTTGGGTTGTTTTAGTCTTTTGCTATTAAAATTAATGCTGCAGTGAATAACCTTATGCATAAGTCTTTTCATAGTTTTTGCTGATACATCTTTGGGATAGCTTGCTAGCAAGATTGCTGGGGTTAAAGGTCAGCTGC
The DNA here is from genome assembly GCF_000298275.1 of Orycteropus afer afer. Taxonomy (NCBI): domain Eukaryota; kingdom Metazoa; phylum Chordata; class Mammalia; order Tubulidentata; family Orycteropodidae; genus Orycteropus; species Orycteropus afer. Next base: position 37,806,311 of record NW_006921588.1, read on the forward strand.
ATATTTCATTTTGCTAGAGACTGAGAAATTTTCCACCATAGGAAAAAATTTTCCTTTTTTCTCCTCACATTATTTCTTGTTTTCCCACAGCCCCACTAATAGAATGTAGTGTCAAACTTTTTTTTTCTTTTTTTCCAACTCTGAAAGGTGAGAAATATATTTCTGTATAAAATGAAGGATTTTAAAGTGACATGGTAACTTTATCAGAGATGTAACCCTCTATGCTAGGGGTCAGCAAGCTTTTTCACTAAAGAGCCAGATAGACTTTATAGTGTGAACAGTCTCAACTACTCAACTCTGCCACTATTGTGAGAAGAGAGCCATAGACAATATATAAATAAAGGAGCATATTACACTCCACTAAAACTTTATTTAGGGTGTGTGTGGGGGAAGTACTGGGCTGGATTTGCCCTGCAAGTCATATTTACTGACCTCTGCTTTATGCTATCCAAAAATATAAACAGTTTAAGATGATCAGATACACTTACTAGGCTAGCTTATTGGTTCTCATATATAGGCACTATGTCACTAGAGCTCCTTATTCTCATGTATAGACTGTGCATTTAATATATTATTTTCACTGAGGCAGGTGAGACTCTGTCATGTATTGATACTAGAAATTAAGTGTGTCTCATAATATGATACTCTCTCTAGTTTCTTACTGACCCTTCTGGTCAGTCCTGGACATTGTATATAGGATTGTGTTTCATCCATGGTATAGGGGATGGTACTATGTCCAAATGTACATTGAACATTGTGGTAGTTAAGGTTGTGTATCAACTTGGTTGGGCCTAGTTGAGTGGCTGGGCAGCTGGATGTAGTATTCCCCATGATGAGACTGGTAATCAACTTCGTGGTGGAATCTACTGGGAGCGGTTGAGTAGCTGCCTTAGGGAAGTGGTCTGCTTCCTATATATAAGAAACAGCTTTGGGAATAGTCTCTAGCTTATGGCACACTTGAACCCTCCATGTAGCCATGTCATTGTTTAGCAACCTGCCATGCTCTGACCTTGGGACTTTCAATGGACTTGGATTAATGGCCTGCCATGTGGTTTGGTAACATCAAGACTGTGCCTTTTTACTTGTCAACCTTGGTCTTGTCAGTCTCAGCAGCCAGTAGCTGTCTGAGTGGGAAAAAAAAAAAAAAAAAAAAAAGCCTCTAGTTCAAATGGGCCAGGAGCAGGAGGCAGAGCTGAAGCCCAAGGTTAAGGGGCTATCACCAAGCTTCTAGAGCCTGGTAATTTGCACTTGGACTTAAAGCCTACCAATTTTAAGAATAAACTCCTGTTTGTTAAGGCCATCCCATTTGTGGTGTATTCCTGTCAGAGCGGCACTAGGTAACCAGAACAAACATACATTCTGAGTTGTCATAGATTTGTCCTTGTTCAAGCACACATGTTCAGTTGGCTTTCCTTTTGCCCAATGATGCTCACTTTTTGCTAGCTCAATAGTTGGCATTGCTGTCTGTGGCCAAGGAGCATGGCATAGTTAAATAACTCCATAGGAAAGGATTAAACCTATGACTGAGGATTCACTTGAAGGTGGTATTAAACAACTGACCAGCTTGAGCATAATCAGAAGATGACTATGATTTTTCATCCAGAGAATATTTTTTCCACATAGCTGAGAGCCAGTGAGCTAGCATTTAAGAATTTATAGTAACTGTTTAATATAGGGATTTAACAGCCATTCAGAAGTGTTGCTCCAAGACTTGATCTATCCTTTGTTATATTGTACATTTCTTCTAATAATAAAATGACTAGGAGACAGTTGGAAAACTCTATGATTAATTCATAAGCAAAGGTCAAAGAAGCCTAGCCAGGTGGTTGGCACAGATATGCAGGGTAAGTGAGAAAACCATGGGTCTTCAGTTTGCAGAATTGCTGTTTCTCATCTCTTGGACATCCTCTTAGGAGAAAGTGATTTAATGGAAGACTGCTTGGATTTTAACTCTTACTGTGTCAGAACTGGCTCAACAGCATGTAATAACAACAGTATGTTGTATAGTGAATAACATCTAGGTAGATCTTTTAATGGACTTTATCTTAGAAAAGAGGAAACTTTTAAATCAAATGTCTTGATGCATATATACATGTTTCTGATTTGCCAGCAGTAATTTTTTTTACATAAGTCATTTTAATGCACATTTAAAATGTGTCCCTTCTTTGCTCTTGAGGATATGTTTTTCCATACTCCTTTGTTTTAATAGCATGGTTTTATCCCCATTACATCAGCATTTCCAACTCTGTATTGATGTTTTGAATAATGTAATTTGCATTTTTTAAAATAGATCGGTACTTTCTTTTATCTGCCTATTTCCACTGTATCAATAGATGAGAGCCTTCTGGCTCAGTTTTATAGTCTATTAATGAGGTACTGTGTGGGTGGGATTTCTTTAGTAGTTGGCCATTAAATAGAACAGTATTTATTGGTAGGTGGGTTAGACCGGGTTCTCTAGAGAAACAAAAACCAGCAAAGCTTATATATATATAAAGAGAGAGAGAAAAAATTTATCTTAGGAAAATGGCTCACAAACGTATAAAAGTCGGCAAGTCCAAAGTCCCTGGATCAAATGTCAAGCTAGAGGCTTTTCCTGGCTCCCGCAACTGCAGGGCTGGAGAAGCTCAAGGCTGTCAGGCAGTACACCAGCTGTTGACTCCAGCGAATGACGAATCCAAGATCTCCAGGCTGAACGGTGGACTGCTCACTCACGGACAGTTGTAGGCAGCACAACAGAATCCCAATCCACAGAAGAATGTCTCTCTTCCCAGGATGTCCCTGGATATCTTGGAAGTAGGCCACACCCCTAGGGAAACTCCCCTTGAACAGATTGGCCACTCAGAACACAGTCATCCGATCCCATCATGGGAACAACCACACAGAACTGGGGTCCAGCCAAGTTGACACACAGCTCCAGGTATCACAGTAGGTATCATCATTTTTCTTCCTAATAATTTTGCTTAATACCTTAAATAACCATAGTAATTGTCAGTACTAGGAAAGTGATCTATTTCAGATTATATGCATTTGTTATAATTATTACTAACTTGATAAGACCTAACAAAAAGAACAGTTCTATGAATTTTCACCACATGTGTAAACTCATATAACATCACTACAGTGAGAATACAGAACTGTTCTACAGAAAGAAACTCCGTCATGTTACCTGTTAATAGTCACACTCTGACTCCAACACTGGCAGCTACTCCTGTTTTCTATGGCCTGTTTGTCACTTTGAAACTATTATATAAATGGAATTATATAGTAAAATACCCTTTTAGATTAGATTTTTTTCACTCACATAATGCCCTTGAAATCTAAGTTGTTGAGTGTATCAAAGTCAGTTGCTTTTTATTACTGAGTAGTCTGCCCTTCTACCACCTGTTTGTCAGTTTGTTGTACTGTGGTGACTTGCATGTTACTGTGATGCTGGAAACTCTGCCACTTATACTTCAAACACTAACAAGGTAACTCATGGTAGACCAGTTGCAGCAGAGCTTCCAGACTAAGACAGACTAGAAAGAAAGCATGGCAGTCTACTTTCAAAAATCAGCCAATGAAAACCTTAAGGGTTACAACAGAATATTGTTTCATTTAGTGCTGGAAGATGAGCCCCTTTGGTTGGAAAGTGTCCTGGTTCCCTAGTGCTACTCTGACAAGAATATACCACAAATGGGATGGCCTTAACAAACAGAAGTTTATTTTCTTACAGTTTGGAAGCTTTAAGTCCAAATTAAAAGTGCCAGGCTCTAGGGGCTGGGTGAAAGCCCCTCAACCTTGGGGTCTAGCTCTGCCTCCTGCTGCCGGCCCACTGGAGCTAGAGGCGTTTCTTCACTCAGCTAGTTGCTGGCTGCTGAGGCTGAGAAGCCCAAGGTTGACAAGTAAAAAGGCACAGTCTTGATGTTACCAACCACAGAGCAGGCCATTAATTCAAGTTCATTGTAAGTCCCAGGGTCGGCAGAGCATGGCAGGCTGCTGAACAATGACATGGCTACATGCAGGGTCCAAGCGTGCCATATGCTAGAGACTATTCCTAAGGCTTCTACTATATATGGGAAGCAGACCACATACCCAATGCAGCTACTCATCTGCTTGTGGTAGATCCTACCATGGAGTTGATTGCCAGTTTCATCATGGGGAATAACTACCACCAGCTGCCCAGCCACTCAAGCAGGCCTAGCCAAGTTGACACACCAACATAACTACCACAGAAAGCATTACATGATACTACAACAGTGAACTCAAAAACCTACCAATTCTGGTGCAATGAATTACTTACTATGACCCTTCTAGTCATGGTCTTGTAACTCCCACCAAAGATCGAATGGAAATATGCAAATAAGGTATATGGAACCCTAATGAGGGGCTTAGTTAGTTTTGCCATCCCGCTAGCCTTAAAAGGAACCATTCCAGAGGCAAGGAAAGAGATCTCACTACCAACCAAGAAAGGAGAGCTGAGAGCAGTGTGAGTCCTTAGGACCCTGGATCCCTATGCTGAAAACCTCCTAGATCCATGAGACAAGGCAGGAAGAGAGAGAGAGAGAGCTGTAACACCAGAGACGAGACTGTGAGAAGCAGTGGCAGAGAAACAGCGGCAGCAGAACCAGGAGACAGACAGGACAGAGCACAGTGGGCTTTTCAGCCCACAAACTGAGAAAGCTGAGAGCCTTCAGGCAAGCTAAGAGTTGGATGCCTCTGGGCACTTGGTGGAGCTAGGTATGCCAACTGATGGATTTAGTGCTGATTGCCTTCAGGCTGAGGCTTACTGAGAGAGTGTGGTGCCTCTGGGGACTTATTGGCAGAGCTAAAAGCTTTGTGGGAGCTCTGGTAGCATAGTGGCTAAGACACTTGCCTGCTAACCAGATGGCTGGTGGTTCAAACCCACCAGCCACTCCTCGGAAGGAAGGTTGGGCAATCCTACTTCTGTAGTGATACTGCCTCGGAAACCCAAGGAGGGGTCTCTGTGAGTCGGGTTTGACTCGATGGCACATAACAACAACAACAACAAAAGCTTTGTAATACTTGTCTGAGCAGGGAGCTTTGGTGGTATAGTGCCTAAGGCATTTAACTGCTAACCAGAAGGCTGGTGGTTCAAACCCACTAGCCACTCCTTGAAAGGAAGATTGGGCAATCTACTTAGGTAGTGATACTGCCTCAGAAACCCAAGGAGGGGGTCAATATGAGTCAGGATCAAGCAGTGAGTTTGGTTTTTTGGAGCAGGGAGAGGCCAAGGGCCAAAAACAGACCTGCTTGTGGGTAGGCCTGAGTGGAAGCTGTCCTGATTGAAGAACTGTAAGCTGAATGTGGTAGTTCAGTTTGTGTGTCAACTTGGCTGGGCCTGGTTGAGTGGCTGAGCAGCTGGATGTAGTATTCCCCATGATGAGACTGGTAATCAAATCCATGGTGGAATCTACGGTGACCTTCTGAGTAGCTGCCTTAGGGAATGTGGTCTGCTTCCTGTATCTAAGCAGAAGCCCTGGGGCATGGTCTCTAGCTTATGGCACACTTGGACCCTGCATGTAGCCATGTCATTGTTCAGCAGCCTGCCATGCTCTGCCAACCCTGGGACTTACAATGGACTTAAATTAATGGTCTGCCTTGTGGTTTGGTAACATTGGGACTGTGCCATTTTATTTGTCAACCTTGGGCTTCTCAGCCTCAGCAGCCAGCAACTGGGCTGTCTGAGTGAAGAAAAGCCTGTAGCTTCAGTTGGCGGAGAGCTGGAGGCAGAGCTGAAGCCCAAGGCTGAGGGGCTTTCACCCAGCCTCCAGAGCTTGGCACTTTGAACTTGGACTTAAAGCCTCCAAATTATACGAATAAACTTCTGTTTGTTTAAGCCATCCCATTTGTGGTATATTCTTGTCAGAGTGGTTCTTCTGCAGGTAACCAGAACACTGAGTATTTCTGATCGAGAATTGTAAAATAAACCCCATAGCCATGAGTATTGTCTGCATGTTCTGTGTGTCTATTGCAATGAATTATTGAACCCAGCAGAGAAGTAGAGTGCTGTGGAAGAGATGGTTGGTGTCAGAATTGGCAAAAAGATTGAAGGGTAGCAGCATGGCTGGACTCTGACTTAGAGGAATCAGCTTTGGGCTGATGCGGATGGTGATTCTCTCTCCCCCTCATAATGTTAGAGGATGTCAGATGCCTCTGCCATGCCATTTTCACAACAATGCTGGTGGTTCAAACCCACCAGCCACTCCTTGGAATGTTGGGCAATCTACTTCCATAGTGATCTGCCTTGGAAACCCAAGGATGGGTCGCTATGAGTCAGGTCCAACTCAACGGCACATAACAACCACCACCACCAATGATCATGATGATGGTGCAGACCAGGCACATTTTCTTCTGTTATACATGAGGTCACCATCAGTGGGGACCATCTTGACAGCAACTAATAACAGCATTTCATTGAATGGGTGCACCACAGTTTTTTAATTTATTACATTTATTTTAAAATTTTACGATTGGAGGACTTTGGGGCTGTTTCCTCTTTGGGGTTATTACGAAGGGAGATATCATAAACATTCCTATACAGTTTTTTTTTTTTGTGTGTGTGTATATGTGAAAATAAGTTTTCATTTTTCTTGTGTAAGTACTGAGGCATAATTACTGTGTAATACAGTAAGTATATGTTCATATGACATTGCCAAACTCTTTTCCATTTTGCGTTTGTATCATACCAGCAGTGTATGAAATACCCGGTTTCTCCACATCCTGTCAGTACTTGATATTACCAATATTTTTTATTTAGCTGTGTAGTGGTATCTCATAACTTTAACTTACAATTCTGATGGATAATGATGTGGAACATGTTACCATGTGTTTCTTTGCACTCATATATCTTCTTTGGTAAAATGTTGAAATCTTAGAATTGGTTGTAAGACAAATAATTGAGTTTAGAGTGTTCTCTGTATATTCTGAATACATGTCTTTTTGTTGGATATATGACTTTGTCAGTGTTTTCTCCTAGCCTGTGGCTTCTTTTCTCATCCTTTTTACAGGGTTTTTATTAAAAGTTTTAATATTTGATAAAGTTCAATTTAGAAATTAAAAAAGAAAAAATTATGGATGGTACTTTTGGTTTCATGTATAGTAACATTTTGCCTAACCATTAGTCCCAAAGATTTTTCTCCTGTGTTTTCTTCTGAATCTTTTATTGTTTTATGTTTCATATTTAAACTCACTGCCGTGGATACCGATCTGACTCATAGCAACCCCTCCTTGGGTTTCCGAGGCAATATCACTACGAAAGTAAATGGAGATCCATTTTAAAGTTAATTTTTATATGAGATGCTACTTAAGATTCTAATGTCTCTAAATTCTTTTTGAAACAATATATATATCCAAGTAGTTTTTCTAGCTAGTGCTTGGCAAAACCTGCAGTTACTAGGAAATTAGTTTCTTTATCAGTATGCAGTATTGTTATGCTTGAATATGATTTACCATCTCCCCCCAATGCATACCACTCCCCAACACAGATTTAAAATTTTAGCAGCTAATGACTAAATGCTGTTTAATATTAACCAAAGTTAGTATTTGAGAGTAGATTATTGACATTGTGAATTGAAAGCAATATTTGCTTTTGTTTTATGGCTGGCTAATTTACCAGCTTTACTTTCATTTTATTGTTGATTAATCTGCTAACATATGCTTGCTTGGCTGACATATATATTCCACTATTTTATATATATAGGAGCTCTAGTGGCATAGTGCCTAAGGCATTTGACTGCTGACAAGAAGGCTGGTGGTTCAAACTCATCAGCCACTCCTTGGAAGGAAGTTTGGACAATTTACTTCCATAGAGATACTGCCAAGGAAAGGTCACCGTGAGTTGGTATCAACTCGACGGCAGTGAGTTCAGTTTGAGTATTTTATATATATATGCAGATATTTTAAACATCATGATCTCCACATTTAATGTCTGTGTAATTTCTTCCCTAGCATACACTTGAAAACTAGAAAAACATTTCAATTTAAGAACCTTTAAACTCCCTTTAGAAGTAAAAATTTTTTCTTCGTATTGATTATTTTATTGCTTTAGAGAATATAAAAAGAGAAAAAAAAATCTGAGTCATTTTTTGTTTCAAAGTTAGTTTTGAGTTTTATGAATAAATATTTAACCTCTTTTGAAAAAAATAGAAAAATTCTTTAAAATAAGATTGTTATATTTAATTTTTATGTGGCAAGGAACAGAGAGGCCAAAGAAGTTGTACTCAGTTTTCTCTCCCCATGATTTTTGTTCATCATTTCTTAATTCACTAATTGTTATGTCAAACTGTATTTGTATTACTTTTTGGACCAGTTTTCATAAGGTGCACTGACTCATACACATTGGTTGCAAAGCAACAACCACAAAGTGAAAAGGAAGCTTTCCGTAAGTGATGCCGAACACAGTTGCTACTGCTGTTTATTATTGTGCAGAAGGCTAGGTACAGGGTGAGTGGAATAACCGGTAAGCACTATAACATGGTTTTGGAGTGTCACTTTGTCATTATGAGAAATGATTTGGTAATTTCTATAAAGGTTTGTGAGTTATTTTAAGGTACAATTTAACAAATAGTAGTATTTCTTGGAGAATTATATAAGTAAAACGTTTACTAAAGTTCCTAGAACTGGGTAAGCATTCAGCTAGTGTGTATTTTCTGGAGGGCACACTGAAGGTGTCTTTGCCATTGTTTGCTGGGATTCATTTTATTTGTTCATTAATTGTATCTGAGGACCACATCATATGGTATTTCTTTAATCTCCCCATTATACCTTTATATAGCGCTAAGCACACAGTAAGGAGCTCTGCTGGTATAGTGGTTAAGGTATTTGGCTGCTAATCAAAACGTGGGTGATTCAAAACCACAAGCCACTCCATGGAAGAAAGATGGGGCAGTCTGCTTCTGTAAAGATTTACAACCTCAGAATCCCGATGGTGGTCTCAGAGTTGGAATCGACGCAATCACAGTGAGTTTGTTTTTTGCAAGCACACAGTGATGCCCAATAAATGGTGATTGTCTTACAACTCATTGTATTGCTTTTAAGTCTGTTTTTTAAAGTTTTTTCATTTGTTTTTATTAATTTTATATCTCCTCCTCTGAGCTGTCAATTTCTTTTGGAGACTTCCTTCATCTTTCCTCTTATTGACATTTGATTTTCTTAACTGTTTGTAAATAAACAGGCCCATTAAGATATTTAGGAAAACCCATAGACAGAATGGGGTCTCAGCAACATTTATGGGGCAGATATGAAAAATTTAATATTTACTTTTCAGAGATAAATTTTCTTATTCTGTATCTTCATCTTTGTGGTGTTTACCTGAATATATTACAGATGTAAAAATCTATGCACTTAGATTTGTGTATTTTTCTATATATGAATTATACCTAGGTAAAAATATATATATTAGGGGAAAATATGTGTTCCTTTCTTAAATAAGGAATTCCTTTTAATAAAAGGAAGTGAAAAATAGGGATTTATATTTGGAAAAGTTACTACTGAACTTTCAGACCACTTTTAAGATTTGTTATGTTCAGTGATTCTGAAGCCGTCTTGCATTTACATGAACTTGATTGACCTGTTAAAACCTTAAAGCAGTGTTTCAGAATTTATGAAGTTCTCATGTGGGACTATCATTAATGCTAATCAAATACCAAAAGAGCCCTGAAGGTGGACAGTGGTTAAAGTTCTGCTGCTAACTGAAAGTTCGGTTGTTGTAACACACCAATAGCTCCTTGAGAGAAAAATGTGGCAGCCTGTTTCAGAAAAGCAAAGAGGCCTAGGAAACCCTATGGGGCAGTACAGTTCTGCTCTGTTCTATAGGGTCACCATGAGTTGGAATCAAATCAACAGCCATGACTTTAATAAAATACCTACGATGGGTCAGGAGCTCTGGTAGCCTAGTGCCTAAGGCACTTGACTGCTTACCAGAAGGCTGGTGGTTCAAACCGACCAGCCACTCTTTGGAAGGAAAGTTGGGCAATCTACTTCCATAGTGATCCTGCCTCGGAAACCTGAGGAGGGGTCACTATGAGTCAGGTCTGACTCAACGGCACATAACAACAACGTATCAGGGTTATACTTTAGAATCACTTGGTGAGCTTTAAAAAAAATCCCACAAACCAATTAAATCAGAATATCTGGGAGTGGGACCTAGGGCTCAGTATTCCCCCCCACCCGCCCATTCCTCAAGTGAGTCTGTTTTGTGTAGTCAAGTTTGAGAACTACTGTGCTAGGCAATGAATATACACTACACCCCTTAACCCTTGCAACAAGCCTGTAAGGCAGGATACGTTAATCAATTTTGTGATTGAAGGAATAGTTCCAGAGAGATCAGGTGATCTAATAATTATTGACCCAGGAAGAAACCAGGATCTCTGACTAGAATTCCAGAGCTCTGTCAGTAACTCTTGATGATTAATAATAAGGAGATATTTTGTCCTTTTTAATTACATATGCAAATACATATGTGTCACCCAGTGTCTTTCTGGAATGTCTCAACGTTGTCATATTATAAGTATTTAGTGAGCTATTTTTGTTTTCTCCTGCCCCACATTCATCACCAAAAAAGAAAGCCAAATTGTACATTTAGCTATCTCAGATATGTAAACAAAATCAAGAATGGAAGCCAGGTTTTTGGAGTTGAGAATGTTATTGGGATGTCACTAAGTGTTGAAGAAATTTCCTCAAAAATTACCCAGTGATGAGTAGAGGAGGAATGGAGAGAGTGAATATGTTATCTAGCATCTCACTAGCTAGCTACCATACTGAATATTAAATTTTCATGACCAGAATTATTTTTAGGATGTTTTATTTTTTTATTGGAATACATATCTGTTTTTTTGAAAATAGGGAAATTTACTTTGCTTTATGAAATGTTACTTCACAAGTACTTTATCATATACCTCTTTAATTTAAAAAATGTATACATACAAAGAAAATAGGTACTCAGTATTTATATATATTTATACTAAACACCTATTTTTCTTTGTACGTATGTATTTTCTTTGTATGTATGTATTTTCTATGTTATGTGTGTATACATATTTTAAAAAAAAGAAAATCTCAGTATCGTAGAGTCAGATCCGACTCATACATAGTGACCCCTCCTTGGGTTTCCAAGATGGTATCACTACAGAAATTGATCTCCTAATCTTCCTTCCGAGGAGTGGCTGGTGGGTTTGTACC
>NW_006921588.1:37817722-37824324 GCF_000298275.1 Orycteropus afer afer
TGTGTATTGCATAGTGAGATTATTGTCCTTATGATTATACAGTTGGAGTAGACAATATTTATAAACAAATAATTATCTAATTTGATTTTTAAAATAACAGCTTTTTGGTTAAAACCTTAATAAAATATACAAAATCGTGTCATTATCTACAAAACCAAAAAAAAAAACCAAACTCACTGCTGTCTAGTTGAATCTGACTCACAGCAACCCCTCCTTGGGTTTCTGAGGTGGTATCTTTATGGAAGTAGATTGCCCAGTCTTCCTTCCGACGAGTGACTGGTGGATTGGAACTGCCAACCTTCTGGTTAGTAGTCATATGCCTTAGGCACTACGCCACCAGAGCTCCCCATTACATACAAGATCTCTTTATTTCATAAGTTAGAATACAGAGCATGTTGTGTCTTTCTGGATATGTGAAACTGAATTATAACAAAAGCTTCATTCATTCATGGTAATCTTATCTTCAAAAGTCTAGTGTTACAGAGAGATACTATTTTATTCATTTTAAGAAAAGTAATAATAATGGAAGATTTCAAAATAATAATAAAGGAAGATTTCACCCACTGCCATCCAACTCAACCTGATAGGACAGAGTAGAACTGCCCCATGGGGTTTCCAAACCTGTAAATCTTTATGGAAGCAGACTTCCTCATCTTTCTCCTACAGAGAAGCTGGTAGGTTTGAACCACCAACCTTCTGGTTAACAGCAGAACGCTTTAACCACTATGCCACCAGAGCTCCTTATCGTATAACAGATAGACCTATATATAATATACCTAATAAAAATTGCATTTAAATGGATTCAGTCATAATTAAGTATACTCTGGAAGAGGTATAATCCTAAGTACAAAAATATATTCATTATTTCTGCTTCAAATAACTTTCTGGCATATAGGATGATGTTGGAAACTATACTATAAAACACAAGGTAGTCCTTGGTACTTTACTTCTCTTGGTATTGGTTTTTTTTTTTTTTTTTTTGGTACTTGTTTTGCCCTTTTTACCGTTTTATAAATGCTAGAGGAAAGGACTTGTGTACTGTCCCTGGATTTGCTACTGTGTCTTTACAGTGTAGATCAGCAGGATCGGATAGATCACCATAGCTTTTCATTAAACGAAAAAGATCTATGCAAGTGTCTTACTATAAATATAAACAAGATACTAAAGGAATTTAAAGTCGAAATACTGTCTGTAGAACCAGAAAAGTTCTTAAAGGATGAGGCATCAAAAGAGCATTTTGACAGGTGGAATGCAAAGAGCTCATTGCCCTGTACATGTAGGTGATTGCATGAACACTGGGCTCTTTGGAGGACAGCAGTATGTCATATTGCCTGAAGCTAAGACTGAGGTCTAGTGCTATGTGGAACAGTAGGTATTCAGCTTCCTGATCAGCAGGGTGAGGCTGCACTTTAGGCATTACCTGGGTTTCAGGTCTCCTCTGGGGAGGATCTGTTCCCAAGCTCTCTGTCATGGCTGTTGGCCTGAGACATCAGTTCCTTGACACGTGGCCTCTCCATAGGGAAGCTCACAAAATGGCAGTTTGTTTCTTAGAAAGGGCTAGCAAGAAAGAGTGGTCAAGATATGGAAGCCATGGTCTTTTTCTAACCTTATCTTAGAAGTAACATCCATCTTTCTACATTCTCTTCATTAGAAATGTCAATAAAGTCATCATATATTTGAGAGATTTCATAAGGAAATGGTATTCATCACAGAGGGTGTCTACCACAGTATTGTATTTCACTTTACCCAGTATATTGAAAGTAATATCATTTCAATATATAATCAATATACACAAATTATTAATGGATATTTAACTCTTCTTGTACTGCCACCCACTGCCATTGAGTGGATTCTGACTCATAGCAACTCTATAGTAGGGAGTAGAACTTACTTGTAGAGTTTTCAAGGCTATAAATCTTTTTGGAAGCAGACTGCCACATCTTTCTTCCACAGAGCAGCTGGTAGGTTTGAACCGAATTGCCAACCTCTTAGTTAGCAGCTGAATGCTTTAAATCGTTGTACCACCAGGACTTTGTTTTTTGTAGCAAAGTCTACAAAGTACAGTGTGAATTTTTCACTTATAGCACATGACAAATTTTCATTGAAGATACTTTTGATGAAATAAGTATGTTCTGAAATATAAGATGTGTGTTTAAATTTCATAAAATTTACATTTGAAAAACAAATTCACATACTCAAGATTTCAAGATTTTCCAAATACACAGAAATGTTTTCTAATAATTTCACCAAGAATCAGTTTTAAAATATAAATTAAAATGAAATAAACTCAATATTTAATCTCTTAGTCACAGTAGTCATTTTTCAAGTGCCCAATAGCCACAGCCACAGAGAGAATAATTCTAGAAATTTATTTACAAAGGAAGGAGAGAAATAAAATGGCGCTTAGCAGGAGCAGAGAAGTGGAAATTTTTTTAATAGAAATCTGTGCCTGTTTTTTGTTTGTGGTTGGGGAAGAAGTGGAGAGGTTAAAGATGATGGAAACAGGATATAATTAATGAGGCTCTGGATTTTTGGTCAGGTTTGAATGGTGGTACAATGGGGACAAAATACTGAAGTGATGACAAGCTTGTAGAAGGGGCCTGGTATTTAGTGTGGTAAAACATAAAAGAATTGAGTGTGGCCGACCGAAATCAGAAACTTTTCAAACTTTTCTTCTGACTTTGTTATTCTGTTCATCAGTTTTTCCTAGTATCTGTGCCAAGAGAGAGAAAGGCACTTGGAAATGTAACCCATTTTCCATACTTTCATTTCCTGTGAGCCTCAGAGGAGACCTTTGCCTGGCCTGGACCAGAAGGGCTCTCAGGATAGGAAGAACTCCATGGGAATGGGGTGTCCTGTTCATGTTAATTTACAGATAACATTTGGCTGAAAAACTTAGCTCAGCCTTCATACCCTGCCTCCAGTCCTAGAATATCTTGTCTAAGGCCTCCATTTTCAGTCTCCAAACATCATTATCATGCACAGATCTTTGTATGTTAGAGGCAGAAGGGATCTGAGATCATCGAATCCAATACCTGTATTTTGTAAACGAGCAAAATACTTTGTGATTCACTCAAAATAGTGTAAATGCAAATGGCCTTTTAGCACACTGCCTGTCTTTCCATTCCCAATGCATTGCTTCTGTACCTGTAGTGGAGAAGTAGCAGCCTCTATAGATAGGACAGGGGTATTTGAATATCTTTATTTACATTTTATGTTTAAACACCAGACCTTATTTAGGTGGCCCTTGTCAAGAGTAAGGAGCTCTGTTAGTGCAGTGCCTCAGGCATTTGACTGCTCACCAAAACATTGGCAGTTCAAACCCACCAGCCATTCTGCAGAAGGAAGATGGGGCGATCTGCTTCCGCAAAGATTTACCACCTCAGAAAACCATTGAGGGTCCCTGTGAGTCAGAATCAACTCAATGGCAGTGAGGTTTTTTGTTTTGTTTTGTTTTGGGCAAGACTAGAAGGTAGGTTTCCAGCCATAGTTGTGCCATGCTCTGTGTATTTTGGGAAAATTTCTGAACCTCCCCCAGTTAAATGGGAATGACCCTTGCCTCATATGATTACAAGTATTGAAGTTTACGGTGCTTACTGTTGTTAGTTGGGGAATAGGCCCTGTCTTATGGTGGCCCCATGTACAACAGAAGGAAACATTGCCTAATCCTGCACTATCTTCATAATTATTTGTATGCTGGAGTCCACTGTTGTGGCCCCTGTATATTTTCAGTACCATCCAACCTAGGAGCTCTGGTGGTGCAGTGCCTAAGGCATTTGACTACTAACCAGAGGTTGGTAGTTCAAACCTACCAGCTGCTCTGAGGAAAGAAGATGGGACGATCTACTTCCATAAAGATTTATCACTTGGGAAACCCAATGGGGGTTGCTGTGAGTTGGAATTGACTTGATGGCAGTGAGTTATTTGTTATTGTTCCAACCTAGGATGCTCATCTTCATGCAGTGTGTTGGACAGTATTCTATGTGACCTGTAGAATTTTCACTGGCTAATTGGGAGCTCTGGTAGCATAGTGGCTAAGGCACTTGACTCCTTACCAGAAGGCTGGCGGTTCAAACCCACCAGCCACTCCTCGGAAGGGAGATGGGGTAATCTACTTCCGTAGTGATACTGCCTCGGCAACCCAAGGAGGGGTCGCTATGAGTTGGGTCCGATTCGACGGCACATAACAACAACAACAACAATTTTCAGAAGTGGTTTGCCAAGCTTTTCTTCCTAGTCTCTTTTAGCCTGGAAGCTCTGCTGAATCCTGTTCACCATGGGCAACCGTGCTGGTATTTGAAATCCTAGCAGTATCATTTCCAGCATCATAGCAAGACGCAAACCACTACAGTACGACAAACTGATGGATGGTAGTAATGGTCCTGAGCAGTACATATTCAATAACTGGACATTTCTTTCTCTCTACCAGTTGGCTTTTGCTCATGAGTTTTATTGTTGTTATTTATTTTGCATTAATATTTTAGTTCTTGAAGGGATGATATAGTGTAGTTGTTAAGAGCACTGGTTTCAGAATCAGAAACCTGGATATAATCCTAGCTTAGTGACTTTAGGCAAATTCCTAATCTCTCTGAATATCAGGTCCCTCATCTAGAACATGAAGATATTACCACTTACTCATGTAAGTGACACAGCCATGATATTTCCAATCGCCTGGTATGCATGTGAGATCTGGACAATGAATAAGGAAGACTGAAGAAGAGTTGATGCTTTTGAGTTGTGGTGCTGGCGGAGAATGCTGAAAGTACCGTGGACTGCGAAAAGAACTAACAGATCTGTCCTGGAGGAAGTGCAGCCAGAATGCTCCTTGGAAGCAAGAATGGCCAGACTTCGTCTCACCTATTCTGGTCATGTTGTAAGAAGGGACCATTCCCTGGAGAAGGATGTCATGCTTGGTAGGGTGGAGGGTCGACAAAAGAGGGGGAGGCCTTCAAGGAGATGGATTGATACAGTGGCTGCGATGATGGGCTCAAGTATAGCAGGGATTGTGGGGCTGGCGCGGGATCGGGCAGTGTTTCATTCTGCTGTGCATGGGGTTGCGGAACAACAACAACAACAACATGTAATGTTTGTGAAGACATGAGTTAATACATGTGAAGCACTTAAAACACTTTCTACCACATTGTCAACACTCAAGTGTTAACTGCTGTTGCTTGTTGAAGATTATTTTATCTTTTATTTGTATCCTTATTGGAGCTTACTGTTGGAAAATGAAGAAACCAGCATTTAATAAGCACTTGGTGTAGTATCTAAGGCATTTGACTGCTAACCAGAAGGCTGGTGGTTCAAACCTACCAGCCACTCTTCGGAAGGAAGGTTGGACAATCCACTTTTGGAGGGATACTGCCTCAGAAACCCAAGCAGGGGTCACTATGAGTCCAATCAACTCGACAGCAGTGAGTTGATTTTATTTTTTTTCACTTTATGTGAAAAACTTCGGTTGTCACTTCATTTGGGTGCATTAAACCAGATATAATGGAAAGATGAGTCCAAGTGTTAAGGGGTTAAAAAGGGTCACAAAGAACTATTTTATTCTTTTCTGATATTAATCATAATCTTCAGTGGTTAAGGCAAGCTGCAGTCAGGGTGTAGTGGAAAGAGCAGTTGATCATGAGTCACTTCTTGTGGGTTCTAACCCACAGATCTGTTGCATGCTATCAGGCAAGTTACTGAATGAGGGAGCTGCCTTTCCTCTCTAGAATTTAACACCAGTTTATTCTCTGCCCCTTTTATCCCCAAAGAAGCAGATGATTTAGAAACTTTCTGAGGGTTGAGTACTTCTACCTGTGTGGGTCTCTGTGGACCCTGAATGACTTCTTATTCCTCTGATAGGCCACATTATGCTGCAAATTAGTTTGTGTTATGGATTGAATTGTGTCCCCAGTAGATGTACTGTAAAATCCCCCTCCTCCCAGTACCTGTGGTTATAATTGCTTTGGGGAATGAGTATTCTTTGTTATATTAATGAGGCAGTATCCTGAGGTGTGTCTTAAATGGATCTTTTTTGTGATATGAAAGAGCAGGTTAGGAAGTAAGTGAGCAAGTTGAAGTGGAGGAAGACACATGATGTACCACGTGAAGATCACCAAGGAACTAAAGAACAGAAGCTGAAAAGGAACAAGGACTTTCCCCTGAGCTGACAGAGAAAAAGAGAGAGAGAGAAAGAGAAAGAAAGCCTTCCCCTTGAGCCAGGGCCCCTTAAACTGTGACACAGGACATTTCTGTTTGTTGAAGCCACCCACTTGTGGTATTTCTGTTACAGCAGCACTAGAGAACTAAGACAGTTTGACTCCCAGCAGTCTACCAAGTTCTTAGTCTTCCATGAACTCAGAGAACTAATATAAACCAACCAACTTCATTCCTCCCTCCTTCAATTAAATCAACAAATACTTACAGAGCCCCCATCTTGTGTCACAGAATGTGGAAATTATTGAACAATATCATTAATATTGCATGTAAGTAAGATCTTACTGAAGATAATTCAAAAAAGGTTGCAGCAGTATATTGACAGAGAACTTCCAGAGGTGCAAGCTGGATTCAGAAGAGGACGTGGAACAAGGGATATCATAGCTGCTGTCAGATGG
>NW_006921588.1:37825099-37869869 GCF_000298275.1 Orycteropus afer afer
GAAGAAGAGTTGATGCTTTTGAGTTGTGGTGTTGGTGAAGAATGCTGAAAGTACCATGGACTGCTAAAAGAACTAACAGATCTGTTCTGGAGGAAGTGCAGCTGAAATGCTCCTTGGAAGCGAGAATGGCCAGACTTTGTCTCACCTACTTTGGTCATGTTGTCAGAAGGGACCACTCCCTGGAGAAGGTAAGGTGGTGGGGGGGGGGTCGATGAAAGAGGGGAAGGCCTTCAATGAGATGGATTGACACGGTGGCTGTGACAATGGGCTCAAGTATAGCAAGGATCATGGAGCTAGCGCAGAATCGAGCAGTGTTTCATTCTGCTGTGCATGGGGTTGCGGTGAGTCAGAAATGACTTGATGGCACCTAACAACAACAACAACAATCTTGTGCCAGTTAAGTTGTAGGTATCAATGTAAGTATAACTAATATAATTATTTAAAGCTTCCTCCCTGCCTTCCAAATTGAACAAGGGGTATTTGAGTACAATCTGTTGTTTTGTTGAGCTATCCTTGTATTCTCTTTTCATTTATTGGTGGGGCTGGAGTAATCATTACCATGGACATGTGATTCTGCAGTGTTTTGTAAATCAAAATGATAAAAAAAAGATCAGTAGTTAGTAAGAGCGGGATGCTAAGTGAATTCTTTGTTAAAATTTGATTTTGATATTGTGGTGCAGTGAATTACTTGATGTATTAGGCTGGGTTCTCTAGAGAAGCAAAACCAGTAAAGCTTATAGATAGAGAGAGAGGAAGAGAAATTTATCTTAGGAACATGGCTCACACACTTATAGAAGCTGACAAGTCCCAAGTTCTTGGATCAAACACCAAGCTGAAGGCTTTTCCCAACTCACACACCTGCAGAGGCTGACAAGCTCAAGGTTGGCAGGCAGTATACCGGCTGTTGACTCCAAGGAATCCAAGATCTCCAGACCGAATGGTGGATTGTTTGCTCACGGACAGCTGTAGGCAGCACAACAGGATCCTGATCCACAGAGGAATGTCTCTTTTCCCAGGATGTCCATAACTATATTGGAAGCAGGCCATACCCCTAAGGAAACTTCCTTTCAACAGATTGGCTGTTCAAAACATATATATCTGATCCCATCATGGCAACAATCCACATCACAACTGGTTAAACCACACAGAATTGTGGTCTAGCCAAGTTGACACACAGCTCTAACTATAGCACTTGGTATGGCTCTTCTAGCCATGGTCTTTGTGACTCCCACTAGATGACTGGGTAGAACTATGCAAATGTGAGGTACTTTGTGGCCTATGAAGGGTATTGGATAGCTTGTTAGTAATGTAAATAAGGTATATAGCACCCTAATGTGGGTGGAAGGAGCTCTGGTAGCATAGTGGCTAAAAGCACTTGACTGCTAACCAGAAGGCTGGTGGTTCAAACCCACCAGCCACTCCTTGGAAGGAAGGTTGGGCAATACTACTATGAGTCGGGGCCGACTCAATGGCACATAGCAACAACAACAACAACAATGTGGGTGGAAACAAGCAAATAAGATATGTTGTTGTTGTTGTTATGTGCCGTCGAGTCGGCCCCGACTCATAGCGACCCCTCCTTGGGTTTCCGAGGCAGTATCACTACGGAAGTAGGATTGCCCAACCTTCCTTCCGAGGAGTGGCTGGTGGGTTTGAACCGCCAGCCGTCTGGTTAGCAGGCAAGTGTCTTAGCCACTATGCTACCAGATATGGGACCTTAAAGTGGGGACTTTTGGTAGCATAGTGCCTAAGGCATTTGACTGCTAACCAGAAGGCTGGCAGTTCAAATCCACCAGCCACTCCTTGGAAGGAAGATGGGGCAATCTACTTCCGTAGTGATACTGCCTCGGAAACCCAAGGAGGGGTTGCCATGGGTCGGATCCAACTCGAGAGCACATAACAACAAGAACAATGTGGGGATTTCTCAGTTTTGTCATTTCAGTGGACTTAAAATGAGACCTGTAGAGGCTGAAAAAGGAGTTCTGGTGGTGCAGTGCCTAAAGCATTTGACTGCTAACCAGAAGGTTGGTAGTTCAAACCTACCAGCCACTCCATGGAAGGGGGATGGGGCAATGTACTTCTGTAAAGATTTATTGCCTTGGAAATGCAGTGGGGGTTGCTATGAGTTGGAATCAACTCGATGGCAGTGGGTTTGACAGAGAGCAGCCAGGAGTGGAGTGCATCCTTGGACCTGAGATATCTGGGCTGGCAGAGAGATAGCATAGAAACGGCAGCAGCAGAACCAAGAGACCACCACGAGACAGAGCAGCACGTTTAGCTGCCCTCGGAGTGAGAAAACTGAATGCCTTTGGACAGATATTTCAAAATATATTACTGAATATGTAGAATTATACTTTAATTCCCATAATGAAAACTTATTGTAATATTTTTATTTAAAAAGACATAATTTTAATAAAACACTAATTTACTTAAGTAGTAAATTACCGTAGCTTGATCTGAGGTTTGATTACTGAATATTTGCTGTGACCTGGGGAAATTTTCTGTCTAAAATGTCTTTTCAGCATAACCTCCTCTCCATTCATCCTTGTATGAAATTTGCTATTGTTTACTGTTTAAGGAAGAATGGCAGCCTCTAAGGAGTAGTCGCTGACAGTCAAACTAGGCCACTGGTAAAGAACAGTTTATTCAAAAATCCCCTGGGTTGTAGAACTGGCTAATCCTTGCCTACTAAAGAGAGATGGGGGAGGGGGAGGCTCTGTGTCAGTTACTGTGATTTTAAAATATTAATGAAAACTAGTGTTCCTAAACAGTAAATTATAGTTGTTATTGAATGTTGATGTATTAAATAAAGAATTATTTGTTGGTATTATCAGAATTTCCTACACAGGTTTCCCTCACTATCCAAAAGTAGAGTGTGAAGCATTTTGTAAGCCGTAATGGCATAAAGAGAAGAAGCAGTTACCATTAATTTATATAAGAAAATATTTTGAGTGTTCTCACACACAGTTACCTGCCAAATCATACCAAGTAACACATGCAACCTAACGCTAACATAGTATTCATAGACACAGTTCAAAGCCTTGGTGGCTTGATGCTGAAGTGCTGAATGTAGTTCCCAGGGAAGGAGTCTGAAGTTAACATCTCTCTGGCTGCTTGGAGTGCATGCTGCCTCTTTAACAGTTTGCTGCAAAACAAAGGCTGAATGCTAATTTTGCTTTTCACCTTTTATATAAAAGGGTATATCCTCTTTGGTAGCATAGTGCCTAAGGCACTTGACTGCTAACCAGAAGGCTGGCGGTTCAAATCCACCAGCCACTCCTCGGAAGGAAGGTTGGGCAATCCTACTTCTGTAGTGATACTGCCTTGGAAACCCAAGGGGGAGTCGCTATGAGTCGGCCGACTCGACGGCAAATAACAACAACAACAACAATCCTCTTTGGAGTTCTTTCATTTAAGGGTTAATGAAAACAGCTGCTAATGTTAAAAAAAAAAAAAAGGCAACCAACTCACTGCCCTAGAGTTGATTGGATTCAAAGTGACTACTCCTTGGGTTTCTGAGGCATTATCTCTATGGAAGTAGATTACCCAATCTCCCTTCCGAGGAGTGGCTGGTGGATTTGAACCACCAGCCTTTTGGTTAGCAGTCAAATGCCTTAGGGGAAGTGTTGTAAAGCAAACTTTATTGAAAAGCAGGGGATACCGGTATTTAGATTAATTATATAATTTTTATTATTAACTCCACTGTGCTTTTGGGTTTGTATAACATTTTATTTAATTTTGTTATTTCTTCAAAACTTCTCAACCAAAAAAATTAAGAACCTTGAGAAAAATGTTTATTGATAAAAGGTATTTTAAATTTTTGGTGATTAATAAAAGGTCAAAGAAGTTAACAAAAAAAGTTACTTGTGATAGAAATCAATCCTGGACCTCTGTCTGGTATTCTTTTCACTAGATAGACTATATACTAAACAAACTTTAACTAGAGAAATACATTGTCAAGTTTATATGAATGTATCAGATTTGGGAACCATGGTATATAATTGATTCTACAGACGCTGCCTATGTAAATTCTACTTTTCTCTTAAGAACTGAATTACATTTCTCTTCTCTTTAAAACATACCTCAGTAACTACCTCCCACCTGCACAAAGCAAGTTTAAGCTAGCTCTTACTTCTCTGATATTTCAAGGTTATGCATCTGTCTTAGGATACTCCTTTATTTTGTGTTAGTAGTGTAAGTACCCATTACCTCTTCCTTGCTGGATTTCTACATACTTTTGAGAAGGAACCTTGGTCTGATTTTTATATCTTTTCCATTGTTTAGGACCAAAGGTACAAATGTTTTATTAATTAAAGTAATAAAAGGGAAGATTATTAAGATGCTCTTAATAAATGTTCTATATAAATCATTATTTCAACTAGACAGACAAACTTTGTTCTGCTTACCTTTTTTTTTTTGTCTAATTAAAAGATGAATGTTTATCACAAAGTATGTTAGGGAAGAACACATTCGCACACACAAATTATTTAAAACTGTGAGCGAGAGGAGTTCATTGTAGGTTGCAATAGACAAGGAAGACTCACAAGGGGTTGGGACTCAATGTGGACCTTCAAGAACAGATAATACCAGTATGTAAAAACAGAGAAGATGGGGAAGGCATTCCAAATGGAGATCAGTGACAGCAGCATAGGGAGTTGGGATAGTGGCTGGCATGGTAAAAGATAGTGGCTGGCATGGGTGATGGGAAGAGACCACTCAGCCGGCAGTAGTTAGCTGTTGACCTTGTTCACAACCACACTTACTGAAAGCCAGGTACACACAGTGTATAAAATTATTTCTGCTGCTTTACCTTCCTGCCTATGGCAGTTTGGCTTCTTTTCTTGCCTCTCCAATAAAATGCTTGTTAAGCCCTAGGGCTTAACAGTGACTACTTATTTTAAAATATAGTATGTATTTTCAATGTTCATCTTTTAAAAATAAAATATAGTCAACTGAAAAAATATTCTTTGGTGGTAAAAACTTTTTTCTTTCATAGTTATATAATGTTTAGATACCTCACCTTTGTGTAAGGTACTCACTGAATTCACTGGCAGGCAATGTTTCAGAGATTCCATGCATTTATGTGTGTGAACATGGAAATGAAGACAAGTTCCAATTTTTAAAAAATGCATTTTATTGAAATATAATTTATGTACAGTGAAATACACAAAACTAAAGTGACATGAGTCAATGCTTTTTTTTTTCTTTTTTTTGCAGTGTTCCCTGCCCTCCCCTTCCTACTCCTGGTAACAAACGAAGAGTTCCCTTCCATGTATAAACCTTTCCTTGACTTTTTACAATAATGAACTAATACTATATTTGTCCGTCCGTGATTGACTTCTTTTATTCAGCATAATGTCCTTCAAGTTCATCCATGTTATGTAGCATTTTGCAGATTCTACATTATTCTTTAGGGTTGCATAGTATTCCAGTATGTACCACAGTTTGGTTATCCATTCTTCTGTTGATGTGTATGTAGGTTGTTTCCATCTTTTTGCTATTGTAAATAGTGCTGTGATGAACATGAGTGTGCATATATATCTGTTCTTTTCCTGGCTCTCACTTCTTTAGGATATCTCTAGTAATGGGATTCCTGGGTCAAATGGTATTTTTAATTCCAGCTTTTTAAGGAATTGCCATACTGTTTTCCACAGTGGTTGTATTATTTCGCAGTCCCACCAGCAGTGTATGAGAGTCCCAATCTCTCCACATCCTCACTAGCATTTGTTATTTTTGGTCTTGTTGAACTTTGCCATTAGTGCTGGGGTGAGATGGTATCTCACTGTTGTTTTGATTTGCATCTCCATGATAGCTAATGATCATGAGCATTTCTTCATGTATTTGCTGGCCACCTGAATATCCTCTTTGGTGAAGTGTCCATTCATGTTTTCTGCCCATTTTTTAATTGGATTGTTAATCTTTTTGTTGTTGAGGTATTGGAGTTTTCTATAAATTTTAAAGATAAGTCTCTTGTCAGATATGTAATTATCGACAACTATGAATTTGTTGCTGTCATTTTGTTATGTGCTTTTTTGTACCATTGATTTCTTTGTTCCATATAATTTTCTGTGCTGAGCTCGTTTTGTTTATGAATTGTGTTATCACGTCCTTCATTGCTGTTTTAGTATTTGCTAATGTTTGTGCTGGTCCACTTTTTTACTTTGATGTGAAGGTTTATCATTTTTCTTTGAGGTTACCCTGTGATGTATAATTTCTTTCCAAGTTTAGAACAGTCCTTTCTATCTTGTAGTTGTCTTGACTTCCCTACCATTTAGGAGTTCTTTAACTACACAGTTTTTTCCCCCCATCTTTTTGGTTTGTAGTTGTCTTTATTTGTCAATTGATGTCTCTGGTTCCCTGTTTACAATCTTGCAGGGTTATTTACTTTGGATACTTCTATAGCTGGGTAGGTTTCTGGGTTATGTCATCATGTGTGTTAATGGTCAGTTGTTGATTGCTCTTGCTGGTTCTCTGTCCAAAGGACTCCCTTTCGCATTTCTTGTAAGGTTGGTCCAGTTTTAACAAATTCCCTTAATTTCTGCTTATCTAGAAATGTCCTCTGGTGGTATAGTGCCTATGTCATTTGACTGCTAACCAGAAGGCTGGCAGTTCAAACCCACCAGCCATTCCTTGGAAGGAAGGTTGGGCAATCTACTTCAATAGTGATACCGCTTCAGAAACCCAAAGAGGGGTCTGCTATGAGTTGGATCCAACTCCATGGCAGTGAGTTTGGTTTGATTTGGTTTAAAATGTCCTAATATTGCCATCATATTTGAGGGACAATTTTTCAAGGTATATAATTCTTGGTTGGAGATTTTTTTCTTATATATACATTATCCCATTGTCTTCTTGCTTGCATGGTTTCTGCCGAGAAATCTGAGCTTAGTCTTATTGGTTGCCCCTTGTAGGTAACTTTTTGTTTTTCTCATGCTGCTTTTAGGATTCTTTCTTTGTCTTTGGTTTGGGTGTTTGATGAAATGTCTTGGTGAATTTCTTTTGGGGTCTATCCTGATTGGGGTTTATTAGACTTCTTGACCCTGATTGGGGTTTATTAGACTTCTTGAATGGATATAGTCTCATCTTTCATCATACCAGGAAAATTCTCTTCCAACAAATCTTCAACAGTTTTTTCTGTGGTTTTGTCTGTCTCTTCCTGTTCTGGAATTATGATTACACATAGATTATTCCTTTTGATGGTATCCCACATGAACCTTAGGCTTTCTTCATTTTGTTTTGATCTTTTTTCTGATGTTCCCTTTCCGAAGAAATATGGAGGTATTTGCCTTCAGTCTCACTAATTCTGTCTTTCATTGATTCAGTTCTCCTCCTTTGCCCATTCATGAGTTATCTATTTCTGAAAATTTAGTATTAATCTTCTGGATTTCTGTCTGTAGATTTTGTATCATTTCTAATTTTTCATTTATTTTGTCATTTTGTTCTTGTATTATCTTTTGAAACTGTTCTAGGGTTTTCTCTCTGTTTTCCTCAATTTTGCCAGTGTTTTTCTTGATCTATCTATCTCTCCATTCATTGAAGGTACCTAAATATATTTCTTTAGAATTTCTTATCAGGGAGTTGCAATGCTACGTCTTCCTCAGGGATGTGTTTTAGATCTGTATCCTGGTCCCTTGTTTCTCCTGCTTTGTCTTGCTTCTCTGTGTGGACTGTGATGCTCTCTTGTCTCCAAAGCAGTGTGATATTTTTGTGTTTATATTTAATTGGTGATTGTAGGTTGGAGTGACTTACCCACAATTTACATTTTCTTTTTTTGGTTTGTATGTTATCTTTGTAAGCAAGATACTATGATGTGCTCCTCTATTCAGTAGTTGGCAACACTTACATACTCAACTACCTGTCTCCTTTCCCGTTGTCTGCCTCCCATATGTCCCATTCTCTGCCTCCCATCTGTCCTTGGCAAATGGAGCCTATTCTTAGAACCCCGGAATCTGAATGAGAATGCTGTCACTTTAAATATCTAAGATGGCCACCATTTGTAAACAATCAAAATGGCTGCACCCTCGGTCACTTCAGATATCCAAAATGGCTGCCACTTGTAATCCTTCAAAATGGCTGTGCCCTCAGTCACTTTAAATATCCAAAATGGCCACTGTGTGTAAACAGTCAAAATGGCTGCACCCTCCAGACAGCCGAAAGTCCATAGCTCAGGTTGTCTCTCTCCTTGTTGTTTCCCTTCCTAGTCATAGGCCACCAGTGCAGTCGTCCCTGCAGCCATTGGCAACCAGGGCTGATCATTAGGTCAATTCTCAGGTCCCAACACCACTTGGAAATATTCAGGCTGTTGGTCCTGTCAGAGTAGTTGACAGTCCACTGCTCTGACCATCTCCATACTCACTGTTTTCATTCAGGTTTTTCTGCTAGTTGGTGCCTAATCCACTTCTGTATACTTCTTTCAAAGCTCAGGGCTCCAGGATTATCTTCCGTATCTCTGTCAATTGGTTTCTCTTTTCTTTGTTGAAGAGGGTCTGTGGAGCTTGTCTGCCTATTCCATCATCTTACTGGAAGTCAAGTTCCAATTTTCATGGAATTAACTACCCTTTAATGGAAGGAGACATGATAAAAAATAAATTAGTTTCTGATAAGCCCTAAGGTGAAAACTAAATCAGGGAAAGAAGAGGTGCTATTTTAGGGTTAATGGCAGATCACATAGAGGACCTTGAGTCAGGATTGTTCTAGGTGCATTCAGGGTAAAGACAAGAGTCATAAGACTGGGATGCAGTGAGCCTAGGAAGAAACTATTAGGAGATTGGAGAGGTTGGTGGTAAGGGAGGACAGATTATTGGGCTCTCAATCAATCTTATCATGAGTGAGATGGTAAACCATTGGAGATGTGAGAAGTGTGGTGATTTGGATTTATTTTTGAAAATCATGTGCTGCTACATGTAAGACAGATTATAAAGTGGCAAAGGTGGAAGCAAGGAGACTGGTTAGCATCTTGAACAGAGGTGTTTGTGATTAAAATTGTTGTTGGATTCTATTTATAATATAGAGCTGGCAGAATTTGCAGATAGTAATGAGTGTGTTTTTGGTTTAATGAGTGTGTGTAACCTAAGCAACTAAAATAATTGTGATTTACTGAGATAGGGAAGACTTGTAGAGGAACGATTTGGTGTGAAGGACCAGGGGAGAGGAGCTAGCAGTTAAATTAGGTTTGAGATTCCAGTTAGTTGTCTGAAACAAGATGTCGCTTAGATGGTGTCTTAACAAATCTGGAGTCAGAAGGAGAGATCCATGCTGAATATTTAACCCTTTAGATTTTTCCTCATAAAGATTTTATAAATTTGTGATATTTATTATAACAGTTTTTAAATTCATTTTGTTGCTATTGTGAAAGGAGACTTATTATACTTTCTATCTAGTTTTTTCTTTATATTTATGTAGGCTATTTACTTTAGTATATTAACCAAGCCATCTTATTGAATTCTTTTACTTATAATGTTTTTCAAATGATTGACAGATTTCTCATATTCTGTACTTTTTTTTTTTAATTCTTTACTAAACTATAATTCTAAAATGTACTACTTTCTTTCATGCCTCTATTTGCTTTCCCCTGCCTGAAATATCAAATATTTCTTCTTTACTCCTCTGAGTTTTTGTTCATTCCCCAAAACTCAGCTCGTATTTCCCATTTGTGAAATATTTCCTAGATTCCTAGGAAAGTTCATTTCTCTTCTTGTGAGCTTCAGCTATGCTATCTGCATACCAGTATAAGAGCGATCATCAAACTTTGCTGTAACTTTGTATGTTATTCCATTTGTGCTACGAAACTTTCAGGGGTAGGAACTGGGTATTATGCATCTTTTCAACCCCACTATTTAGTTGAATTTGCTACCTAATTGTTATAAGACAAATGTTCTTTGAGTAAGAGTGGTCAGTTTCTGCATATAAAAAACTGGAACTTGAAATTTGGGTAATTTTTTTCCTCAGATTTAAAAAAATATTTTAATTTTTGTCAATCTTATAAAAGACAAAGTACAATATATTTCTTTAATTAAGAGCTTCTTTCTTTAGTAAATTAATATCCTGTGAGTCTTCTGTCTTCATGATGCTGAGTGCACAAAGATGCTTGGATTTGTGGGGTCTTCAATTTTGAAAATACTGAGTAGGTGAATGTTACATATTTACTTACAAAGAAACTATTGTGTTTAGTTTTCATTTTTGCCTAGTAAATGGGGAGGAGGAATTAAAATTTATAGTTTTTTAAAAATTCTTATTTTTAGTGAAAAGCAGTAATATTTGTTCTTCTAAAAGTAATTAGCCTTTCTGAAAGGTAAAATTTTACAAAGCTGTAATTTGCAGTGCTCTAAGGGGGAAAAAGGAACTCTGGTGGTGCTGTGGTTAGAGCAGTAGGCTACTAACCAAAATATTGGTGGTTTGAATCCACCACCTGCTCCACAAGAGAAAGATGAGACAGTCTGCCTCCATAGTTACAGCCTTGGAAAGCCTATGGGGCAGTTCTACTCTGTTCCGTAGGGTTGCTGTAAGTCGGAATCAACTTGTTGGCAGTGGGCTTGAGGGAACAAAAACAAAGCCATAAAGCAAAACCATAAAGATATAATTATTTGTAATTATCCTGTATTTATTTTTACATTTCATTTTTTTCCAACCCATCAAATCATTGAACTAGCCCATTGAGGTTTTTTTTTCAAGGTGTTCTCTTTTTCTATTATAAATCAGTTAAAGGACTGTCCTCATAAGTGACATTGAAAACTATTAGGCTAATTATTTGCAACATTTTTCATTGAAGCAAAAATATCATAATTTATGAATAACCATTCACAATTCATTGTTCATTGCTATGTGTGGTGGGAAATACAGCCATCTTCAGAATGCTTCTTTCCTGCAGGAAGTTATAAATGCATGTAGAGAAATAAAACTGGTACCCAGGAAAAAAATTAGAAAAAAATATGTTGCTATATAAAATCAGTTGTATATGCTAAATTCAAAGTAAGGAAAAACTGTTGGTGGATGGGTGGGAGGAAGATGGTTTTGGGGAGGAAGGATGGGTAGGATTTATCTGGATAGAGGAACAGAACATACTACTAGATTAGAAACAGACAGAATGAAAGGTACACAGGTAGGGGGCTATTATAACATATGGGGTATAGATGCTGATCTCCATTCTGTGACATTACAAATTTTTGTAATTTATGTAATCAAAGAAAATGAATCATACTTTTGCTTTGCTAAAGGAGCCCTGGTGGCATAGTGATTAAACCCTCAACTAATAACCAAAATGTCAGTGGTTTGAATGTACCAGCTGGTCTGCAGGAAAAAATGTGTTAGTCTGCTTCTGTAAAGATTTACAGTCTGGGAATCCCTATGGGGCAGTTCTGCTCTGTCCTACAGGGTCACTGTGAGTCCAAATCAAGTTGTCAACAACGGGTTTGCTTTGCTATAATGTACACTTACACTGTTGAACTTAACAGAGACAAATAACATATCTCTTTAAGTCGTAATGTTTCTTTTTATTTCCAGTTAATTTAAGGCATATTCTTGAAAAGGTCTACTTGGAAAAAGGGGAAAGAAAATCCCTTAATTCTACTATCCTTAGTAAACTAACAGTTAATGTTTGGTACCTTCTTTTCAAGATGGTGAAAAATGTATTCTTATCTATTTTTTTGTTTTACAAAATTAGATCCTATTGTAATGTTACTTCGAAAAAATATATTTTATTTTTTCCGTCTTGTTTTCATTTTAGGAGAAAACCAAAAGCCAAGGCACCACCTCCTCCAGCTGAGCCCTCATCCGTTGATGTCTCTTCAGTTGATGATTCTGTAGAATCCTGTGCCTTCACCATGGAACAGAAGGAAAACATGATAGATAAAGACATTGAACTCTCAGTGGTTCTACCTGGGGATGTCATCAAATCGGCTACTGTTCATGGCAGGTATGATGGAGCGAATGGCATTCCAGGAGCTCTTTTTTCTTCTACCATTAAAACCCTATGTGCTATACTTGACTGTATTTTTCTCATCAGGATAGTTCATTCATCACTCAGTTTAGTTGTCTATGTTTTTAAATGCTAAAGTTTTTTCCTACCAATCTTTTAATACCCATCCTATGAATTTTACAATCCCAGTTAAGTGATTACAACTTTATTTTATTCATTTAATAAGTTTTTTTTTTTTTTTTTTTACAAAAGCCTTTCCCAGAAGCAAGGTCATCAGTCATATTGATTTTGTAAATCAAAACAAGCCAGTGACCAGCAAGAAAGCCCTTCCCATTCCTACCCAAATTATTATTTTCATTTTAAGGTGCTGCCTTGAATTTGTAGAAATTACTAACTACTCTTAAAATGTAGTTCTCTTTTGTTGAGCAAAGAAGATAAATCTGTCTGTAAAAGAAGCAGAATTTTTTTTTTTTACTTCATTGAATGAATTGATTTAATAAAAATATACATGAGTTAAATAGAAATGTAAAATCTTCACACTTTAACCCAAGAAGTGAAGAGGTGATTTAGAACACTGGTATTGTTTAATATCTACATAAAAATTGGAAAAATGAGATAAAGCCAAGTGTAATTTTCCATTTCATTCTGAAGTGGAAAATTACATGAATTATATACTTGGTCTTGTTCTACCTTTCACCTTCATTTGACAGTTTGTTATCAGATGTCATGTTTTAGAAATTTGAGTGTTTTGGCCTTAGTACAGTATATGTGTGTGTTTACATGTATAACAAAATAAGTATTTAAAAAATAGTATCATCTGGTTTTGTCTAGAAGAAACTCATTTAAGATAACCTTAATTTTAAGATTTATAATCAAAATTATATATAACTACATATTATTGAAAGTAGATGAGAATAGAAGAGTTTAACTTTAACGAATACATAGTATTATGTATTAAATTCTCATTAAATTTAAGTAAGTGGCATTTTATCATTCATTTTATATTGACAATAATTTTACAGGTCACACATGGAACTCTTTTTATGAGATTGAGAGACCTTCTGACTTTCCTAGTACCCAGGCAATCACCTGGGCTATACCCCTTTTGGGTGAGGAATGCGTCTTATAAGTTAGAGATGGTGGCCATCATCTTCAGTTCTTGAAATAATACCATTCATTACTCTGGCTATAAAATAATAATAATTTTGTAATAATGATTTTTGTAATGAATTGAGCAATTACAAAGTAAGTGGAAAAATCATTGTTTTTCTAGTTTCTCATTGATTATCTTCTTTATTCTGGTCACATATATCAGTACTCAATTTCCCCTATCCATCAACACAATGGGCTCTCTTTAAAATGGTCCCACTATTTAAATCTTAGAGTTCCTGCTTTGTATGCAATATTTGGCTGCTGCTTCTTCTTTTTTCTTTTTCTCAATCTTATAAACCATATATTTTTATTTTTATTTGTGTTTTGCAATTTTGACCATTTTGGAATTGTTTCATTGTGGTAACAGTGAAATATTTGAGAGTTCAAGGTTTTTTTAATGTATATTTAGTGACATTGAATACGCCTATCATGTTATGCAGCCATCACCACTATCCGTTTCTAAATTATTCCACCATCATTAACAGAAACTCTGTCACCCCTAAGCACAGATTCCTCCTGCCCCTCGCCCTCCCACCCTGGTAAACCTAGCTTAATTTAACAAGTTGCCTTCTAGTCAGTTCTGACTCATGGCAACTTCGTGTGTGTTAGAGTCAACCTTTGCTCAGCAGGGTTCTCAAGGACTGACTTTTGGAAACACAACCATTGCCAGGTTGTTCTTCTCTGATACCTCTGGATAGACTCAAAAAACCAAGCTTTCTGGTAGTAGCCACACATATTAACCATTTGTACCACCCAGGACTCTCTTACCCTGGTTGTTGTTATTTTGTGCCGTCGAGTCAGACCCGACTCATAGCAACCCCTCCTTGGGTTGCCGAGGCAATATCACTACGGAAGTAGATTGCCCCATCTTCCTTCAAAGGAGTGGCTGGTGGGTTTGAACTGCCAGCCTTCTCCTTAGCAGTCAAGTGCCTTAGGCACTATGCTACCAGAGCTCCTCTCTTACCCTGGTAGCCACCAGTAAACTTGATCTCTGTGTATTTGTCTGTATCATTAAGTAGGATCATACAATGACTATCCTTTCATACACAATATTTTAAAGGCTGGTGGTTCAAACCCACCAGCCACTCGTTGGAAGGAAGGTTGGGCAATTTACTTCTGTAGTGATACCACCTCGGAAACCCAAGGAGGGGTCACTATGAGTCAGGTCTGACTCAACGGCACATAACAACAACAACAACAACAACAACAACCTTCTAGCCACACTCTCAATCTCTGTCTCATTGAATTTATTTACCATTAATGCTAATCTTAATTATGTCTGCTTTTTAGGTTGCCTCTTTTTCATATGTAATTTGGATTCTGTATCAGTCAGTTCTATTACATCTGTACTTACAAAGACCCTCAACTGTTATTACCCTTTCAACTTTCCAGCATGTTTGTCTCTCTGGTCCCTAAATCTTAGAATTTTCCATCAATCAGCTTTTAATTCTTGGACTGCCAACTGCTGTTGGATTGCCTGCTCTTGATCTATAAAAATATATTACAATGGAATTGTTGTTTGGATTAAATAAGATACCATATGTTGCTAGGGTTAAATGAAATACTATCAGTACATGCCATATGTTGGTCTCCTACATTTTCTGTTGGGAACTACTTCCCCTAACCCTATACACTTTCCACTTTACTCTTGAACCTCAGATTACTCTGACTAAAATACTTCTCTGTTTGTGGTACTACCTTTGATAAAAGACTGCAGGAATAGCAATTCAATACCAAGTTAAGAAAGTTCAAACTACTAAGCTTAGAGATTGAGACACCTTGTTTCCTCTCTGAAATTAAGTAGGCTTTTCATTCACTGCTTCACTTTGTATATCCTAAGCTTCAGCACGTGACCCTTTGCCTTCTACAGATAATCTACTTTTTCTGCCTCCTCACCCCTGTGAAAGTTTGTCTACCTGAACTGCTGTACTCCCCATATTTTCTTTAGCTACCTTGCATAGCTAAAGTGACACTTTTTATATAGAGCCTCCCTGGTCATCCCAGAATCAACTGTCTTTGCTCTCTTCCAAACTCTTAAAACCTTTTATACCACTTATGGTTATTACATATTAGCAGTCAAGTGCTTTAGGCACTATGCCACCAGAGCTCCTGTAGTTCTCATACTCTTGAATAAACCATGACATCTATGATGGCATATTTACTTTTCTTCATAATATTTATTAGGACAGCTGTTTTCAATAGAGTAGGCATTTACTAAATAGTGTAGGCATTTACTAAATAGAGTAGGCATTTGCTAAATTCGGTAAAAGGAAAATTGTCTAAAACCCTTATATGTAGATAGAGGCAGCAACTTAAATGATACACTTTGAATGGGTCCAGTAGCTTTTTCAGCATCTTTTGAATAAAGAGACTTCCTCCAGGTAGGGAGCAAAGCAAGAATACCCAATATGGGAATGCCCCAGACAAATTCTATCGTCTTCCCCCCAACACACACACTTAAATATAGCTCTGTTGTTGTTGTTATGTGCTGTCAAGTCAGACCCGACTCATAGCGACCCCTCCTTGGGTTGCCGAGGCAGTATCACTATGGAAGTAGATTGCTCTGTCTTCCTTCCAAGGAGTGGCTGGTGGGTTTGAACCGCCAGCCTTCTGGTTAGCAGTCAAGTGCCTTAGTCACTATGCTACCAGAGCTCCCAAATTTAGCTTAGGGATGAAAACTTTTTTTTTAAAGTGGACTTTGTTTGATATTAATGTCTTTACTAGAGTTTGGTATAGGGACTTATATCCTAATTGTTTTATCATTTCAGGAATGACTCAATTTTTTATACATTACTCCTCACTTACTGACTGTCTTGTTATGTGACATTTCATGTTTATGACAATAGTAAAAAAAAAAATCTATTCAACTGTTTTGCACATAAATGACACACATCAGGCAGTGCTGAATGCCAAGGTGCTAGGTGAGAGTAACACTGGCTATGATAATTAAGGTTCTGTGTCACCTTGGCTGGACCATGACTCTCAATGGTTTGGCAGTCATGTAAGGATGTAGTTCAGCAGTTTTGTAATAATGTAGCCATCCTCTGTTTTCTCATAATGCTGACTTTTGCATAGCAACTTGGTCTTTGGAATTTTACTATGCTGATAAGTGAGGAGTGAGTGTAGTTAATAGTGTTTATGATTAAGGGTGTTTGTGTGTGATTCTGTGTATCTTAGGAATGTGATTCTGCTGTCTAATTTAGAAATGTGAGACTAGCTATCCTAGGGATATGATTAGGGATATTTTAAGAACGCCACAGTTACTGCTGGCCTATTGTTTAAATTTTATTTTTTTTTAAATAACAAAAATAAATTTTCAAATAGATAATTATATTCTATTTCTGAAAAATGTTACCTACTAAATGTAATAACAAAGGTAACTTAATAACAAAGATAACTTAAATTTCTTCATGGCTATGTTAATATAAAATGTATAGACAGAATATCAACAAAATGATATAAGAATTTGGGAGAGGACTAGGGAAGGTAATTTTTTTTAAAAAATTTAGTTCATAAGTTTTCTTAGATAAAGCAGGGTTCCTATGTCACTCTGAAGGATCCTTAATAAAATTTTTTAGTCCATGTTGTCTTAATATTCCTTATGTATTATATTTATTTTGACATAATTTACATCCATGAACTGTTGTGAAGAATAGTGCCAATATTAGACAGACATAAATATTTAGGAAACATATTTGTGTGCTTCACTGAACTT
Source organism: Orycteropus afer afer (assembly GCF_000298275.1). Taxonomy (NCBI): domain Eukaryota; kingdom Metazoa; phylum Chordata; class Mammalia; order Tubulidentata; family Orycteropodidae; genus Orycteropus; species Orycteropus afer. The sequence goes on from NW_006921588.1 coordinate 37,841,878, forward strand.
TTTCAGAAACAGTTTTTTTTTTAAATGTATTCTTGGGGAACATTTTTGAAGAGTCTCTTTTCTGTCTTTTTAAATAACTCATGCAAAGATATGTTCAAAATGTTCCATTTGCCAGAATGTGAGCACATAGTATTATCTTCAGAAGAATACATTTGTTTGTAGATTGATTTCCATCCAAGGGTTTATTCAGATTAGGGAAAACAGTAAAGTTGGAGGTGGTAACAGACTTTATGCTCAAAGGGAGACCGACAGCTTATTATCCTAAATTAGGCTGGTAGCCTTCTACTGGCTTAACATATTTTTTAGTAGAGCTTAGTGATGCTGCCTCTTTATTGGCTAAAAGTCATCCTTTCTCTGCCATCTTGCCATTGTGAGCCTTTTCCTGAATCTCAGGCATTTCTATGTATCCCGATATCATGGATGATTGTAGGGAGAATTAAAATATCTTCATTTACATATAATATCTTTATTTACATATAATATACAATACACTGTAGTATAAATATATATGCCTGTGTGAGTTATGTGTATATAAAATGCTGGTGAAGTAAACTGCCTTTTTCAAAAGATAAAGCAATATTTGCCTCACTAAAAGTGAGCACTAAGGACAAGACTATTAAAGGCAGACTGCCTAGGGGCTGTGCGCCTCAGAAAATGTCAGGCGATACAACAATATATGTGGTATACCTATTCGTATTAGGAAAAGTCAGGTTTTGTGAAAATGAGCTTATAGACCAAACTTACAGATACTGCAGAGAATAGGGAAAATACGTAGATCCATTTGTGTATCCATTTAGGTCCTGGCCTTATGTTTGGATGTCATTCACTTAATAAGTGTTCGTTTCTTCTTCATTTTTTGATCTGTGACACACTTAGAAGCATATTTTTCAATTTTGGCAAGCTGCTAAAAAAATGACATTATCTTCTAGTCCATAGCACTCTGTGGCCATAACCAACACACTTTCTCGCCTAAAAAGGAGAAAAGGAATTAACATCATTTATAACACAGGAGGAGTTTTGTTTCTCTCTTTTATATGTACTCCTCCCATCAATAGGGATGGGGTTTGATTTGTATAGGTCTGAGAATGTCACGAATGAAAACACAAATAAAGAAAGCACAGAACTGGAAGTTAAATGTTTCAGGACATTGTTGGCTCCATCACTAGCAAAGTGATCTCAAACAATTAATCTCACCTCTCTGGACCTTACCTGTAAGTAACCCAGAGACATGCTACATATAATTTGTGGCCTGATTTGCCTATCCAGGTAGGACTAGTTTATAAGAAATTGAGAGGAAGCCCTCAATTTTGACTTAATGCAGGATGGGTCAGATAATGTACTCCAGAGCATTTTACATGGAGAACAGTGCCACCTATTGGAAAAAAGTAGACTATGAAAAATGAGAAGATAATCCTGATATGGATCATTTTTGTTAAAAACAAGCAGTAACACAACAGTATGGATATCAGAAGAATTTCAAATGCTTACATTATACTATGTTTATTGAAAAGTATCAAATTATGACAATTGTGTTATAAATGCATGTATATAATAGACTATTTGACTTTAAAAAATACTGTTAAGAATCAATTCCATGGCATAAAATCATGAAGAACTCTGCAAAAATGCTTAAATTTTGATTTAAATATTTATTTACCAGTAGCTGCTTAAAACAAAAGTTGGAATTTTAACTTAAAAGTTTTTAAATGACAGTGCTGTTGAGTTTTTAATTGGTGAGGCTGAAAACATCTTGTCTAGACTCTTTACAGCACAGAGCTGGGGAGATTGGTGATCTCTCCGGGCTCATTGCCCTTCTGGTTGGGAAAGGGGAAAAAAATACTCACAAATGCTCTCTGTGTGCAGCTTCTGGGAGTGCCACCCTCGCCCCTTTCCTCTTCTGGCATCTGCACCTTATAACAATGACCATTGTTAATTTTAATTAACTTTTTTTGTGTGTATGTATGATTACAAAGTCAGTAATTATACATTGTAGAAAGTTAGAAAATACAGATAACAAATGATAAAATTAAAATGTCATTATTAGGCAGGCAGATTATAGCTGTTGGCATCTTGGTATGAAACCTTTTACACACACACACACACACACACACACCCTCCTTGATATATAACCTTTTACTTACACATACACACAGAATTTTAGGTGCACACATACCATTACTTGCATTGTCTTTTTTTTTTTTTAAACCAACATGATATAGTGTACATGCTGTCTTATAATCTTATTTTTTTGTTTTTGGTCTCTAACTTTCATGTCATTAAAATTCATTATATACTTTGTCTATCTTTGAATTGCCCCAATTGTGAGCGATATATTTGTGATATATGTATGTATGTATGTGTATATAGAGCTCTGGTGATACAGTACCTAAGGCATTTGACTGCTAACAAGGAAGTTGGCAGTTCACACCCACCAGCCACTTCATGGAAGGAAGACAGGGCAATCTACTTCTGTAAAGATTTTGTTGTTGTTGTTATGTGCCCTCGAGTCAGCTGTAAAGATTTACCACCTTGGAAATCCATTGGAGGTCACTATGAGTTGGAATCGACTCAGTGCCAGTGGGTTTGGTTTTGGTATATATGTGTGTGAATTATACACACACACACACATTTAAGGAATGGGTACAAATATGGATCTTTTCCAGTCATTTGGCCAGGTGGTCTTCCAAATTTCTTGGCATAGACAAGTGAATGCCTCCAGCGCAGCATCTGTTTGTTGAAACATTTCAACGGGAATTCCGTCAATTCCTGAAGCCTTGTTCTTTGCCAGTTCTTTCAGTGCGGCTTCAACTTCTTCCTTCAATACCATTGGTTCTAGATCATATGCTACCTCCTGAAATGGATGAACATTGACCAGTTTTTTGGTACAGTGACTCTGTATCCCTTTCATTTTCTTTCAGTGTTTTCTGCATCATTCAATATTTTATCCGTAGACTCTTTTAATATTGCAATTCAAGGCTTAAATATTTCTTCAGTTCTTTCTGCTTGAGAAATGCCAAGTGTGTTCTTCTCTTTTGGTTTTCTAACTCCAGGTCTTTGCACATTTCATTGTAATAATTGACTTTGTCTTCTCAAGCTGCTCTTTGAAATCTTCTGTTCAGCTCTTTTATCTTATCATTTCTTCTATTTGTTTTAGCTTTTCTCCATTTAGGGGCAAGTTCCAGAGTCTCTTCTGACATCCATTTTGGTTTTTTTCTTCCTTTTCTGTCTTTTTAATGACTTCTTGCTTTCTTTATGTATGATATTCTTGATGTCATCCCACAATTAATCTGGTGTTTTTGGTTATTGGTGTTCAGTGCATCAAATCTATTCCTTAGATGGTCTCTAAATTCAGGAGGGATATAATCAAGGTCATATTTTGGTGGTCATGGATTTGTTTTAATTGTCCTCAACTTCAGCTTGAACTTGTATATGAGGAATTGATGGTCTGTTCCACAGTTAGCTCCTTGGCTTGTTTTGGCTGAAAATATTGAGCTTCTCCATTGCCACAATGTTGTGATCTTATTTCTGTGTACTCCATCTTGTGGAGTCCACATGTATAGCTGTCATTTGTGTGATTGCAAAAAGGTATTTGTAATGAATGTCATTGATCTTGCAAAATTCTGTCATGAGATCTCCAGCATGATAGATCTTGCACTGGGCAAATATGCTGCAAAAGGCCTCTTTAAAGTGCTGAAGAGCAAAGATATCTCCTGGAAGACTAAGGTGTGCCTAACCCAAGCCATGGTATTTTCAGTCACCTCATATGCATGTGAGAGCTGAACAGTGAACAAGGAAGACCGTAAAAGAGTTGATGCTTTTGAGTTGTGGTGTTGGTGAAGAATACTGAAAGTATCATGGATTGCCAAAAGCATGAGCAAATCTGTCCTGGAAGAACTGCAGCCAGAATATTCCATGGAAGCGAGAATGGCCAGACTTCAGCTCACCTACTTTGGTCATGTTGTCAGAAGAGACTATTCTCTGGAGAACGATATCATGCTTAGTTAAGTGGAGAGTCAGTGAAGAAAGGGAAGGGCCTCATTGAGATGGATTCACCCACTGGCTGCAACGATGGGCTCAGGTATAGCAAGAATTGTGAGACTGGCACAGGACCTGGCAGTGTTTCGTTTTATTGTACATAGAGTTGCTAAGAGTTGGAGCCAACTCAACAGCACTTAACAGCAGCAACAACATGTTTTTTAAGTGTGTTTGTTTAATATTTATGTTCTCAGATTCAAAATTTTTATCAAAGTAATTAGTTCTGAACATAATAACCAAGAAAAATAACCACATAAAGTTTAGCCTAAAGTCTGAATTTCAAAATAAATAAATTTCATAATAAATAAATTTACTTGTAGCAGTTTCTGTCTTTAATATTTGAAGAACTTCTGTCAGTTTAGTACTGATACCTTATCTGTTTTGATTATTTTCGATTCTTAATTCTGTGAGCTCTCATAGTGTAGTGCCTAAGGCACTTAACTGATAACCAGAAGGCTGGAGGTTCAAACCCACCAGCCACTCCTCAGAAGGAAGGTTGGGCAGTCTACTTCCGTAGTGATACTGCCTCCGAAACCCAAGGAGGGGTCGCTATGAGTTGGATCTGACTCAACGGCACATAACAACAACAACAATTCTCTGTGTTACTTTTTTTTCAGAAAGTTTCCCGTGGCATAAAAAGTATGTCCAATCTTGAAGTGGTTCACTGGATTTCACCCACACATAAAACATTGCTTCATTCCTGAGCTTATTACTGAGCTAGTTGAGTTAGCATAATACCCATTCAACTCAATTTTGAGGATTTATTACAAATGCATAAATACTGGGCCAGATTTAAAGAATCAAAACAAGGAACAATCTTAGTCATGTAAGTTAGCTGCTTATCGAATGCCTGGAATATGTCTGTCCTAATAAGTACTGTCATCATACAAACCCATTTTCCTAGGCCGTAGCCTGTTTGTATTTATTATCCCAGAGTAATTGTTAACTGTGTCCCTTTCACTACCACATGTCCCAGTTCAATAATAAATTAAATAGTCACTCTATTGTAAGTGACTTTGTTTAAACACTTTTAGGTTTTGGAAACTTTCCCAGGCAGTTATTGAACAACTTAATGATCTGAAAGCTCTTTAGTGAACCATGACCTGCATTTTTACCACCTAATTGGATCTTTAAAACACTTAGAAATGGAAATATTGTCTTACATAGCATGTAACATAATTAGACAATATTTTCCCTAAAATGTGGCATGAAATGTAGTGGTCAACAGGGTACTCGAGGATGATTTAGTGATATCATCAAACTATGAAGTAAAAGGGCAGCAGATACCTGGATCCTATTCCAAACCATACATCCCAACCTGAATTTTGATTTGTGGTACCCTGAGGCTAACATGTGGCTGAAGGAATATGGATTAAGAGGAGATTCTAATCCTGAGTGCCCCTTAATTCTATATATGTTCAGCGTCATCTAGTCCAGTCGCCCTTCTAACCTCAAGTTTCTTCCTTCATAAAGCAGAATTGCTTTTGGTGAGATTATAGGTTCAAATAAGATAATAGATATGAAAGCAATATGAAGAATTATGGATGTGAGAAAGCTCATAGTAATGTCTTCAAAGAAATTAAAAAAAAAAAAAAAAAACTCTGCTTTCCTGGAAGTCACTATCTTACAAAAGAAAGATCTGTAAATAATATGCAAAACAGGTTCTAAGTAATAAAATTTTTAAAAATGCAAAGTGATATGGTATCAGAGGAGGAAGAGACTAAAGCTCATTTGAATGAGAAAGGGATGATCAAGTTAAGCCAATCGTTTCCAACCTGCCTTGGGTTTCAGTGGATTTCAGGTGGCCTGCAAACTTGAGTGTGTGTGCACCTGCCTTAACAAACCGGAAGACAAAGCATCCTTCCTGTGGTGATCCCATGGTCAAACTGTTAGCCAACTGCTGTCAGGTATGTCAGCTCAGAATAATTATCTTCCAAACTGAAATTGTTATCTTTGGCAGAAGTAATTTGGCATCCAGATGGATAATTCTCTACCAACTATATTCAAGATGATTTCATTTTGTTGGTGTGCTTTGTGATTAATTAATCCTTGCAGCAGCCCCTCTGGATATAGAACTCATTTAATAGTTAGTGCTCTATTTTCATTGTGTTATGAGTCTTTTATGGGAAAGCTGGGGACAGTCAGGAAATCTTCTAGGTCAGGATCATCTCTTCTGTGCTTTTAGTGCTGAATTCCGAGGCTTCAATTAAATGCTTTATGTGTTCAAACTGGTCGGAGGTGGTTTTGAAAAAGAAGCTAGTCCTAGGGCCTATATCTACCACTTTTTACATACCACTTCTGGATAAGGATGGCATGGCTTGAGACAGAGCATGCTACTACTCAAATTAGTTAACTAAAAAAAATAATAAACCAGAAGCTTTTACACCTAGATGCTTTTTTTCCCCTAAAGTATATAAATTTCCTTTCAACAACTGTGTCTTCTCATGCTTTAGATACTGTTCAACCATCTGTCATACACTGTCTGCTGTGAGTTCATTGATATTGAAGCAGAATTGCCTAAGAGATAAATAATCACTGGTTCTTACAAAATCCTCATTCAACAACATTGACCTCACCATGTGCCAGGCACTGTGTTAAGTCCTGGGACTAAAGATTAACAAGGTGTGGTCCTGCTGGAGAGGAATTCACATCTAGGTATTAATAGAACCCAGACAGTATCTGAAAGTCTGTTACAGATTGAATTGTGTCTTCCAAAAATAGGTGTTGAAGTCCTAACCCCTGTACTTGTAAATATAACCTTGTTTAAAAATTGTGTTTTTCTTTTGTTATGTTAATGATGCTAAACCTGTGTGAGTCCTAATCCTAATCACTTCTAAATGATGTCTTATAAAAGGAGAGCAGACAGAGACGTGGAATCCAGGAATGCCCTGGATTGCAGCCAGATGCCAGAAACTAGGAAAGAGGCCCATGGAAGGAATTAATAGGGCTTTGACCATGATTTGGACTTAGCTTCCAGAACTGTGAGAAAATAAATTTCTGTTTTTTTAAGCCATCCACTTATAATATTTTCTGTTATAAGTAACTTAAGACAAAGCCACTCTGCCCTTTAAGATCTAGATGAGATTGTCCTTAACTCTTACTATACTCCTTGTAAAAAGTTAAATTCCCTTTGTAATATTTTTACAAATTCCAAAGAGTTCTTATACACTTGGGGCCACATCTGACTCTGACTTTATATCTTACCACCTCTGAATTCATATTTTTCAGTGTTTATTTCCTTGATTTAACTTCTTCCAAAGCTACCAGAACCTTAGTGCTAGATTGTGGGTAACCAGGGAGAGGTTAGTAAGCATATGACATGGGAAACAATTTAAGTTTGCATTTTAGGCCTTCCTGTTTGGTTCTTTTGGCAATTTACCACTTTGCATTTCTTGATATCCATACAATCCTGCCCTCTATTTAGTGGCTAACACCTCCTTCTGTCTCTTGTGTCTTCTCACACCTTTGTTCCTTCACTGGCTTTAGAAAGTCTAAAGTATTTCTCCTTACCATGCACAGTAATTCCCCTATATCCAATCTAAGCCCAGGTCCATCAACCCAGGCAAAATTCTTCCAAGTCACAAGTGAACCAAGAACACCTGAGATTAAGTCTGTCCTCAGTCATCCACCCTGTTTGAAGACAGTTGCTATGTGATAAAGGCTATACCAAATGCTATAGAAACATATGAAATGAATGACTGATTCTCCCTGAGATATTCAGAGAAGTTCACAAAGGAAGTCAATTAAAATTTCCCTTTTTGCATTATTCATTACTGTAATAATGTACAATTGTATTCATTAAAGACAAAAACCCCTCAATTTCTGAAATTTGAGATTCTTCCATGGTCTACATTTTTAATGTGTTACTTTTACATTTTGTGGTTTTCTAAAATGTATATAGCATTTTCACAATAAAAGACTTACCCAAAAATGTAAGGTTTTCTATTTAGAATTTCATTTGGAATCAAACTTCAAATTCCTGTTTCCTGAACACAAACAATTCTAGTATAACCACAAGAGAGAAGCTAAATCGATCAGTAGCTCTGCTCCAAGCTGTGAGAGGCAGGCTGGCAGGTACCCTGTGTGACTTGAAATGCAAATTGAGAAGTGTGAATTGGGAAACATGTTTTAGCTGAGGGGGCTCCAGGAATTCAGATGTTTTGCTTTCAGCCTTCTAGTTAAAGGGTTAGACACTTGGAAAGTCCCTTAAGGAGAGTAGTAGTGGTGGTGATAAATAGGGAGTAAAAAGGAAATGAAGCGTTAGTGTTGTCAAAACAGAATGAAATGTGAAAAGAAAAGAAAAAGAATAGAAGAGAATGGGCACAGTGGCCCGAAAACCTTTCTAATTCAGAATTGTGTATCAATGGGGACATTGGTAAGACCTGAAGGACTGAGACACAGTGTTTTGGATGTATCAGCAAGTTAACCTTTGAACTTCAGCAAAATCAAACAGTGAGTTTGGATGAGATGCATAGGAAGTGGGCATTTAGCTACAATTCCTACTGAAGTACCTAGCAGAGTAAAAAAATAGAAAGTGAAGTAGAACGTAGTCCCCTATAACTGAAGCTCGGGAGGAAAAGTTAGAGAATTAAGAGAATGGAGGAAAGTATATTTCCCAGTCCGAATTGCTCACAACATAAATCTTCCGGGAAATGAAAATAGATAGCAGTATCATTGCATAGTAGTTAAGATCATGATTAATACTCAAAAACAGTGATATTTTAGCTTCCATCCTTGACTCTGTTCTTACTAGCTCTGTGACCTTGAGTATGTTGTTATATGCCTCCATTTCTTGTTAGGAAAGTGGGGTTAATAACACTACCTGTGGGGCTTGCTGGCGTACTCTACTTCCACTCTGCCAAAGGGCCAAGGCGGCTGCATTTTCTGACCTCCTCTAACCCCACAAGAGGAAGACAGAATCACCATCAGTAGCCCAAGACCTATTCCTGTGAGGCCAAACATGCTGCCTCCCTCCAGCCCTTTCACCAACCATTCCTCCCACAGCACCTACCACCTCTCTACTGCATTCAATAATTCATTGCAATGGCCACACAGAACTCACAGATTATGGGGTTTATTAGGGAAGCACCAAGCTACAATTCAAGTTCAGGAACAATGCTCAGTTTCTCTGAGCCTGCTGTCTCTCAGCCAACAGTCTCTCTCCCAGCTGTGCATGTCTCTCGGTGTCTCTCAGCAATGTGTGTCTCCCAGCATCTCTCTCTTAGCACTGTGTGTCTCTCAGGAGTATATTTCTCTCAGCAGCACATCTTTCTCAGCCAGCAGTCAGAGAGACTTCTTCTGCCTCTAGGAGGCCTCCTTTTGAGCCTGGTAGAGTGGCCAAACTAACCAGTCATAACATCAGAATTCTAAGCATCTGAGAGAGAGCGAACTTCCCAGAACATTGCTTTGTGCCACTCTCAACAGAAATACCCCAGGTGGATAACTTTAACAATTAGGAGCTCCTCAGTTGCTCACAGCAAATTCCACCACAGAAGTCATTACAAAGACCTATAGCTAGAAAAGCCATACCAGGTAATTTACTATACCGCACACTCGCTGTTGCAACTCTTGGTGATCGTATTAGTCATATTGATGTTGCTTCTTGTAACCTAACTTCTCCACCCATCTTTGACTTCCTCCATGGCCTGTCCTCTCTACCACCTCAATCACCCACCCTGTTGGTGGGTATTTTAGATCCAGACCTGATCATGATCTAAATTACAACTATTCCATAATCCCAGTTTCAAACATCCCCTTTCTGACTACCGTGCTCTTTCTAGTTTACTCTGTCTTCTACCCTAACACTAAGAATTATTCATCCCCACTGAGCATTACAATTCCACTAATCCTGTCTACTCTATACTATCCCTCACTTCCCATTTCCTTGTCTAGCTTAGAGTTTTATAGTCTGTCATTATATTCTTTCTTTTGATATCTCATGCATTTATTCTTGTCTGGTAACCCTGGTTAATCTAAGTTTCTGCCTAATCTGTTCTGCCCTATAGGGTCATTATGAGTCAGAATCAACTCTATGGCAATTGTCTTGATATTTTTTCATATGTCTTCACTAGCAAAATGAATGTGGCTACAGAAAAACCCAACCAGAGTAACTAATTTTACTTTAAATTCATGATCATGATCACAAACCAAGTTGGTTCATCAGTGCTAATGGACAGTTCTACTCCATTCACTCTCTTGCTCTATTTTTTCCACTCTCTTCAGACCTCTAAAACTTCCTTTCCTATGCCTAATTTCAGTTGATAACTTTGCTTTCTATTTCAATGAGAAAGAAATAGACACAATTGTAGTAGATTTTTCCCTTTGTTTCCACTACCATGTGTATCCTCTACAAACATCTGTGATCATACATTCTGCTTTCCTTTCTATTTATAAGGATGAGTGTTTCATTTTCCTACCTAAAGTTCAACCTTCCTACTTGTGAAATAAGTCCCATTCCCTCCTGCCTGCTTGAGGCCATGATTCTTGCAATCACTCTTTCTCTCTCTTTTAAATCATCAGTTCTTTATTTTTCTACTGAATAATTCTCATCAACACATAATCATATTTTAATTATTCCATCTGAAAAATAAATAAAATGCCAGTATCCCTTGACTTCATACTCTTTCTTTCTATGCTCTGGCTTTTTTAGAGTAAAATTCTTGAGGGGAAAACAACAAAAAAACTTGAAAGAGTTGTCATTTTCTGTTTCCAAATTCTGCCTTTGTCTCCTCTTTTTCTTATTCAGTAAGCTTTTGCCACCGATAGTCCTTCATGGAAATTGTTCTTGTTGAGGGTATTAGTAGTGCTTATAGTTCTAAATCCCTAGTCAATTCTCTGGCTTCCTCATATACTTGACCTGCCAACATCATTTAACTCAGCTGGTCCTTGATGCCCATCTACCACTCTCTCCAGGTTTTCTTCAGGTCTCCTTTGCTGTGTCTTCCTCTTCTGACGTCTAAATGTTGGGTACTTCAGGACTCAGTCATTAGATGATAGATGATATCTCTTCCCTCTATACACTTACTCCCTAGATATCTTATCTATCCTCTGGGCTTTAAATACCATCTATGTTTTTGAGCCATGGGCATTTTGAATAGCTTGAGGATTCCTTGACAGAATAATGGTTTTAAATACATAAAATACACAGGATTTTAAAGAAAATCAATTTTGATATTGAAATACAGTGATCAAAGCATATGTGCTTTTTAGTGCATTAAATAAAATCTCATGGTTGCTCTAATAATAACTACTCAAAATATTGATAAACATGAATAAGATACCTGCAAAAATGGTAATGTGATGCAAAAAAAATATGCAATTTATCTGGTTGACAAATACACGCACACACACACACACACACACACAAACCAAATCCACTGCCTTCAAGTCCATTCCGACTCATGCTACCCTATGTACTGCTAGCATTTGAAGAACAACTCAGAGGTATGTGAAATGAAGATCAGTCCTCTGCCCCCATTATCACTCTGATTTCATGCTTTGTGTTTTCATCTTAGCCAACTGGCCTTTTTGTTTTTCTTTACACATTCATAGCACACTCCTTCTTCAGTCTTTGCGTGTGTTAATTCTGTCTGGAATGCTCTTTCCTGAGATATACCATCCCCTTCTGGTCTCTAATTCTAATGACATCTTTTGTTGTTTTAGCTGCATTCTGTTGTTAGGTGCTAAATTTGGTTCTGACTTGTAGCAACCCTACATACAACGGAATGAAACACTGCCTGGCCCTGCAGCATCCTTACAGTCATTGCTATGCTTGAGCCCATTGTGATAGCCACTGTGTCAATCCATCTCATTAAGGGTCTTCCTGTTTTTTCACTGACCTTTTCTTTTTCCAAGTATGATGTCCTTTAGGGACAGGTCCTATGTGATGACATGTCAAATTATATGAGACAAAGTCTCACCATCCTCGCTCCCAAAGAACATTCCAGGTGTACTTCTTCCTATACAAATTTGTTCATTCTTTTGGCAGTCCATGGTATATTCAATATTCGTTGCCAACACCATAATTCAAATGCATCACTTCTTTGGTTTTCATTATTTGTTGTCCAGCTTTTACATGTATATGAGGTGATTGACGATACCATGGCTTGGGTCAGGCTCCCCTTAGTCTTCAAAGTGACATCTTTACTTGTGAACACTTTTAAGAGGTCTTTTACAGCAGACATACCCAGTGCACTATGTCATTTGATTTTTTGACTGCTGCTTCCATGGGCGTTGATTGTGCATTCAAGTAAAGCGAAGTCCTTCACAACTTCAATCTTTTCTCCATTTTTCATGATGTTGCTTATTGGTCCAGTGGTAAAGATTTCTGTTTTCTTTATGTTGAGGTATAATCCATACTGAAGGCTTTAATGTTCAGCCCTCTTCACTTTCATCAAGGAAGGCTGTGTCATCTGCATATTACAGGTCATTAATAAGCCTTCCTCCAATCCTGCTACCACACTTTTCTTCTTGTAGTCCAGCTTCTGAGATTATTTGTTCAGCATACACATTAAATAAGTATAATGAAAGGATACAACCCTGACACACACCTTTCCTGGTTTTAAACCAGGCAGTATCTCCTTGTTCTATTTGAAGGATTACCTGTTGGTCTATTTACTACTTCACTGTGAAAACCATTAAGCATTCTAGAATTCCCATTCTTTCTAGTGTTACCCATAATTAATGATCCACACAGATGAATACTTCTGCATAGTCGATAAAACACAGGTACACATCTTTCTGCTATTCTCTGCTTTCTGCTAAAATCCATCTGACATCAGCAGTGATATCTCTCATTCCACATCCTCTGCAGAATCTGGCTTGAATTTCTGGCCATTCCCTCTTGATGTACTGCTGGAACTGTTTTTGAATTATCTTCAGCCAAATTTTAATGTAATAGTGTAATAATGATATTATTCAGCAATTTCCACATTCTGTTGGATCACCTTTCTTTGGAATGTGCACAGTATGGATTTTTCCATTTGCTTGCCCAGGTAAGTGTCTTCCAAAGTTCTTGGCACAACAAGTGAGTGCTCTCAGTGTTGCGTATGTTAGTTAGAACATCTCAATTGGCTTTTCTTCAATTCCTGGAATCTTGTTTTTGCCAAGGGAGCTGTTGGCATAGTGCTTAAGGCATTTGACAGCTAACCAGAAGGCTGGAGTTTCAAACTCACCAGCCACTCCTCTGTAGGAAGACTGGGCAATCTACTTCCATAGAGATATCACCTCAGACACCCAGGAAGGGGTCACTGTGAGTCAAATTGACTTGATGGCAGTGAGTGAGTTTGTTTATGCCATTGCCTTCAGTACAGCTTGGACTGTTTCCTTCAACACTATTGGTTCTTGGTCATATGCTACCTCCTGAAATAGATGAATATTGACCAATTCTTTTGGGTACAGTGAATCTGTGTACTCCTTCAATCTTCCTTTGATGCTTCCTATGCCGTTCAATATTTTGCCTACAGAATCCTTCAAAACTGAAACTTGTGGCTTGAATTTTTTTCTTTCAGTTCTTTCAGCTTGAAAAATGATGAGCATGTTCTTCTCTTTTGGATTCCTAACTCCAGGTCTTTGCGTATTTCATTATAATAGTTTGTCTTCTCAAGCTGCCTTTTGAAATCTTCTGTGCATCTCTTTTACTTCTTTTTTTCCATTCACTTTCACTACTCTCCATTCAAGAGCAACTTCTGGGTCTCTTCTGACATCTATGAGCCAGAAGGAACTCATTTTACCATACCATGTCAGACAGTGTCCCACTACTATTTGTAAGGTTTTCACTGGCCCGTTTTTTCAGTAGCAGATCACTAGCTCTTTCTTTCTAGTCTGTCTTAGTCTGGAAGTTCCACTGATACCTACCCACTGTGGCTGGATACCCTGCTAGTATTTGAAATACTCATGACATAGCTTCCAGCAACACAGCAACATGCAAGCCACCACCTTATCACAAATTGACAGACCAGTGATAGAAGACCATCTTTTACTTAGGACATTTCCTAACCCCCTTCCTTATCTTCTTTTCATCATAGCACTTAATCACCATCAACAAACTATGTATTTTATTGGCTTATTTGTTCTCTTTTCTCCACATAAGTGCTTCTCAAACTGCAGCATGGATCAAAATCAGCTGCAGGGTTTGTAAAATCACAGGTTGCTGAGTCCTATCATCCAACTTTCTGATTCAATTATCTCTACTGAGGCTTGAGGATTTGCATTTGTATGAAGTTTCCAGGAGATGCTGCTGCTGCTGCTGCTGCTAATAAGTGACTTACATCTTGAGAACTAATGCATTGCAACTCTGTTCAATACAATTGTCACTCACCACATTTGGCTATTTAATTTGAGTTTAAATTAGTTAAAATTAAATGAATTTAAAAATTCCCTTTAGTAGTCCACTAGCTCAGTGTATCTCAAGTACTCAACAGCCACACGTTGGCTACCATATTGAGCAGCACCAATATAGAACATTAAGTCATTGCAGAAAACTCTATTGAACAGCCCTGCTCTAGTGTACATAAGATAAATAGAAGTGGATTTGTTTTTCCCCACAGTTACATCTCATGTTTATAAATTCAGTTCACCTAGAGCTTTCTTTAGTGTAAAGATTAAGGTAGATACACAGTTATTATTTTTATTCAGATAGGTAGTCAGTTTTCCCAATACTATTTCATCAGTCTATGTGTCTGTCATCATACCAATACCAGACAGTTTTGACTAATGTGGCTGTATAGTACGTTTTGAGATCTGGGACTGTGAGACCACCTACTTTGTTCTTCTTCTTCAATAGTGCTTTGATTATCTGAGGTCTCTTTCCTTTCCATATAAAGTTAATGATTGGTTTTTCCATATTTTTGAAGAATGTTGTTGGGATATGGATTGAGATTACATTGAATGTATAGATTGCTTTGGGTAGAATTGACATTTTCACAGTGTTCAATCTTCCTATCCATGAGCATGGTATGTTCTTCTATTTTGTAGTTCTCTTTTGGTTTCTTGAAGTAGTCTTTTGTAAGAAAACAAAACTGACTTCTACAATTACAGAATAAGAAAATTAAATTGTAAAGAAGTTCTGTAAGTTTTAGTTGCCTTTCAAAGTGGCTTTTTATTGGAAAATATTTAGGCATTATTGAGTTTAAAGATCATGATATAGGTCTAGTCAGCATGCTGTTTTTTTGCTGTAAAATCTGGCATAATTTATAGATGACCAAATTGGTTGAAAGAATAGGCCATTGTTATAATACTTTTGACCTGTTATTTACCCCATTTATTAGACATAGTACATTATAGATAGAAATTAAATAATCCATTAAGAAATATCAAAAGGAAGGATTAAAAAAGGAGAGAGAGTTTTAGATTGTTCTTACATTTTAGAAATAGAAAAAAAAAAAAGCTTTTCCCTTAAATGTGTGTATGTGTGTACACAGGAAGATGAAACATTATGGCACAAAACAAAACAAAAAACTCCACAAACTCACTGCCATCAAGTCGATTCTGGCACATAGTGACCCTGTAGGACAGAGTAGAACTGCCCCAGAAGGTTTCCAAAGCTATAATCTTATGAAGCAGACAGCCTCATCTTCCTCCTGAAGAGTGGCTGGTGGTTCAAACCACCAATTTTTGGGTTAGCAGCCAAGTGCTTAACCACTGTGCCACCAGCACTCCTCTGATGGCACAAAAATAGAGATCAGTGTGTGTGGGGGAACCCAAAACTTTAATGACTTTTTTTTTTTTTTTTTTTTTTACTTGTTAACTTTTATTGTGTATACCTGGCAGATTCTAAAGAACCATAGATTTAAGAAGTAAAATATGTTCAAAATGTAATCTTTAGTGTTTTCACATTTATTACTTGGCAAATTTATATAGAGAAAGAGAAACATGACCATCTGCTCATGTCACCAGTTACTCATAGACAACAGTGGACAGCTGTCCATTTGGTTGGCAATAAAATTTTGCTCTCTTTTTTGGCTTAATTACATTGTATTTGCTTAGACATTACCTAATCCTTTTCAACTTTATTTACCATCAGAGAAAGAAAATATCATTTCCAATACTAGAATTTATTTGTAGTATGTATTTGCTCATCTAGAATACCATTATTACCAGAAAATAAACTTCAGTAAGACCAGTATGCTAGTCTTTCTCCCTGGATGAACCTTGAAATGCATCTTCCAAAGTCACAATTTGCAAGGAAAAATTGTAGACAAAGTTGTGTGTGGACAGCCTTTGTAGCTTAAGAGAAGGACATAAGAGCCCTAAATATTATTGTATGTCTAATAGAGCCATAGAGGAATATTTTGAAGACTGGAGAATATGCAAGAGAACCATTCTACTGATGAGCTTTAGAGTCTTTGATTTATTTATTTAATTATTTATTTTTATATATCTCTATCTGTCTACCAGTCTATCTCTATAAGGAGCTCTGGTGGCATAGTGCCTAAGGCATTTGACTGCTAACCAGAATGCTGGTGGTTCAAACACACCAGCCACTCCATGGAAGGAAGACTGGGCAATCTACTTCCGTAAAGATTTACCACCTAAGGAAAGGATCAGATCTGGAGATCCTGGATAGAGTGGGAGGGAAAATTTAGAACAAACTCCAAAAACTCAAATAATGACCAGAATTACTGGTCAGAAGAAATCTGGTGAGACTCCCTATACTATGGCCCTGGAATACATTCTGTGCCTAGAATAAAACTCACCCCCAGGGGTGGGCTCTCAGCCCAATAGTTAACAAGATGTACACGTAGACCACTCAACCCAGGATGACACACCCACATACTCTATGATAATACATCCCTTAGAGCAATAGACCATGGGACACCAGAGGACCAACATTCAAATTGAGGAAATATAGGACAAATGTTGTTGTTGTTGTTGTTTGCCGTGTAGTCGGCCCCGACTCATAGCAACCCCTCCTTGGGTTTCCAAGGCAGTATCACTACTGCCTTCAAGGAGATGGATTGATACGGTGGCTGTGATGATGGGCTCAAGTATAGCGGGGATTGTGGGGCTGGCACGGGATCGGGCAGTGTTTTGTTCTGCTGTGCATGGGGTCACTATGAGTTGGAAACGACTCGACAGAACTTAACAACAACAAGAACAACATCACTACGGAAGTAGGATTGCCCAACCTTCCTTCCGAGGAGTGGCTGGTGGGTTTGAATAGGACAAATAGGAGTGCATAAATATGAGAGGCACAGGGGAAGGGTTACAGGGAGGGGAGGAGACTGGGTTAGGGTTGGACATGGCGATTGGGGAATGAAATTAAATGTACATGTTACATTGAATGTAAAACAAGCTCTTAAAATAAAAAATAAATAATAAATAATAAAGATTTACCACCTCAGAAACTCTAAAGCGGTCACTGTGAGTCTGAATCAACTCAATGGCAATGAGTTTGGTTTGGTTTATATATATATATATATATATATATATATATATATATACACACACACACACACACACACACACACACACACACATACATACATACATACATACGTACCCCACAACCGTCAAGTAGTTTCCAACTCACAGCAACCCCCATTGATTTTCCAAGGCTGTAAATCTGTATGGAAGTAGATTGCCTCATCTTTCTCTCATGGAGAAGCTAATGGGTTTGAACTGCTAACCTTCTGGTTAGTAGCTAAATGTCTTATCCCTCTAAGTTGTTGTTATGTTATGTGCTGTCAAGTCAGACCCGACTCATAGCAACCCCTCCTTGGGTTTCCGAGGCAGTATCACTACGGAAGTATATTGCCCCATTTTCCTTCTGAGGAGTGGCTGGTGGGTTTGAACCGCCAGCCTTCTGGTTAGCAGTCAAGTGCCTTAGCCACTATGCTACCAGAGCTCCCAATAAGAGGAAAAGGGAAATGAGATTCCATTAAGAAACATACCTCTTTATCCCATAGAGACTGGAATTGCCCAGGAATGGGAACCGCAGCAAAGGGGGAGGTTGAGGCGCTGAACACGGGATGGTTTGAAATTGTACCCAAAGTACTATTTGACTTCAAGTGCACAAAATTTCAGACAACTAATTTTTCCTACCCCTGAGGGTGACTCCTTCTCTGGAAAAACCTCTCGGGAGCCAGAGAGGCTCCAGTCTTGGGACTCCCAGTTAGGAGAATAGGAATCAGTTGCTATATGAAAAGAAGATACATCAAATTAAAGATTGCATGCTGCTGATGAAACTGGCCTCAGTGCTTGTAAAGCCAATTGCTAGGTTCATATCTCCAGTCAGGAAACTGGAGAAACAACTTTACTGACATTTATGTTTCTTGGTTAAAAACACTGGTGGGCCACCTGATGATTTTAAAGTAAAACTCAGCAGCTTACATCTACCACTATCCACAAAAATAGGACTTTTAAGCAGTGTTTTAGTGCTGTAGGCTTAAATATGAATTAACAGCTTATGATTGCTAGGCATTTAAGGGAAGTGAATAATACAAAAGATCTAGTATGCTTTCTTTAAGGGCTGACAAGAAAGACCAGAGACTACATTGCTTTATATAAGAGTCTGTGGAAAAGGAGGCAAAAATTGGGAAGTGTCCCTGAATCTCAACTTGTGTATGCAATTTCCTGTAGAAATAGGTTCTGTATTACCATTAATATTTTGCACTTAATCATTATTATCTCTTTACTTGGTTACTTGTTTATGATGTAGCACAATGGCCCATAAACTTTATCTATCAGAGTTATTAATAAATATTTTAGGCTCTGCACCCTCTGAGGCAACTACTCAAGTCTCCCATTGTAACACAAAAGCAGCCATAGACATATAGACAGATGGACATAAAACATATGTAAACAAATGGGTGTGGTTATGTTCCAATAAACTTTATGTACTAAAATAGATTGTGCAAATGATGCAGGACCTGGCAGTGTTTTGTTCTATTGTTCATTGGATCTCTGTGAGTTAAACTGACTTGACAGCACGAAGAATACTAAAAGTACCATGGACTGCCAAGAACAACTAACAAATCTGCCTTGGAAGAAGTGTAACTAGAATGCTTCTTGGAAGCAAGAATGGCCAGACTTCATCTCACCTACTTTGGTCATGTTGTCAGAAGGGACCATTTCCTGGAGAAGGATATCATGCTTGGTAAAGTAGAAGTTCAGCGAAAAAGGGAAGGCCCTCAACGAGATGGATTGGTACAGTGGCTGCAACCATAGGCTTGGGTATAGAGAGGATTGTGAGGCCGGCACAGGACCAGGCAGTGTTTCGTTTTGTTGTACATAGGGTCGCTATATACAACTTGACAGCACCTAATAGCAACAACAGTAAGATGATGGATGGGTCCGTTTTGATCCCCAGGTTGTAGTTTGCCAAGCTTTGGTCTAACCACATAGCGGATATTAGGTCTATGAGAGCCAAAACCAAAAACTAAACTCAATGTTGTTGAGTTGATTCTGACTCATAGTAATCCTATAGGACAGAGTAGCACTGTGCCATACAGTTTCTATGGCTGCAAATCTTTCCAAAACCAGACTGTCATATCTTTCTCTTGTGGAGTGGCTGGTGGATTTGAACTGCTTTTGGTTGGCATCCAAGTGCTTTAACCACTGCACTACCAGGGTCAGTTTGCCATATCACTTGTACTGTGTAGAGAAAATATAAAATGAATATAGTTTGAATGAGTTGAAAAATCTGTACTATGCTCTTCAGGATTTTGTGGACTTCCTCAGGTGGGTATTATGTCCCTTTTGAAGCCGGGTTTGTTTGTTTTTTGTTGTTTCATATATTTTGCTCTTAAAAGAACATTTACTATAACCTACTAAAGCTAAAGAATGACAGTATTCCAAATAGTACTGTGAAAGAGTGCCTGCTAGAGTAATTTACTGCTCTTGTATAAGAAAGGTACTTCTACAGCTTTTCTTACTTCTCCTGAAATTTGTAAAATGAAGACTACTTGGCAGATAAAAAATACTGTTAATTGTTGAACCAACACTAGATCCCAAGCTCCCTTAAATATGAATTGGACTTCTTCACTGTTATACTTTTGTATGTTTGAATACCTTGTTGTTAGGTTTTCAAGCTTCTTTTATGTTTAATGCCTTTACAATTGTCATTACTTTCATTTTACAGTAAACCTATGATGGACTTGTTGATATTCCTCTGTGGACAGTATCACTTAAATCCATCAAGCTACACAATTGATCTGCTGTCAGCTGAAAAGCGCCCCATTAAATTTAAACCAAATACACCAATAGGAATGTTGGAAGTGGAGAAGGTAATTTTAAAACCAAAAGTTTTGGATAAGAAAAAACCTACACCTATAATACCAGAGGTAAGTATATCACTGAAGATTTTGATACCATGCAGCTAAAATATTAAGTTGATTTTTCCAGTCATTTGCATTTCATTATAAATGAATCAAAAATTGATTTTCTTGGTCAAATTTTATGTGAACAACATGATTTCCTAGGCCTCCTTCTTTAGGAGGTAGTAGGTTGTTGATCCTTGGATTAACTAGCATGTTCTGGAATATTTTAGATTTTAGATGACTCTAATGAAGATGGGGCAATCTACTTCCGTAGTGATACTGCCTCGGAAACCCAAGGAGGGGTCACTATGAGTCGAGTACGACTTGACGGTACATAACATCAACAATGGGATCTGTATAACTGTCTCAGAGCCTGACAATTATGGATGACTATATTTTAAGCTATTCATTAAAAAGAAAAAAAAAATAAAGGAAGGTTCTCAAATTTTTAAGTGAAAATTCATGTAATTTTTTGTTTGTTTGTTTCTCTATACTTGGTAAACTCTGATGATAACCAGGGCTTCAAACCGGTTCTTCTCAGCCCACTCATGGCAGATGAAGTGAATCTTGGTGGCATTGGAATTTGCAAAATGTGGATGCCTGGAATGATAACTAGAATGGGAAAACTATGGATCAGTGCCCTTCTAGAAATGTAATCTCCCTCTTAGCAAACAAGGGCAGCGTGCATGTTGCATAACAACCAAATCTCTTGACTGACAGAGTCAGAACAGAATGCTGCTCAAAGATGGCAAGTGACCATGCTGCTTTGGCTTTGAATGTGTGTTACTTTCCACAGTGCTGGCAACAATCCAGTCTTCTGTATCAGACTCCTGGAAGGGCTCCTTACACCTCTTCTGAGTCTCCTGTTCCCGAGCTTCAACCATATTATTTCTCATTCTGGTTGTCTTTCTAGGCATCCACATACTGCAAATTTGGCTCTGTCTCAGTTTTGCTTCATTGCCCATGACTGAACCAGATCAAACTTGTTTGAAGCTCTGACTAAAACTTACTAACTTCTAAATGACTGTTCATTTGAACTATACAATTTTTCAGTTCTCTTTAATGTATAAATTTTAAGCAAAAATGTTCAGCCCCATGGAGTCTAATATCATCAATTCTTTCTCTCTAAAATTTCTCAGTTGCCATAGAAAATAAACATAGAAGTCTGTGGGCTTAAAGAAATAATCTTATTATGAAAAAAAATCATTTTTCATTTAATAAAATATAGAAATTTTGTGTATTAAATTGATAGTTTATTTACATACAAGTTAGAGTACATATATTCTTATTTTTCTTCCTATTACATATATATATTTTTTACAAAAGGGCTGACAGTTTTCTTGTCTTTTTTTACTATATTAAAACATTTGCTTCCTTCAGTGTGCTAGTAAGTATTAATTAGGAAAAAATACAATATCTCATGTGAAATCAAAATAAAACCAAAATACACAATTAAAAAAATGTATTAACTAGATATTGGTGTGTTTTCCCTTTAGATTAGTACACTGTGTCCAGGTGGAAATAGTTTTACTAATGCTGTAGCATGGGATTATATGTAGGGTTTTGGCTTTATAAATAAATGTTCAGCTTTGAGGATATGTAAATTGTGGATTTCACTTACTACATTTACATTTTTCTAAGTTAAAGCTATATATATAATTTAATTACACTAAATTCATAAAGTTTTTTTCAATAATTTCAAATTAGTAGTATGAGATAAATAAGAATTATGTTAATATTCTGTACTATTATATCAAAATTAGACAAAGTACTTAAGGTAGTAATAATAATGTTCACTGATAAATTCCTATTTGCCAGACACTACTAAGCCATTTGTATTGATTAAACATTTGTCATGTTTCAAACAGGAACACAAATATTTTAGTGGTTTAACAAAGATACCATTTTTTTCCCATTACAACAGCTGAAAGCCCATTAGAGAATGAATAAACATTTCTCATTCTATAAAATGTAGAATAATACATGTGGCGTAGTGCCTAAGGCATTTGACTGCTAACCAGAAGGCTGGTGGTTCAAACCCACCAGCTACTCCTTGGAAGGAAGATTGGGCAATCTACTTCTGTAGAGATACTGCCTCAGAAACCCAACGAGGGGTTGCGGTTGCTATGAATTAGATTCGAGTTGATGGCAGTGTGTTTGGTTCTTTTTTTTTTTTTAATTCTGCATTATTGTGTAGGTTTTTTAATTTTAAAGTAAATATTCTAATGGAAGGACGTTTGGGCAATCTACTTCCATAGTGATGCCACCTCAGAAACCCAAGGAGGGGTTGCTATGAGTTGGGTTCGACTCTAAATATTTTTAAAGAGTAACACTTAAAAATTGGTAGTCCTACTATGAAACTTTGTATTTTTTTTAATTTATAAATGTACTTAATACTATACTTTATTAATATCACATTACAGCTGGATTCAGAAAAGGAGGTGGAATGAGGGATATCATTGTTGATATCAGATGAAACTTGGTTAAAAGCAGAGAATACTAGAAAGATATTTACTTGTTTTTTTATTGTCTATGTAAAAGCATTTGACTACATGGATCACAGCAAATCATGGATAACATTGTAAAGAATGGGAATTCCAGAACACATAATTGTTCTCATGTGGAACCTGTGCATAGACCAAGAGGCAGTAATTTGAAGAGAGCAAAGGGATGCTGTGTCGTTTAAAATCAGGAAAGATATGTGTCAGGGTTGTATCTTTTCACCATATATATTCAGTGTGTATGCTGAGCAAATAATCCGAGAAGCTGGACTACATGAAGATGAACATGACATTAAAATTGAAGGAAGACTCATTACCAACTTGTGATATGTAGATGACACAACCTTGCATGCTGAAAGTGAAGAGGACTTGAAGTACTTACTGATGAAGATCAAAGACTATTACCTTCAGTATGGATTGTTGTTGTTGTTATGTGCCATCGAGTTGGACCCAACTCATAGCGACCCCTCCTTGGGTTTTCGAGGCAGTGTCACTACAGAAGTAGATTGCCGAACTTTCCTTCTGAGGAGTGGCTGGTGGGTTTGAACCACCAGCCTTCTGGTTAGCAGTCAAATGCCTTAGGCACTATGCTACCAGAGCTCCTCCTTCAGTATGTGAAATCTTTGACAACTTCAATATTTTCTCTGTTTATCATGATGTTGCTTATTGGATTACTCTTCAATAAAAATCTTCACAATTTGACCAATAAGCAACATCATGATAAACAGAGAAAATATCGAAGTTGTCAAAGATTTTACATTATTTAGCTTCACAGTCAATGCCCATGGGAGCAGCAGTCAAGAAACCTAATGACATATTTCATTGGGGAAAACTGCTGCAAAAGACCTCTTTAAAGTGTCAGAAAGATGTCACTTTGAGAACGTTGGTGCATCTGACCCTAAGATGCATAATCATCTCATATGCATGAGAAAGCTGGACAATGAATAAGGAAGACAGAAGGAGAAATTTGATGCATTTGAATTATGATATTGGCAAAGGATATTGAATGTACCATGAACTGCCAGAAGAATGAACAAATCTGTGTTGGCAGAAGTACAACCACTATGCTCCTTAGAAGTGAGGATAGTGAGACTTCATTTCATATACCTTGGATATGTCATCAGGAGGGGTCAGTCCCTGAAAAAGGATATCCTGCTGAGTAAAGTAGAGGGTCAGTGAGAAAGAGGGAGACCTTGAACGAGGTGTATTGACATAGTGACAGTAATAATGAGTTCAAGCATAGCAATGATTGTAAGGATGGCACAGGAACAGGCAGTGTTTTGTTGTGTTGTATGTGGGGTCTCTGTGAATCAGAAACAACTCAGCAGCACCTGAGTACAATGATTGTTTACCACACAGTGGTTGTGAATGTAATCTAAATTATTTGATTAAGCTCACTAATAATGTTTGTTTCTAAGAATTTATTTTGGATTTAGGAAATAATCAAAAAATATTTACACCAAGCTATAAAAGTACAATATCTTTATTGTACAAATACATAATTGTTTATTGTCTCATTCTTCTAGACAGTATTGTAAAATGTCAGTTTGTGTTAATAAATATGATGTAACTATAGTTTTAATCTGTTTTTCAGAAAACTGTGAGAGTAGTGATCAATTTTAAGAAAACACAGAAGACAATAGTGAGAGTTAGTCCACATATATCACTTCAAGAACTTGTCCCTGTTATAAGCAGCAAATGTGAGTTTGATCCATTACATACAGTGCTGTTGAAGGATTATCAGTCTCAGGAGCCCCTTGACTTGACAAAATCCCTTAATGACCTGGGTCTAAGAGAATTATATGCCATGGATGTCAGCAGAGGTAATAAATGCTTTTTGTTTTATTCATTTATGTATTGTATATATGTACATGTATGTGTGGTTATAATATAGTTCTTAATTGCAAATTCATGCATTCATAGACAGATGT
This sequence comes from Orycteropus afer afer, assembly GCF_000298275.1. Lineage (NCBI taxonomy): Eukaryota > Metazoa > Chordata > Mammalia > Tubulidentata > Orycteropodidae > Orycteropus > Orycteropus afer. The sequence goes on from NW_006921588.1 coordinate 37,866,604, forward strand.
AAGCACGTGTTGGGAATAAGAAAAAAGACATGTAAGAAAATTCAACTCAATTTCACTTTATGAAATTAGGATGAAAGCTTGTCTTTCTTATCTGTCATCACACTTTACATTTTCCCATCTACCTATACATTTTTTTTGTGTGTGTGAAATTTAGTTTTTGTGGCTTTGCACATTAAATAGAAATATAAATTTCCATGTTGTAAATTCTTTATTCCTCCAATCCAGCACGAATAACTATTGACTGTAGTTTATCTGAGTCTTAATTACCATTCAAGTTTGGAAGCTTCTTACCTTTTGTTGTTGTTGTTGTTGTTAAAGTCAACACCCAAAATAAACTGGCTTATACAATGGATCAGTCTAATCCAAAAGTATTCTAAAGAAAAATAGCTGGAAGTTTGAATCTATGGAAAATAATTTAACATATTAAAATTTAGAGATCTTAGAGGATGTTGGTTTTGTGGTATCTAATGGGATCTCTGGTGGCACAAGGTGCCTAAGGCATTTGACTGCTAACCAGAAGGCCGGCGGTTCAAACCCACCAGCTACTCTTCAGAAGGAAGATTGAGCAATCTACTTCCATAGACATGTCTCAGAAACCCAAGGAGGGGATTGTTATGAGTCAAGTTGACTTGACAGCAGTGAGTTTGGTTTGAGCTTAATAGATAACACAAGTATGCTACACTAGGAGAAATAAAAGTTTAGTGAATGAGGCAATTACTTATATACTCTATGCATAGAAACTTCAAACTTGATCTGAGTTTATGGCTTTATGTGATACACACACTACTTTTACAACTCAGTGATGTTTTATAGTGAGCAAACATCATTGCTACAGTCAGTTTACCCTCTTTTACCCCCTCCTTCTATAGACACTTCTGTTACTGACTTCAATAAATCATCTTTACAAGGTAAGACACATGAATCAGTTGCAACAAATTGTGGCATTAAATCTCTATTTGTATTGGGTAAATTGAAAATAAACTTCTAATTTTACTGTTTTTATAGCAATACTAACTTGTATATTCTGTGAGAGATTTTAATTTACAAAAATCTTTGGGTTTTATTTCCTAGAAAATAATTTATAGGTTACCCCTTGATTTCTGAATTTAATTATTGTAATTACTTTTCAATAATTATTTGAAAATTATATCACTCAAAGAATATGCAAAAACTGAAAAAATTATTCTGCTAGGATCTTAAGTAGGTACACATGCTAATAGTTTAGTGGTACTATGGAAGAGTCTCAGGTTATTTCCATTGAACAGTTATTTATAATAATCATAGCATATTCATCATACAAAGTGATCACAGCCATTAAATTGTATGTAAATAATTTGTATTAACATGTAAACATGCTTATGCCAAAACAATCTTTTAAAGCATGCGAAGAGGTCTAATACAGTATGTAAAAATTCTTATATAAAATTTGTGAAAGGAAATACAGCAAAATTTTAATAGTGGTTATTTCTGGGGATAGAACTATGGGTCATTTTCTCCCACCCTTCTTTATATTACAGAATTTTGTAATAGGCAAAGGGAGGAAAACTCTATTAAAAACTATAATAATTATAAACTCTGGATGACTTTCTCCCCATTACAAAGGGATGGGCTCTGATAATTGATTACTGTAATAATTACTGCCCTACTAAAAAGAGCTTAAATTGTATACATTATGTATTATTAGAATTTTCTTTATTACTTCCAATCTACCTATACATTTTTTGTGTGTGTGAAATTACTTCCAATTCTTCTAAAGTAAGCCTTTCAATTCTAAGAATTATAGACACATAAGTAATAATATGATTATTTATGATTGGTGACTATAATGAAGACTAGTTTAATTAAAACCAAAACCAAAAACTAAACCCACTGCCCTTGAGTCTATCCTGACTCATACCAATGAGGACAGAGTAGATCTGCCCCGTAGGGTTTCCAAGGTTGCAAATCTTTCCAGAAGCAGCCTGGCTCATCTTTCTCCCATGGAGTGGCTGGTTGGTTTGAACCACCAATGTATTAGTTAGCAACCAAATACTTTAACCACTGTGCTGCCAAAGCTCCTTGGCTAATTAAAGGAGTTAAATATCCTTACAGTATTAAAATGCATGTTGGTTAAGAGTCACATACAAGCATTTTAATTCCAACATTGCATTAGATGTCAAGCTAATTGGCAAACTGATTGGCCGAATGGCTGTATCTGTCCTTCTATAATAATAAAGGGGGATTGTAAAAAGTGGTCTGTGTTCTTTCAACATCAACATTCTGTTACTCCTGCTTACCTTTTGCTCCCAATTTCACCCGTCTCTAAAATATGGAACCCTAAGCAAATCCTGTAATCTCTTTGGCATCATTTGAGGGTGTTTGTATGCATTGATTTCTAAGACCCTTTCAGCCACAGAGTACGTGGTTTATTCAGAGTATGAAATATTCTGAACTGAACCTTGAGAGATTAGTAAAGTCAAGAAAGTCTCCTTTACGATATCAGAAGCTACATGGTCAGTTCTTATGCTGCAAATGCCTCATCCTCTTATTTTATCAGAAAGTTTACGTAATACTCAAAACTTTGCACGTGATTTTTAGCCTGACTTCTCGAAACAGGAGACTACTGTGTTTGAGTTGATTTTCCAAGTTAGCTCAAGCCCTCTGTAATCTTACTGTTTAACACTGAGTTGTTGTGATCCCTGACAATAGAGCATTAAGTGAAAACTGAGAGGCTGACTAGTGCCTGGAAACTGCTTTACCTAAAATAACTACATGAAATACTCTAGTTATATTTATTGTACTGTGCCACTGTGGGTTCCAACCAAATTTAATTGTATATCTACATTTCACTAGTGGGGCATTAAACTGTGTACATGCACATATGTGTGTGCATACACACACAGGTTATCCCTCTAAATCCTGAGCAATCGTGAGACTGTTAGCATAAGGACTGTACTCTCTGATTTGGTTGGATCATACACAGAAGACCCACAGTGTCAGTAATTGAAAGCTGTTATTATTTTTTATAGAAGTTAAACAGTAAATAACAAAAACAGATTAGTCAAAAAAGGCAAACAGTAAACAACAGGCATAGATGTGTGGTGAACAGGGACCCAAATTACAAACGTCCATTTCTGTGTCATGGGTGAGTATGCCATGGACCAGAAGTCAGCTGATAACTCTCTCTTTCTCTGTCAGCAAGTATGTCATCAGATCTGGTTGGTGTGATATGGCTGTTTGTTCTCTCTCTACCCCTCCCTCCCTCTCTCTCTCCCTCCCTCCCCCTA
>NW_006921588.1:37869979-37879778 GCF_000298275.1 Orycteropus afer afer
TTGACCAGGTCTGGCCCCTGTGCTTGCTGGTCCACCTCTCAACCAGCAGCTTTGGGACAACCCAAGGCCAATGCCAGAGTTAGCCCTGCATTATGACAGCTCTTGAGGTAAAACCATTTCCAGGCAGCCGGTGTATGGTATATGCATAAGAATCTGCTCCACTGGTAACTTCCTGCCTGGAGGTGCCCAGCTCTACTACGTGGGCCAGCTCTGCTCACCACTACCATCTGATGGTCGCCTAGTTCTTCCTGCTCATACCACTGCTGCTGTCATTTTTTTCTGCCACTCAGCTCTGTTGTAAATGTCATCTTTTCTCTCAGTCTTCAGTGTTACCAGCTCAGTGAGTACACCCAGCTCAATGTTGTAGCCATTGATCTGTATAACAGCTCTCCCAGGAGGATCTCAGCATGGGGCCCCATGTCTAAAGAACTTTCTCCGTGCCTGGCTATCTTCAGCCAAGAAGCCTCATCTGAGCCTTCTAAGGTTTTTGTCAGTCACTGGGCAGGCCCCCCAGCCAGTCCCAGTAAAGGTCAACTACTGGGTGGGCCACCCTAGCCAATCCAGGTATTGTAAACAGACCAATCCTTGCAAGCTGCATATGTGAATAGCAAACCTACCAACCCCTTGCAAGCTAATTATGCGGATAGTCAACTGTGACTAATCCTTTAGCAGATTGTGCCCCAATTAATTATTTTGGGAGAATTATAAACCCAGGGCCTCAAAGGCTACATACAACCCATTGCAGTACAGGTATTCTATCTGAACATGAAACATTTTCATTTTATCATTTCTACCAAAGGGGAAGGGTAGAGGTATTATAAATCATCTTTAAGTGTATTCTAGTTTCAGGTATACCATTTAATGCTTGTGTGCCCACCTATAGGTTATTTGAACTCTGTGGTCACCTAGTTCCTTGAATGTATAATGCAGTGATACCACCTGCTTCCATTTATTTATTTTGTTTGTTTTTTACCATCTCCCAAATTAGAAAAAGGGTTCAGAATGAAAAGTTGTAATACCTCATAGAACTGATGTGAAAAAAATTCTTTTAACTATAAAGGGCTATTCACATGTGCATTATCATTAGTTATTAGTGTTGTCAATAAGCTTACTGTGAGACTGCATACTGCTATTTAAATATCTGAAGCACCAAGGTAAAGATTTTTTTCTTTGTGAATATAGTTCTCCTTTAATATGCTATTAAAGCACATTGCATTAATATATTTATTGCTGTTAACTGTCTTTGCATTCCTACAGTATTCCCTACTCGTCATAATTTATTTGGTTATTCAAACACTCCTTTAAATAAAAGTCTTTAAGACTATGCATTTATTCTAAGTTCTGTTTTAGCTATATTCTACAAGTTTTGATATTCAGTACTTTATTTCTAATGTCACTGAAATGATAATTGTGATTTATTGTAAAATCACTGTCTTTCTTGCTAGAATTTTTTTTTTTTTAAATCCCACTCCTTATTGCTGAAACATTTTTTTTTCTTTTCTTTTTTGTACTTTTTGTTGATGAAACTGGGCCATTTGTCTTACAGTTTTTCATTTTCTGGATTTTGCTGATTATATCTTGTGGTGTCACTTAACAAGATTTCTCCCTATTTCCTAGATTGTTAAATCTAGAGACTTAATCAGATTTGATTGATGTATTTTTGGCAAGAATACTTTATAGGCACTATTATATACCTCCATTAAGAGGCACGTATGTCTAGTTGTATTTTTAATGTTAACGATTGATGATTGTTGCCTAGATCTTAATTAATTAGGGATTACAAAATGGTGACATTCTATTGCAAACAGTCCTTTAATTATTAGTTGGAATATTTTGAAAAAGTGAGCTTCCTCAGATCAACTTTTTTTTTACTACCTTGAGGTAGAATTCATCCTGAAAAGGAAGGATACATGTGTAAATGTTTCCTTTAATCGATTTTTAAAATAATGTGGTGGTTCTTTAGCATTATATAAAGATGAAGAATGATCATTATGAGTAGCGTTATGAATGCAGGGACTTAAATATATGCTATGCTTTTCAATCTATTCATTTATTATTCTTATTGATGCTCAAAATGACTTGGCTTTTCTCTGGAGAAGCCTTATCAGATTGGTTGTTGAGTCCTTTTGATACAACCCCAGTAGGCTTTGATAGCTTTCTTTCCGATATGATATTCCAGGCTTTTCTTGAACATTTTGTGGTACTAAGAATCTGAAATATTTGTTATTCCTTTTAGTGGGACATTGTAGAGACATTGTGGGCCAGGATGGCTCAATGCTATTGGATTTGTCATTTTTTATAGGCTTTTCGAGTGGACATTTGGAAATAATTCTTGGAAATTTTTAAAGAAATATAATGTAGATAGTCTTGTGGTTTGACATTTGCCATTCTGATTAATAATGGAGTTTCTCAACCTTGACACTGTTGACATTTTAGACTGGATATGTGGGGTGGGGGAAGGCTATCCTGTGCATTGTAGAATATTTAACATCATCCCCCACCCCTACCCACTAGATTCCCATAGCACATATCCCTCCACCCCCAGTTGTGACAACCAAGACTGTCCCCAAACATTGTCAAATGTTCCCTGGGAAGGAGCATTTACCCACAATTGGGAAACACTAATTTTCAATGAAGTTTAATGTTTATGGAACATTTAACAAAGGACTAAGTAATTATAATAAATCATGTTTTGGAAAATAAAATATTTCATGATAGTTTAGCCCTGAGATAAAATTCTAATTCAAACTAAACAATAGGACAAATTATAAGGTAGCAACACTATATCTCAGTTAATTCAAAGGTTTTTTTTAACCTTTACTTCTAAAATGTTGCTCATTGTATAGAACACAGGTTATGTTTTAATTCTCCTTTCCTGGTTGTTGGCCCTGAATATATAGCTGTTGTTTTCTGTGAAATAAGAAAAATATTACTAAGCTTGCTTGTTGTGTTGAGTATTAAATAAAATATTACTTATAAGGTATCTAGCAGAGTTCTTCATTCAAGGTAAACTGTAAATAGTAGCTTTCATCGTTCAATAATTTTTTAAAGGGAAAGTAATAGAATGAAGCCTTGAGAAAGGGAACATGAAACCTTATATAAAGAGCAAGATGCCTTTCTTCTGTTTTAGAGTCCTGCCAAATATCACAAAACCTAGACATGATGAAGGACAAAGAAAATAAAGGATTTTTTAGCTTTTTTCAACGCAGTAAGAAAAAGCGGGAGCAAGTAAGTAAATTTTGTTTTCTCATGTATCATTTTATAGATTCTTCAGATCCTTTTTTTAATTGTATGTGCTTTATCTTGAAATTGTAAGTAGATTTTTTATTTTTATCTTTTATTAGACTGCAAGTGCCCCTGCAACCCCTCTAATAAGTAAACCTCGCCCGACTTTGACAAGGTCCAATACCATTTCCAAACAATATATTTCAAACACTCTGCCATCAGATGTACCCAAGAAGAGGCGGGCGCCATTGCCGCCAATGTCAGCATCTCAGAGTGCCCCACGGGACCTTGCCAACACCCAGGAGAGGCCAGCTTCTTGTGTAGTGAAATCCATGAGTGTAGATGAAACAGATAAGGTAAGTAGTGTTCTATTTTGTTAGGGTGGAGCAGGGGCCATCTGTTTTTCCTCTTACCTAATTTATCTTCTCCACATAGATTACTAACATGCTATAAGATTAATAACTGGTTACTAATAAGATTGATAATGGGAAAAGATTATATGTATTGTTCTGTGATACACTAAGGAATAAATATATCAAATTTAAGTAGTTTTAAAATTCAAGCAAATATGATCCATAAACCTTCAAGCCTTGATATACTGAAGTCTTTGCTCCTTTTTTTAAATACATTTTATTGAAATATAATTTATGTACAGTAAAATAATAAAACTAAAGTGACATGGGTCAATGCAACTTTGCTCCTTTTTTAATCATATATGCTCCAGTAATTTTAGGAACAGAAATACTTACTTTGGGACAATTTTTTTTCTTTTTGAAAATATTAACATGGTTTTTATGTTGATCATATGAGTTCCTAAACTAAATACATTTTCTTTATCTGACTTTGATAATATAAGGGGGATTCCTGGTATCTATCTGCCTGGTAAATAGGTGCTCTGGAGGTGCAGTGGTTAACCCCTTGGCTGCTAACCAAAAGGCTGGCAATTTGAACCAACCACCTGCTCCACGGGAGAAAGATGAGGCAGTCTGCTTCTGTAAAGATTAAAACACAGCCTTGGAAACCCAGTGGTTTCCTATTTGGTGTCCTGTTTGGTTGCTATGAGTCCGAATTGACTCCACAGCAGTGAATAAGGTCCTGGTACATAGTTGAATGCTCAATGGTACAATAAATGAGTCTTTTATTATGGAATAAATTGCAATTACTTTTATGCACTCCAGAAATACTGTTTTAGGTGTACTTTTCCTCAAACTTTATTGTTGCTCCTCTTAAATCCAAAATTTTCTTTAAGAATGGCATTTTTATGGTGATCAATTTGTGTTTAAAAAAAAAAAACAAACTCACTGCCATTGAGTTGATTCTGACTCATAGCAACCCTACAGAACAAAGCAGACTGCCTTATCTTGCTCTCGTGAAGTGGCTGATGGGTTCAAACTGCTGACCTTTTGGTTAGCAGCCTAATGCCTTAACCACTATACCACCTCTATTTATTCATATAAATGAATACTTAGATAATTGTGATAGAATATGAGGCCATGTATCTTTGTTTCTTATAATTAGATAAAATATGATTTAATAGTTTTGCAAGCAAGGTTTATTTAGAGGTATTTAAGATACTGAGAAGTTTTCTTGTATCTAGTCAAAAACTGTTATTTCCCATGTGGGAAGCTTTGCAAATTCGGTGTTCAAGAAAATTATTCATCCCATCTACCTAATACATGTTTCTCTTCTTCTTTACCTAACTTTTTAAATATTGAATTTAATGTAGCTTTTAACTGCAGTTTATAAACCATCATATATATCTTTAGAAAGTAAATAGGAACTCTAAGAGAAACGGACAAAAAATACTTTAACTCCATAGTGATTTGGAAACTCATCTATTTAAGCTGTCTTCGTATTAAGTGCTACCAAAGTCCTTTTTTTCTTCCCTTATATAGTAAATCTTAGCCCCTACTCTCAAATCTTTATTCTAGGTGTCGGCGCCCAGTCTGTGCCCAGGGAACTTCTTTTGTCTTGGATCCCCAAGAGGCCTATGTTGTCTTTCTAATAGTCTGCTTTTTAAAAATCTAGGCTATGCTACCAGTGACCTCACCAAAAGCCATTTCTTTTGATTTTCACCCTCTGCTCTATGACTGGCTGATGCCCTCATGTTAAGTAATCTTTTTTTAGTATGTTGCCTTTGGCAAATCACACATCTTTATACAATTTTCTAATTATGTTTTCTTTTGATCTGGACATCTGGATAGTTCTTTGATGTGTTCTTCAGTAGGACCCAGAAATATTTGTTTTTCCCTAGAGAAGCTGAAGAGCTATTTTTTTTATTTATTCATTACAAAAATTCTTACTGATTTAGCTGTGATCCTATTTGTGAATGTATGTGCATGTGTGTGTGCATATGTACATGCTTGAACATGTGATCTCGTGCCTTAAATTTTTGGCAATATTTTATGTGATTGATGGCCCCTTGGCCTTGATGTTTTTCTCACCCTTGGTTGTGTTCTGCTCTTATATCTCAGCTCTCATTTCTATTTTTTTCCCTGCCTCCACTTCCTTTACCCCTTTTCTAAATTTGTTGTTGTTGGGTGCCATCGATTTGATTTCATCTCACAGCGACCCCATGTGACAGAGCAGAACTGCCCCATAGAGTGGCTTTCTTTCTTTCTTTTTTTTTTTTTAAATACCTATCTATCAGTTTTCCCTCCCATTCCTGGTAACCAACAAAGAAAGTCTCCTTGGCTGTAATCTTTATTGAAGTAAGTCACCAGGTGTTTCTCCTGCAGAGCCACTGGGTGGGTTTGAACCACCAACCTTTCCCTTAGCCTCCAAGTGTTTCATTGTTTGTGCTGGCAAAGGCACTCAAATCCTTGGTTTTACTCTTGAACTATTATACTCTCTCATCTATTCCATGTGAATTCATGTGCTCATGATTCTCAACTCTGTAATTCCAATCCCAGTATTTTTCCAATTGCACTTGTTTGTGCTCCCTCCTGCTTATTGACTCATCCTGCCTGGAACTCACCATATTTAAAATCAAATTTGTACTTTTTTTCTCCCAGATTGAAAAGCCCAAGATCATCTTTGATGTGTTCTATTTCTTTTCACAACCAGGTAGCAAGCAGTCCTTCACTCACTCTGCCATCATAATGTCTCTTGTCCTTCCCTCCATCCCCCATACTTAGAGATATCCAGGGCAGAGCTTGAGAGAATCACCAGGATTTGTCTCTCCACTTCTTTGTTCTGAATACTATTGTGGCTGCAAGATTTATATTTCTTTATTGTCACATCCCAGATCAGAAATTTTGCAGAGGTGGCTGTTATTTTCTTGACACTCAAAGTCTTTGACAAATTGATGTCGATGTTACTTGTAACTTTTTAACTCATCACATTCACCATGCTTCTAACTCTAATCAGAAGACGTGACTCATTGTTTCTCATAGAAAATCTCGCTTCTTCTCCTTTTAAAGTAAGGGGTCCACCTCTGTCTTCTTCATCTCTGTTCACCCATTCAATTTACAGCCATACCTCGTTTTGTTGAACTTCGCTTTATTGCAATTTGAAGATACTGCATTTTTTGCAAATTGAAGGTTGTGACACCCCTGGGTCGACCAAGTCTATAGCATCATTTTCCAACAGTGTGTGGCTTACTTCATGTCTCTGTGTCACATTTTGGTAATTCCCACAATATTTGAAATGTTTCATAATGCCATTGTAACTTGATAGTATAGTGTAAGCATAACTTTTATATACACCGGGAAACCAAAAAATTTGTGTGACTTGCTTTATTTCATATTTGCTTGATTGCAGTGGTCTGGAAACATATCTCCAAAGTATGCCTGTATGCCTTTTGTTTTATCTGCTCCATGAGAATTTTGTAAAGATTCTAGCTCGGAGTTATCTTTACTTTCTCTGAATTTGCCTCTCTTGTGCTTTTTCATTTTGTATGCTATAATTTATGTTCTTGTATAGGTAATATATTCCAAATCAAAACCAAACCAAACTCACTGCTGCCGAGTCAATTCCAACTCATAGTGACCCCCCCTTGGGTTTGTAAGGCAGTATCTCTATGGAAGTAGATTGCTCAATCTTCCTTCCGAGGAGTGGCTGGTGAGTTTGAACCTCCAACCTTCTGGTTAGTAGTCAAATGCCTTAGGCACTACATCACCAAAGAGCCTGGTAGTATATTCGCATGATATAAAATTCTAAAGATGAAAAGGGAGATACAGTGAGAAGTGTCTGTCCTGCTACTAGCCAGAAGCAGTCATATTGACAGTTTCTTGGTGTTCTTCCACAGATAATGCATACATACTCAAAAAATTATTTGTGCTACATGTTATTTTTTTTCTCCCAGATGGTCATATGCTATATAGATATTGTGGTAGTTAAGGTTGTTGTCAACTTGGCCGAGCCTGGTTGAGTGGCTGGGCAGCTGGATGTAGTTATTCCCCAGGGTATGACTGGCAATCAATTCCATGGTAGAATTTACTGGAGCAGCTGAGTAGCTACTTTAGAAGTGGTCTGCTTCCAGTCTATGAGAAGCAGCTTTGAGGAAGGTCTCCAGTTTTTTGGCACACTTGAACCCTGCATGTAGCCAAGTCATTGTTCAGCAGCCTACCATGCCTTGCTGATCTTGGGACTTTTCCTGGACATGAATTAGTGGCCTGCTGCATTGTTTGGTAACATTGGGACTCTGCCTTTTTACTTGTCAACTTTGGGCTCATCAGGCTCAGCAGCCAGCAGTTAATTTGAGTGAAGAAAAGCCTCCAGCGTCAGTGGACAGGGCAGAGCTGAAGCCCAAGAGTGAGGGTCTTTCACCCTGCCACTACAGCCTTCGAACTCAGACTTAAAGCCTCCAAACTGAAAGAGAATAAACTTCTGTTTGTTCAAATCACATATTTGTGGTGTATTCCTTTCAGAGTGGCACTAGGTAACCAAAACAGATCATATCTCATATTTTGGTATTCAATTGTGTTATTTTAAAGATTCTTATCAGTACACCAGGAGCTTCCTCTTTTTAAAGGCTATGTTGGTATTACATAGATGAATATAATATGATTAATTAATCCTGTTTTCTAGAAATAAACATTAAAGTTGTGTTGTTCTTGTTTAAAGCTTATAGTGCTGTTAATTTTTCCCTTTTTTCTTTCCCTGATCAGAAAGCAGGAATTGTATTCTGTAACAATATTGTGTAATATAATAGGGGTTCAAGAAAATTAAAATATAGGCCACAGCAAAACATACGGCTGTTGTTATTAGGGGCCATTGAGTTGGTTCCAACTCATAGGGACCTTACATACAACACAATAAAACACCGCTCAGTCCTGTGACATACTCAAGTCATTACTGTGTTTGACACCATTGTTGCACCCACTGTGTCGCTCCATCTTGTTGAGGGTCACATGGCTACATATGGTATATGCAATGAAAATATCAGTCATACTTAAGAGCATAACAAAATTTGAATGTTTCATTTATATATCTGGCACATTTTTATAAGTACTTGGATTAACTTAAAAATTGCATACATTGACTTTTGTGGTAATTGTTCTGTGTGATTCTTAGCAACATTTTCTCTTAAATAAACTTTCACAGAAATGCTGGAACTTTGTCAAGGTTATGTTGAAAATTTAAGGACCAACCAAAATGTAATAATGCATAAAAATAGAATTGACTCTTGAATTTAAGTTGTTTATATAGCCAAATGCAGAAGATATACAAGAAATTTAACAAAGCATATACATCAGTTGTAAATTTTACTGCTTGCTTGCTTTAAATTTAAAATCAGATAGTCATTATCACTATAGACCTTTTACATGTATTTTAACAATTTAAATTTGAAAACTTAGAAAGATATGATTTTTTATGACATGCTTGGAAAAAAATTAAATGGAAAAAATACAGATATGACAGCATTAGTTATAAGTCCATGTAGAATTTTAGATACATTCTTTCCCTGTAATTTTTCTTGTTTAGTTTGTAAAATAAACCACAAGGGTGTGCTGTTTAACAGAAGTATAGCATTCTGATTTTTCCAATTTTTTTCCCCAATTCATTTTTATAGAACAGAAAATATTTATTTCTTATGGGTAAAGTGATAGAAAATGGAGCTAAAGGGAGGTTGTGGTAATGCATTATTGATAATTAGTGATTTATTTGAATATGTTAGTGTTCTTTTAAATAGTCATTGATTTGATACTGTGTTTGTCTTTGTCAAGGCTTGTAGACAAGTCACTCCATCTATAGCTTGGGAAAAAATTGTCAACATACTTATTTTATGGTTTTTGGCTGTATACCTGTCATAATTTCCCTCATTTCTCTAAGATACTTCTCAGTGTGGGCAACCTAAGGTATTTGAATAGTGATTTTGGAGCTTAAACTACACTTACCTAAAAAACTTGATTTTCTGAATTTTATTGACATTTAAAGAGACAGCACTCTGGCAGATTCCTGGGGCTTAAGAACACATTCTGCTTTCCAGCAACCCCAAGGACCCTCTGGACCTGCAAGACTGAAAAGTTTTTTTGAAGGTTATTCAATTGTAATTTGTGTCTAATTGAGTGGGAGACAACAACAGTCCCCATAAGACACAACTACACCCACACCTCCTGCAACTTCACTT
>NW_006921588.1:37882418-37895407 GCF_000298275.1 Orycteropus afer afer
TCCAGCCAAACAGAAGACATGCATATGAGTTGAACATTTACCTGAGGTAGATACACTCCTTGGAGAGAACAATCATTGAGAAAGAAGGGCTGCCTATGCACAGGGAGACAGCTCAGGGGGCAGGAGTCCATGGAGGGATGGGCACTGGGCAGAGGTAACTATGGGAAGGAGGTGGAAGGGGAACTGTTGCACTGTGGTCAATGTCATGACACAAAGTATATGTAAACTGCTATATGGAAAGTGAATTTGCTCTGTAAATCTTTACCCAAATCACAATTAAAAAAAAAAACAACTTGATTTTCTGTGTTAATGTTGACAACTGATTGTGTGGAAGATTCAAGGAATATACAGGTTAGTGAAATAATTTGTCTTAAACTTTTCTTTGGGATGTTTCTGCATCTAAAATTATTTTCTTCTCTAAAGAATATAATCTAAAGAATAAATATTTAACTGTCATTGCTACAGTGTTCTTTCATGTCCCTGATTTCTCTGCACTCTCATATGATTTCAAGCTACATGTCATTTCCCTATTAAAAGGCAAAATATATTGCCTTCTACAAAAATATTCATTTGGAAAAGAAAGTTGTCAACTTGGAAATTATCTGGTAATTTTTCTTGGTAGTTTTTGAGCATTTTGTCAATATGATTCGGCCTAAAGATTTGAAATGCCATTTGTGCAGCAAGTTATATAGTAGCTTACTCCTGCTCTTATTTACATGCGCCATAATGCTATTGTATAAAATGTGTATATAGTTATTCAGAATAAAATTGGTATTTATGAACTCAGAAATTCAATAACATTGATTTCAATTGAAAGTGACTTAGAATTCTGGGATTAAAACTAAATTCAGAAATTCAGTTTTGCACATTATCAGCTGACCAAGTGTCTGTTGAAAGTACATTTAGTAAATCAATGGCCAAAAGATGCTGTGGTCTTACTGACATGCCAGCCTTTTAAACCCATTTTACATGTGAAAGAGTTGGACAGAAGTTACTGGTGATTTTGTCCCATGGAATTCACAGAGCCTTTTGGGGAAATTCTTCATTTTTGTACATCTTTGGTGTAGTTTTGCATCTTAGAATTATGTATGCAAAAATGAGCAGCTTTTACCCTGGCTATAGTATCACATTATTTTCTTTGGGATATTGGGTTTTGAATGGGAACATAGTAAGGAATGATCTTGACTGGACATTTAATTTCATCTCATTTTGCATTCTGCTGCAGAGAAATACTGTAATATTGACAAATTGAAATTCTTTGCCATCCAGTGTTATGCAAGTGAAATTTAATACTTAGTGTTAGTTGTTAACAACATGTTTAGTTGCCTTTTAAAAAACATTTTATGTTACCCGTTTCTTACTCGGTTTCAACTTTTGATATTTATCATGGTTACAAGCAAATAAGATGTCAAATATCAGATATTTGTGACATGTACAAATGTGTGTTTGGTCTCAGTTTTGCCTAATAAATCCTAATCTTGGTTATTTTACTGAGAGTAATTGAGGTTGTACTTCTCTGTTGTAGTAAAGCATGTATTTGTAATCTGTAAGAAATATGCCTCTTTTAAGTTTTTTCTCTAGATTATCACATAGTGTTTAATTGTCTAATGCTTGCTTATGTTTATTATATAGAAAGTGGACCACTCACGTAATTCTACAGTTGCCTTGGACAGTGGTTACCATGGCATTCACAGTTGTCTGTATCCAAAAACATTATTTGTTTCTTTGGGTAGAGAAATGCACCAACAGGAGTGTTTAATCTACTTCTCTTTTTTAAGGCTTTACCAAGTATGATACATAGTTTGCCTTTGTAGTTTTCATTAGATACTCAAAGAGTCATCATCCTGATAACCCAAGTAGCAGCTATGGTTACATACACTACACAGACCAGTTGCCGATTGATTCCCAGTCGTGGCGGTCCCATGTGTGTCAGTACACCTGTGTTCCATGTGGCTTCCAAAGACTAATTTTTCACAAGTACCTTGCCAGGCCTTCTACAAAATTTCTGGGTAGGTTTGAACCTCCAAACTTTTGGTTAGCAACCAAGTATTTTAACTGTTTATACTACCCAAGGACTCTAATGCTTATATAGTGCTTTAAAAATCCTCACAAAAACCTTCAGAACCATTGATTTTAGTGTTTTTCCAGCTTTCAGTCTGACTTAAAACAATTATGCTTATAATAAAATAACTCAACTTTAAAGAATACTACTATTTAAAGAACAATAGGTCACTTATGGAATAAGATGGGATTCTCTTCTTTATTTGTATACAAAAAAATGTAGCTTTCTGAAGTTGCATACTAAGGTAACAAAATAGCATCGGGAATAATCCACTATTGGAGGCTTCCTTTACAAGTACTCACAGTATGCAATTAACTTAGCCTGTCTACCACTGTAACGTTTAGGACTGTGAAAGGGAAACTTGTCCTTCATGGGTAACCAGCATGTGTTAGCAGTGGCCAGGTCAGAGAGAGAGAGACTTTTTGGATTCCTGGTGAAAAACCTGTAGTACCAGTGGATCAAGCCTGCCATACTGCCTTGACTCTCCTTCTGGAATGAACTGAATTGGCCCCAGTTTTTTCCTTTATTACTATGTCTTTTTTGTTTGTTTATTTTTAATTATGCAGACTCTAAACTCTGTTAACATATATATGTTTGGTATTCTCATACCCTGCCACTAGACACATCTCTGTCCTGATCATTATGATGACAACAGAGAATCATGGTTACCACCATGTTTGTCTTAACTTGATCATGGGCTCTGCTTCCCACTGGTTCATCCTGTCTTTCTTCCCCCAACGTGTGTACTATGAGTTATGCCTTCCTCTTCATGTACTTTTAAAATGTCAGTATTAAAATGTTACCACTAGTAAAAATTGGTTATGTACTGCTCAAATTACTGTAGTATTAATGAAATAAAAGCCCAGATTGCCTCAGGAAGAGAAATGTGAAAACCTGGCAGGAGTACAGCAAAGGATTTTAAACGTTTGTTCTCTTTTTCTCTGATCTGCAAGGATAAGGGCTTGTAAGGAAGTATGTTGTGGCTAAAGAAGCCTGGTCGATCTTGAAAGATAGTCTTGGATTCTTAAGTAGGTCTGTTGTGTTCTACTTTGTCACCATCTTTCTCCTCTCCTACCTTGAGCATGCTAGTGCAACTCTCCATAGCTTGGATTTTTTTTCTCTAGAATAAGGTTTTGTAACTAAATTTCCCAAAGTCTCTCCCAATCTAATATTACAGAATGACTTTATTCTTTTGGTATTTTTTAAAATACTGGCTGTTAATAGATGAAAGTGCTTTGTTGCATGGACTTTGAGTTTGATCAGTGTTAACCAGATACTGGCACCTATCTTAGGCATTATTCTTCTGAGTAGTTTTGAACCTTGAAATACAATAGCAAAATAAAACATTGATAACTGACTCTTCCCCTGAATTCCTAATGCCAGTCAATACAAGTGCTATGGCCATCATTAAAAATAGGCATAAGACATAAAGTTTGATTTTAAACATACTTTCAATTTGTTAATGGATTTGTTAACCAAAGATAAAAATGTTGTCATTGACCAACGATGGATTTAAAACTAGGCAACTTTTAAAAGAAATCTAGTAGCTAGTTCTGTCACTTAGAATATTCTGAAAGAGTTTAAGTTTTTGTTAGTCACAAAAAAGGCACAAGTTCCCAAGGTTATGGTATTTAGAACACTATCTGTTATCTCAGAGTATTTCAAAAGATTCACAGGAACAGCTTCAAAATTGGCAGAATACATGACTGCTAACGTCGTGTGAGTTTAAGAGTTCTAGGCCCTGATGCTACAGCCTCTTATCTCCTTTCTCTATTTTCAGTTGTGTGGTACTTGTTTCTTAAATCCCTTCACTTTGATATGTTACAATGTTTCTTAATCTAAGTTGACATAGACAGGCTAACACTTTCAGTGGTATTGATGAGGAATCTTAAAAGAGGTGTATATAGAGGATAGAAAAATAGAGTTACATGAATCCTAGAATTTGGAGAGTGAAGAGAAGGTGCCACTCAAGGGGTAAGATAGTGTAGAACATGAAGATTCAGGCATAAAAAACTAGCTTGCCTGCCCCTACCAAAAGATACATTTTGTCCAAAAGCTCATCATGAAGAAAGAAACTGGTGTGTATGCTGTCATCTAATACAAGCCAAGTTCTGTGTGTATTTTGGGGGGATGTGCACAGGAGTATGAAAGACTTGCATGAAAGAATGGGCATCAAACATCTGTTCGGTGACATACGTTTGTTGAAATTTACAATGATTTTCTTTTTTTTCCTCATTAATCTATGTATTGCTTGCATTTTATGAGATAGTGCTAACTTTATGATTAAATTAACAGTACTATAGATTTCATCATGATTTAAAAAAAAAAAACAACTTCACAGCTTTGCCTGTTTTAAATTCAGTACTTCATACCTCCTGTGTTACTTTCATGATAGCATAATAATTATGTGTATAATATTGAAGCTTAACAAAACTTGGTTTTCTAAATTGTAAAATTATTTTAGAAAGAATTTTCCATTAAAAGTTAAAAAGAAAACTATAAGTTTCAGCTTTAGTTATATAAGGTTCAGTCATTGAGACATGTTAATAAATTTTGGTTCACTTTTTGTCAATTATAAAATATTTAATACGTCTTGGTTCTCCAGTGCTGTTATAACAGACATACCACAAGTGGATGACTTCAACAAACGGATTTATTCTTGTAACAGTTTAGGATGCTAAAAGTCTGATTTCAAAGTGCTCACTCTAGGGGCTGGGTGAAGACCCTTTAGCATTGGGCTTTACCTCTGCCAACTCCATCCCAGCCGACTTGACACACAGCTGTAACTACTACATAATACTTTATAGGTGTTATCAAGAATGCCTAGGTTGAAGAAGTGTAACTTCAATCTGTACCTTTAAGAAAAAATAATGAGTTTCAAGGCAAGTTGAAGAGATTGCATAGATTTCCTTCTCTGATCCCACCCCACCCTCACATATGGAAATTATAGTATAAACGAGAAGTTAAAAAATAAAACCTTATAACAGAAATATCTAACAATGTCAGTGAAGTTGGGCTGCTGTATTTTTATACCTTATTTCAATTTTTTTCTTATTTTTCCATTTGTACTATTTAACTCTTCTTTTTATCTGGAATATATTGATTTCAATGACCCATATCTTATAATTCAGCTATGATTAAAAGGTGAGCTAATAACTAACACGGAGCTGGTACTCAGAAAATCTATTGGATGCTGTTTAGTTCTGTTTTCAGCTAAGTTTAGTTCCAGTGTGAATGGTAAATTCTGATCTGGCTGTGAACTTTTGGTGATTAACTATCTGGCATTGTTTTCAACTTGACCTTGTCACTTTGCCAATGTGTTCAGGTTCTCCTCGCAGCATTTTCCTTTTCACAGACCATAAAATCTGGTGATGTGCATTCCTGTTAGAGGTACAGTTTTCTCTAATGGCAAGTAGACTTATCACTGATTCTAAGTAAATAATTGAATATGTCTAATCATTAACCAAAATATTTTTCCATTAGTAAGAAGAAACTTCTCCTTTTTTTTGTGAACCTTTAGGACTTTAAAATAATTTTATCTCCTAACTCCTTTATAAAAATTCAGTAGTGAAGAAAATGAAGCTTGGCAGCAAAATGTAGTTATGGGCAGTCCCTCAGTATTATTTCTTCACATTACATTTGTTTATTGTATGTTTCAAAGTTATATATAGGAAGGCCTGCAAAAGCCAGAACCTGTGTAAGGCTTAATTGTTAAATGCTTCCTGAGCTATGTGCTTTGGGCCAGACCTATTGTAAGTGCTGGAGAAGCAGCGGGGAACAAGGTGAGCTCTTTGAAGCTTACGTTATAGTGGAAGAAGATAAAAAAAGAAAAATATCATTTAGTGGCAAGGGTTATGCAGAGGGTTGAAATAGGTTGATGTAGTAGAAAGTAACTTGAGGAGTAACTAGGATTAGGTAATCAGAGCAAGCCTCTCTGGGAGATACAGTATCCTCTGTGAAAGCTGGAACCTGTATAAGGTGGAAACCTGTCAGAGAAGGAAGACTCAAATGTCTTCCATTAAAACAAGTGATAGAAAAGTGGTAAGATTTCTCCCTGTTAGAGGTGGAAAACTTGTGAGATCCAAAAAAGCAAGACAATCCTGTTGAGTTCTGGCTCTCACAGGTTTCACTGTGATATAACACACATCCATGTGTTCACCACCAAGATTTAACCAAGTGCTGTCAAATTTTAGCTTTTATTAAATTTTCCTAAGGTATAAAGAAGCTGCCTAAGGTTTTTAGATACACAATGAACTTGGCAAGTATAGGACTAAGTATAGTTGGAACATGTTGAGGTTTTAAGGATGATTATAACTAACTACTGACTCTTAATAGGACCCCATCACCACCACCGTCACCCAAGAGAAAGCACAATCTTATAATTAAACCATCTTTTATCTATAACTTTAAGTTCTATATACTAATAACTATAATTTGCCTATTTTATTTAAAAGATACTTTAGAATAGACACATTGCATGTAATAATATTGTTGTTATGTGCCGTCGAGTTGGACCCGACTCATAGCGACCCCTCCTTGGGTTTCCGAGGAAGTATCACTATGGAAGTAGATTGCCCCATCTTTCTTCCGAGGAGTGGCTGGTGGGTTTGAACCGCCAGCCTTCTGGTTAGCAGTCAAGTGAATGTTTATGGAGCATGCACTGTATGCCAGGCACTGTGCCAAGTATTTTACAGATGTCAGTCCACTTAAGCATCCCAGCCAGTAACAGGTACTATTACTTTTCCCATTTTATAGATGTGTAGGCTGAAGGTCACGGAATCAATAAATGGCACGTTTCCTACTTTGAGCCCTGGTGTTGATTCCAAAGCCCATTTGTTTGGTAACCATTACCTTGGGCTGCCTTCCAACTAGCAAACGATTTGTAGCCTCTCACTAATTATATAAAATTCAGACCCAAAAATACTGGGTAACTCAGCCTTGACTAATGCAAGAGTAGAACTATCGGGAAACTATTAGGAACTCCTGAAGTACACAAAAACATAAAAATAGGTTTTAAGAATGCTAGTTAGAAAGGTTGGGCAATCTACTTCTGTAGTGATACCACCTCAGAAAACCAAGGAGGGGTCGCTATGAGTTGGATCCAACTTGACAGCAGTGAGTGAGTGTGAGTGAGTTAGAAAGCAGTAGCTTTCCTGCCCCCCCCCCAACAGTTTATATGGGAATTTGTAAGGACTTTGGCTATTCTATGCCTAGTGAGGAAATAAAGATTTGAACAAAGTAACCTAATCTGGTGTATGTTTTAACAGAATCCTTTTTACTGCTATATTAAGAAAGTACTGTAGGGGAACAGAAGGTCAAATTATCATGGAATCTAGACTTTCTGGAGCCATCTGGAGGCTGGATGGACCCCTGAAATTATTACCCTGAGATAAGACTAAAAGTAACCTCTGAAGTCCTCATAAAACCAAATAATAACTTAGCTTAAGTAGTAAAAAAATGTCTACCTTGACCATTACACTCTTTTAAGAACTATATGGGATCAAATTGACAAGAATAACTCAAAAGAAGATTAGAGAGGAACTTTAGAGGGTAGTGAATTTGTGTTAATGGGGGAAGAACAACTGAGAAAAAGAGGGTGAGAATGATGGCACAACTCAAAGAAGGTAATCAATGTCACTGAATTGTATAAGTAGAAACAGTTGAATTGGTGTATGTTTTTCTGTGTATATTGTTAACAAAATCAATTAGAAGGAAAAAAAAAAATACTGTAGGACACTGTGGAAGCAAGGAGTCCTGTTAAGAGATCCTTAAAATCATCCAGGCTAGAAGTGCCTATGATTTGGACTGTGTGGTAGCAGTCAAGGTATTGAAAAATGGCTGGATGTCAGATGTCTTTTATGGGATAGATTCCATGTGAATGGTGAAAGGGAGGAGACAAGGTTATTGGTCTGAACAAATGGAAGCATGTCTGGCTCTTTGCCGAGACAGGGAAGATTGTGAGAACAGCAAGCTTTCCGGAGTGAGGAGACAAGGCTTATTAGGATCTTAGTTTAGACATGTTAAGTTTGAGATGACCTTGGACTTTAAGTGGAGATGAGAACAGAGATCCAGGATGGAGACAGAAGTTTGGAATTCATCAACACGTAAATATTTAAAACCAAGAGAATAGATGAGATCATCAAGAGAGTAAGCATAGATTCTAAGGAGAAGACATCCAAGACTGAGCTCTGAGTCACACCATTGTTAGGAGAGAGATAGGAACCAACAAAAAAAACTGAGTAGCCAGAAGGTTATAATCTGTTGAAGGAGTACTGAAAGTGAGAGAAAGTATTTTAAAAAGAGGAAGGGTGATCAACACTGAATAATGTTGCTAATAGGAAGTCATGTAGAGGCTACTTGTAGCTTTGATAGCAATAGTTTCGGTATAGCAAGGAGTGGGAAAATGATTAGAAGGGTTCAACATAGGAGAAGAAAAATTGGAGACAAAATCTGGAATAACTTTCCAGCAATTTTGTTGTAAGAGGAAAGAGCAAGATGGCATGGCTGGTGGCCAGGGACACCGGCCAGCTTGCTGAGGCAGGATTGTCTTAGGGTTGCTGACAGTCACATGCATAAAGTGTGAGCATTAGCTGTTTGTAGAGTTAGTAACCTTTAAAGACTTTGCCATGTGGCTAGACATATAGGTTTTTGAGATGTTTGTTGATACATCAGTGCACATTAATACCTCAAAGAGATTAATCAGGCCTGCTCTCTTGAGGTATATATATCCTGTCTTTTCAACCCTGTACTTGCAATGTTTTCCGCAGATTCGTGTTTGAAAGTTAATTTTTAACTGTATTGCTTTTAAGTCCTCTATATTATAATGAGTTGTTTGCATATTAGTCTCCAATCATAGACTGAGTTTCTTGAGAACAATTATGGTTTGTTTTTCTTCCCTTGGTCTATCTCCCTGTACATGGCAGATGCACCACATTTTTTTTTTTTAAATAAATGAATGAATGACTATTTATTCCATTTTGATACATGGTATGTTTGACATAAAAATCAGTACCTTCCTGAAGTTTCATACTAATTTCTAAAAGGATTGTGTTTGGTCATTTGTTTTCCAAAGAGTTCCTGTGGAGCAGGCATAGTGAGGACAGGCTCATTGCAGCTCAATAGCACATCCTTAGGAAACTCATCTTTGAGAAGAACAAAGCGGAGAGCACCATCGCCACCCTCCAAAATGCCTCTGCATCAAAGTGACGAAAATAGTCACATGACAGGTAATGTTACTTTTCCTATTAACATTAAATGTGTTTAGTGTTTTGTTTAACCTAGACAGTAGAAATGACAGGTTATCCTTTTTTGTTTTTTCATTAAATAATTTCCTTAAGCCTTTTAGGCAGTCTCTAATTTTCACTATTGCCTTTTTAAGTCTGCTATATAACAACATTAAATGACAAATTGTACAGATCCATTTTCTTAAATGAGCATGTTATACTTTGTGAATTATTCAGAAAGATACTGCCAATCCAGGATTCGCTACATGTAGGAATAGAAATCTAAGTGGAGTTTAGTTTTAGTTGTATGAGAACTAGATAGTAAAATGGGGTTTACCCAGGTTGGGGCTCATTTCTTTACAAAATAGCTAAGTTAAACTATTAAAAGAATTATTTCATTTGAGAGTGTGGTTTGCTTATAAGCTGTGTTGTTTTTTCTAGCTCTGCAGTCAGTAGAAGTGGCTTCTACAGACAGTGTTTCAGAAACAAATTCTCCTGAAGGGTTATCAAGCCCAGGTATGAGACCTGCACCTAAACCAAAAAACCAAACTCATTGCCATCGAGTCGATTCCAACTCATAGTGACCCCCTTTGGGTTTCCAGGGTGGTAAATCTTTATGGAAGTAGATTGCCCAGTCTTCCTTCCACAGAGTGGCTGGTGGATTTGAACTATCAGCCTTCTAGTTAGCAGTCAAATGCCTTAGGCACTGCACTACCAGTGCTGTAATTACTGGAAAAGAAGAACTTGTATCACAATCAAGCATCTACTCCATTTATAATACTCTCTATGTTTAAGAAATACAGATCCTAAGGACACATTTCCCAGATTTTATATCATAAAATGAATTTTTTCCCTTTCTGGATGAAAGTATGAAACTGACAGAGCTCAAAATTTCAGTTCTGTAATAACACCTTAAGCAAATTCTCTATAAAGTATTTTGTTTTTTCTTATGCAATGTCAATTTAACATTTATTAACCTCCTTTCCCAGAGTAATAGGACATCATAGTTAGGAAGGTACTTTCGTGTGTTAAGAAGAAAACTTACATGAAAGTGTTAAACAGTCTGTCCCAGATACTGAATTCAACATACATGGTATGCACAAATATTTTCTATTATATGATTCTCACTTTCCAAATAAGTGAAATTTCAGTAAAAATTAAATATTTTCCTTAATGTTTTCAGTAATAGCTATTAGTAGCTATTATAAGTATGATAAAATTTCTTAATCCTTAGTTGAAGTAGCTATTAATGTAATAGACAAGGAATACCATATGAAAGAGATTATTATCACACCAGTACTTTAGCATGGGGATAATTTGATAGGTATGAAAATTGCTCAATATAACTTGACCTAATTTTTATAATTTATATTCAGAAATACAGGAAAAACTCAGGAATAACCAAATACTCTAGATATTTAATCATTAAGGTTTATTAATTTGGGATATTATTTTATTTTATTTATTTTTATTTTTAAGAGCTTGTTCTACATTCAACGTCATGTGTACATTTAGTTTCATTCCCCATTCGCCATGTCCAGCCCTAACCCAGTCTTCTCCCCTTCCTACCCTGCAACCCTTCCCCTGTGCGCCTCATAATTATGCACTCCTGTTTGTCCTGCATTTCCTCAGTTTGAATGTTGGCCTTCTGGTGTCCCATGGTCTATTGCTCTAAGGGATGTATTACCATTGAGTGTGTGGGTGCAGCATCCTGGGTTGTGTGGTCTGCATGTACATCTTGTTAACTGTTGGGCTGAGAGCCCGCCCCTGGGGGTGAGTTTTATTCCAGGCACCGAACGTATTTCAGGGCTGTAGTATTGGAAGTGTCACCAGATTTCATCTGACTAATTCTGATCATTATTGAGTTTTTGGATTTTGTTGCACGTTTTCCCTCCCACTCTATCCAGGATCTCCAGATTTGATCCTTTCCTGAGTGGTTGGCATTGGTAGCTGGGCACCATCTGGTTCTTCTGGTCTAAGGGCCATCGTGTCCTAGGGTTGATTGCTTCTAAATGCCCTTTGTGTGTGTGTGTGTGTGTGTGTGTTCTTCTTACTTCCGACACTAGCTGCATCTTAGATGGCTGCTTGAAAGCATTTAAGACCCCATAGCTACTCACCAATGTAGGATGTGGAGCAACTTTTATGTATTTTGTATTTTTATGCTTTTATGTATTTTGTTGTGCCAATTGAGTTTTGTGTACCCCAGTACTATGGTCCTGAGGTAGTAGATTTATTGGATCTCTCTCCCATTGTGTCAGGATGTCTGTGAGGGATTACTCTGCGTCTGTCTTCTATTGTTTCTATAAGTACTGCAGGTATTTTCTATCACTGGTGTCTGTACAAGATTAGCCTCAGTTGAGTTTATCCTTGGTCTAGAGTACACCTCTATTCACTGACCCCTGTCTGATCATCTCAGGTGTTTATGTGTTTATCTGTGTAGCCTAGTGTTTGGTGTTAATGGCAATGTGGTATTGTGGACACATTGGTTGGTTTTAGCATCTGTCGTCTATCTCTTATGTGCACAGTTCGGTGTCCTCTCATTTCCCAATGTTATCATGATGGTCATATATCCTTCCCATATATCCCTGCCCCTACCCATGTCAGGGTGTAAGCCCCAACTAGCCCTAAATTAATCCCTCCCATTCCCCCTCATCCCATTAACCTACTAGGTGAGTTCCCCTTCCCAAGCAAACCCTTCCCTGTCTTTTTACAGTAATGGCCTCATACAGTACTTGCCCTTCTGCGATTGACTTATTTCATACAGCATAATGTCCTCCAGGTTCATCCACGTTGCAAGATGATTCGTGTATCCCTCATTGTTCTTTAATGTGGCATAGTATTCCATTGTGTGGATATACCATAATTTGGTTATCCATTCATCCGTTGATGGGCATTTAGGTTGTTTCCATCTCTTTGCTATGGTGAATTGTGCTGCAGTGAACATAGGTGTACATATGTCTGTCCGTGCGCTATCTCTTACCTCTTTAGGATATATTCCTGGTAATGGAATTGCTGGGTCAAATGATACTTCTGTTTTCAGTTTTTAAAGGAAACGCCATACCATTTGCCACAATGGTTGTACCATTTTACAATCCCACCAGCAGTGCACAAGAGTACAAATCTCTCCACAACCCCGCCAGCATTTGTTACTATCTGATCTGTTGAACTCTGCTATTATTGCTGGAGTGAGATGACATCTCATTGTTGTTTTGATTTGCATCTCTCTAATGATTAATGATCATGAGCAATTTCTCGTATTTGTTGGCTGCTTGTTTATCTTCTTTGGTGAAGTGTCTGTTCAAGTTTTTTGCCATTTGTGAATTGGGTTATTTGTCTTTTTGGTGTTGAGGTGTTGAAGTTTTCTATAGATTTTGGAGATAAGTCCTTTGTCAGATATGTCATAGGCAAATATTTTCTCCGAATCTGTAGGTTCTTTTTTTTACCATTTTGACGAAATCTTTCAATGTGCACAAGAATTTAATTTTTAAAAGGTCCCAGTCATCTAGCTTCTCTTCTATCTCCTGCATATTCTAGGTTATACTTGACTGTAAATTTATGCCATAAATGAGGGCTCCTAGATTTGCCCCTATTTTATCTTTGATGAATTTTATAGTTTTGGGTTTTACATTTAAGTCTTTGATCCAGCTTGAGTTTGTTGTTGTGTATGGGGTGAGGTATGGGTCTTGTTTCATTTTTCTACAGGT
>NW_006921588.1:37896805-37903532 GCF_000298275.1 Orycteropus afer afer
TTGCTATAAACTGTCCT
Organism: Orycteropus afer afer; assembly: GCF_000298275.1. Lineage (NCBI taxonomy): Eukaryota > Metazoa > Chordata > Mammalia > Tubulidentata > Orycteropodidae > Orycteropus > Orycteropus afer. The sequence continues at coordinate 37,896,823 of NW_006921588.1, forward strand.
CTGAGTATTGCTTTTGCTGTGTCCCATAGGTTTTGGTAGGATGTATCTTCATTCTCATTAGTTTCTAGGAATTTTTTTATTTCAGTTTTTATCTGTAACCCAATAGTTTTTAAGCAGAGAGTTGTTCAGCTTCCATATGTTTGATGTTTTTTCCTTGCTCTTCCTATTATTAATTTCTAGTTTTATAGCTTGTGGTCAGAGAAGATGCTTTGCAGTATTTCAATGCTTTTGAATTTATTGAGGCTTGTTTTATGTCCTAGCATATAGTCTATTCTGGAGAAGGATCAGTGTGCACTGGAAAAGAATGTGGATTGTGTTTTTGTTGGGTGAAGTGCTCTATATATATGTCTATGAGTTCTAGTTGGTTGTTTGTACTGATGAGCTCTTCTGTATCTTTGTTGAGTTTTTTTCCTGTTGACCTGTCTCTCCTTCAAAGTGGTGTGTTAAAACCTCCTACTATTAATTTAGAGTTGTCTATCATTAATTTGGAATTTTAGATACCTTATATAAGATAAAATATATAAACATTTTCTCTTCTGTTTGTGATTTAAAATACTGCTCTTAGATAAGATATGTGATAATAGCTTTTGTCAGCTCCTACCCAGAATAATACTAGTGCCATAGTTTTGTTCCACAAAGGAAATTTAGTGAATAATCTTTACTTAAATGGTATGTGTGAAATTAAAAGAGTCTGGACTGTGTTAGAAAGAGTGTGGATGTTTCTCTTTGTTTTTTCTGTTTTATCTCTTCTTGTGTAATGCATGAATAATTGTAAGCTAACAAATCTGAGTTCTTCTAAAATACTTCTTGGCTTTTGCTTGCTTTAACTCTGTTCTCTAAGTGCACTTCCACAGATTCTACTTCTTTACCAGAAGCCTCCCTGGGCCCTGAGCTCCCCAGTCATGAACAGTACACTGTGCCCTTACTGACAGAGGAAGTCTCTGTTTCTGAGTGCCTTGCAACATCCGAGGCAGCTGTAGCATCTTGACATGTAGGTGGTGGGGCCTTAGCTGGATGATGCTTTTGTTGAATGCAAATTAAGACATCATCATGTATAGATTTGGTTACTTTTTGAACCACTGTGAAATTTTATGCATGTTTGGAATTTATTTTTCCTAACCTGGTTCATGAATATGGAAAGGTAAAGAACAAAGTCAGTGGCTTTGAAGGATTTGAACTTCTATTTAGTTTTCTAACTTTGGGGAAAATGTATTTGAATTTTGTATTATTTTCAATGTGTAACAGTATATATATTATACATGTACTTATATATATATATATATATATATATATATATATATATATGTATATATATTATTATATATAATATATGTGTATATATATATTCATATAATATACTATATATAATTTTTTGCAGTACTTCCTTGTTTTCTAGGTATGACTTAGTTTTGATTGAGGTTTCTATTTTTAAATTACTGGTTATTATTTTGTTACAGATAAAACAAACCTTTATAGTTATGTAATACTTGAAGTTTTCTCATAAATAATTTTACCCAATTTTTCAGGGAGTTAGTAATACGCTTTACACCTCAAACCAGTTATTTAAAGTTAATATTTTATCACAGTGCTGGTGAGAATGCAAAATTGTGTGGCCACTTTGGAAAACAATTTTGCAGGTGTTTAAATGAAATTTAAACATTTTCTGTATGACCTAGCATACCATTCTTAGGTGTTTTCCAAGGAAAAATGAGAACTTACCTGCACACAAAAAAGTGCATGTGAGTTATTACAGTGCTTTTATTCAGTATTGCCAAAAAGGGGAAACAATCAAAATGTACAAGCAGAGAGTGGTAAATGAACTGTGGGCTATTCATTTATTGCAATACTATGTAGCAAAGAAAAAAAAAAACAGGGAATGAATAATTTATACATGCAGCTACATGGATGAATCTTGAAAGTGTTATATTAAATAAAGGAAGCCAAATTCAATCAAGTGGCTACAGGCTATATGATTTCATTCATATGACCTTCTTGCAAAAGGAAAGCAGGAGGAATACTGGTTTCCAAGAGCTGAGATTAGAGGGATGGATTGGCTGTAAAGAGGCGTGGGGGAGTTTGGAGGCATAATGAAATTGTTCTGTATGTTAATTGTGGTGGTGGTTATGCAACTATGTTTGTCAAAACTTGAGCAACTGAGTTTGCAAAAGAGCTAATTTTACTGAATGCCAGTTATACCTCAACATAAAAAATTAAAGCAAAAGCAACTTTCCTTAGGAAATAGTGAGAACAGTGACTTAAGCATACCGTTCATTTTGTGAATGAATAAGAAAATAAAGCAGTTCACCAGAAAAGATTTTATTTGTTACAATTCCGTTTTAGCAAAGAGTAATATTTATCAGGCAATTTTACCATTTTGATCATCTCTAGGAAAGATGTTCAGCAGCTCCCAACAGTCTTAGTGAAATACTGTTTTAATAACTTGTTAGTAAATACTAGAAACTTACAAAAACGTCTTTGGTAAATTTAATTAGTTGTATCTCTTTAACATTTATTACATTTAGTGAATTATATGAATTATAAATAAATATTTTTTGTTTCAGTAAATGTTTGCTGTCTTCAAAGGGACTAAAAAAATTAAAATATTCAAACTATATAAAACTAAGTATAAAAAATATTTATACTTTCAGATGATTTCATAAGTTTTCAATATTGTTCTCTGCAGTTGTTAAATCTTAAAAAAATTAGACTAAAATTTTGGACACTCTATGTTCCTTGAAACAGAATATTCTTCCTTTAGCATTTATGAAGTTGAAATGACAATAGTTGTGATATAACATTCTTCAAAATTATTCAACTGCATTGTTCACAACTGCCACCCCAGTTTTCTTTTTTTGGGGGGTCGGACTAAAATTTGGCCATCATTTAAGTCTCTTTAGACAAACAAAACAAATTCAATTCAATATTTTCAAAGTTTAAGAAAGTCTGTATTAGTCAAAAACAAACTATGAAAATGTCCTTGGATGATTAAAATTTGTTTAAAAAAATCACTGCCTTCTCCAATACTTTTTTTTAACAATAGGCATGTTTTTCAAGCTAATAAATTCTCATATTTAAGAATGCCTGGCTCTGATGGCGTAGTGTCTAAGGCATTTGACTGCTAGCCAGAAGGCTGGTGGTTCACCCACCAGCAACTCCTCAGAAGAAAGGTAGGGCAATCTACTTTCAGAGAGATACTTCCTTGGAAACCCAAGGAGGGGTCGCTATGAGTCAGGATTGACTGGACGGCAGTGAGTTTCGGGTTTTTGGTTTGTATAACTATCAAGTTATAAAATTCCAGAAAAAATAATTTTGAAAGGATGTGACTCATTTTTTATACTTTAATTAATTGAGGCTAGATTCTCAGTAAGAACCCTACTTAAAGAAAAGTTGTATGTCTCTGAAATATTTGAATGGGAAAGAGTAATAAGGAGAGAAAGCAATAATTTACTAAATGTCATCTTAATTAATGTAATTTTCCAAATAACTTACCACATACTGAGAACCAATTTATAAAATACATTAGCATCTAAAACAATACAACCTTTCATTTTTCTCAGGATAGTTTTAAAATTGTCTGAGTATGCTATATAAATGCAGTAAGTATGCCAGCATGAGCACATATTGAACATTTTCATGATGATGATGATTTCACATTTCATGATAAAACATGACTTTCCCAAATATATTTGAGAAGTTATTTAAACTGAAACCATTTAATATTTTTCTAGTGAGGAACCTAATTATTTAAAAGAAAAATTCCTTAAAATTCCACACTTAATTTTTTAAAGAGCACAAACAGCACAATTTACTGTCTTTATACCTAAAGATAAAATTAAAGACATACATTTAAGTACTTGAAATCTTCACATATTTTTAAACTTCTTATTGATTTGTAGATGTGTTGATCACAATAATGTTATAACACATTTTCCCCTCTCGTGATAAAGTTAAACTTTGTTCAGCTACTATTACATAATGGAAGTGGTTCAATAAATTTAAATAAGAAAAGTTCCAGAACCTCGTTCTTTGGGTTAAATTTACTTGCATAGCTAGTCTTGACAATAAATGTGGGCACTACCTGCTTAAGATGTCTCCCCTTTTACTTTGCTGGCCATTTGCTGTCAGTGCTAAGAAATAATAATGATACATTTTTATGCAGTGAAGTATTGACCACAGCTATTCAAAAGAATCACACATGCACACACACACATACACATTAATATGAGATGATATGTGAGATATAGCAAGTAGAAGAAAAAACAATGGAAAGCGTTGCATATTGGAAGCTTCCATTTGTTTTAAATAAACCAACAAGAGCGAGAAAGAAAAATGTGAGTGTGTGTATATATATGCTTCTGTATGTGCATTACATTTTCTAATACTGTACAGGAGAAAAATGTAAAGAGTATTGCTCTGAAAATAAAATTGTATGGTAATACAAGTTAATTTTCACTGTATCACATTGTTCTATTTATATCTATAAAATTAATTATCTACTGTATTTTTAATAAATAAGACACCCACACATAGAATGCTTTAAAAAAATAGAGTTCTAGTTGGAAAAAAAATGTACAGCATGTGTATTATTTGCATAAAAATATGGTAGATCAGTGGCTCTTATTTCTGTTGGACATTAAAATCACCTGGGTAGCTTTAAGGTGTCTGTATCCTAGATAAATAAGAGCCATGAGACAGAGATATATGTACACCCATGTTCATTGCAGCACTGTTCACAATAGCAAAAGATGGAATCAACCTAAATGCTCATCCACAGATGAGTGGATAAACAAACAGTGGTACATGCACACAGTGGAAAACTACACAGCATTAAAGAACCATGATAAATCTGCAAAACATCTCATAACATGGATGAACCGAGAGGCTGTTGTGCTCAGTGAAATTAGTCAATCACAAAAAAGACAAGTATTACATGAGACCATTATTATAACAAAGTCAAGGAAAGGTTTTGACATAAAAAGAAATATTTTTCGAGGCTTACCAGGGATGGGAGAGGAAGGGAGGGTAAACCACTAACTAGAGGATGGATATATATTAACTTATGTGAAGGGAAGGCAATATATAATAAAGAACAGGTCAGGCAGGAAAAAAAAGTCTTAGGTCCCACCTTCCGGGGATTCTGATTAATAGATGTGAGGTCAGTGTGAAAATCATATTCTTAAAAGAGGGCCCAGTATTTTTAAAGTACAGTAAGTACTGACAACTACTGAATTAAATTTTATAAGTGTATTTATACACAATATAAAATCTTACGTCCTAAGTTTCATTTAGCAGACATTTAGACTATTACATGATATAGGAATCATTTTAACTGAAAGGTATATTCTTAAATATGTAATAGGAAGTTTATGAGATTAAATAATCTGTTTCTACCTTGAATAAAATCCAGAGTGATAGCATATTATTTTTATTATTCAGTGTGCTAAAATAATCTGGTTATATGTTAACATGATTAGTCACCATTAGAAAAGTATTTCACTCTTAAACCAGAATTTAAAAGAGTACAATTAATTATTATTTCAAAAATTCCTTCCTTTCTAAGATTACACAAGATGAATGAGGCAAATTAATATTTATGATTATATCTTCATTTCTTTATAGTTGGAATAAGCTCTGATTACAGTCTTGAAGAAATCGACGAAAAGGAAGAACTGAGTGAAGTGCCTAAAGATGAGGCTGAAAATATTTTTCTAAAGCCACAGAATATTCCTTCCGTATCCACTGATATAATAAATACTGTGAAAAATGATCCTGACTCAGCCTTTGGCAGTGATACTGGAGAGTCCTCACAAAACTCCAAAGAAAAACAAGAAACTAGAAACACAGATGGACAGTAAGTAGTTTTTGTGCCACAAGTGTTGGTAACAGTTTGTTTAATTAATACTAGTCTCCTGAAATATAGATCTGATATTTTTAACACAAATATAACCAGCACTTGGGATTTAGACTCCAACCCTATTACCGTCATTATAGGAATCTGTATTAATAAAGTATTTGTATATTACTGTGTAAGTGCAAAAACGGCAAGGAGGCCACATGTTCTGACCTCCTCTAATCCCACAAGAGGAAGACAGAAGCACCATCAATAGCCCAAGGCCTATTCCTGAGAGGTCAGACATGCTGCCTTCTTCCAGTCTTTTCTCCATCCATTCCTCCAAAAGCACCCACCACCTCTCTCCTGGGTTCGATAATTCGCTGCAGTGGCCACACAGAACTCACAGATTATGGGGTTTATTAGGGAAGCACCAGGCTACAAATCAAGTTCAGTAAGAACGCTCAGTCTCTCTCCCAGCCCACCGTCCCTCAGCCAACAGTCTCTCACAGTCTTTCCCCCAGCAGTGCGTGTTCCTCGGTGTCTCACTCAGCAATGCGCATCTCTTGCATCTCTTTCCCAGCAGCGCGTGTCTCTTTCAGGAGTGCGTATCTCTTTCAGCAGCACGTCTTCCTCAACCAGCAGTCAGAGAGAGAGTTCTGCCTCTAGGAGACCTCCTTTTAACCCAGCAAAGTGGCCAAACTAGCCAATCATAGCATCAGAACTCTAAGCACCTGAGAGAGAGTGGGCACCTCCCAGAACATTGTTTTGTGCCACGCCCAACAGAAATACTCCAGGTGGACAACTTCAGCAATCAGGAGCTCCTCAGTTGCTCATAGAAAATCCCACCTTGGAGTTTACAAAGACTTATGGGTAGAAA
>NW_006921588.1:37905317-37910115 GCF_000298275.1 Orycteropus afer afer
AGCACCTGAGAGAGAGTGGGCACCTCCCAGAACATTGTTTTGTGCCATGCTCAACAGAAATACTCCAGGTGGACAACTTCAGCCATCAGGAGCTCCTCAGTTGCTCATAGAAAATCCCACCTTGGAGTTTACAAAGACTTATGGGTAGAAAAGCCACACTAAGTAATTTACTACACCACAGTAAGCATGTTATTGGGTTTAAATAAAACAGTCCTAATTCCTTCTGTCATATAAATCAAAACGTGTAGTTAAATTATATGACTCAAAATTTAGTTTTTTTACTTACTTGTTTACTTTCTGCCTGTTGTCTGTTTGATGTAAGTGAAGTACATTTACTTTTCAATTTTCACCGCATGGTCCTCCAGGATTTTCATTGATTAGTGTATAAAAACAATTCTGCTTATTAGAGTATTATACTAGATAGCCAGTGTTTCTACAGTCAACTTTATGATACAGAGAATGCACTTTCTACTAAGTACTCCATAGATCATCTGAGAGAAAGGTGGGACACATACACATATAACACCTATTGTTGATTGTGGAAATTGGAAGCTATAGTATTTTGTTGACTCAAAATATGAGTCAACAAAATATGAGTCAATTCCAACTCATAGCAACACTATGTATGAGAGTAGATTGCCCACCCAGTCTTTCTTCCGAGGAGTGATTGGTGGGTTTGAACCAACAGCCTTCTGATTAGCAGCCAAATGCCTTAGGCTACATACATAGAGCTCCTGTGTATAAGAGAATGAAACACTGCCCAGTCTGAGACATCATAATTATTGGCTATGTTTTGAGACCATTGTTGGAGTCACTGTGTCAGTCCGTGTCATTGAGGGTCTTCTTCTTTTCCTCTGACTCTCTACTTTACCACGCATGGTATCCTACTTGTGTTTGAAATGTCACACTATGAATAAAGATGAAATTAACAAGGCAAAATAAACCATTGTCATCAAAGTTTTGTACTAATTTGCGTGGCATTATCTCCAATAACTATTCTATCTCCAGGAAAGAGATCAGTGAGGTTAATCCGTATCTTGTTTAACACAGTTGACCCTGCCAGATGTAAATTAAAGTGTTTCATTTAGTTTCTCCCTTTTTTTTTTTTTTTTTTTTTGTAAGACAAATAACTAATAGTAACAAAATACACTGTTTTGGAAAAGTGTCCATTTTACCAAACTTCTTATACCTTACACTATTCCTTGTAACTGGAACTGGACCACCATATGAAAGCTAGTATTTGACAGCAGCATTTCCTCACAGTTGTATTTTTTCTTTGCTATTGAATTTCCAGTAATTGGCAAAAAGAGCTGATTACTTCAGTCCATCTGTCTTTTGAAATTATTGTCTATTATCTCATCATGTATGTGTATTTGAATGATATCAATAAATAACATATAATACCATATCTTCCAGGGAAGCACACATTATTGTATATAATACAAGCAATGAAGAAATGACAGTTGACAGCGCACAAAACTTGAAGTCACTGGGCTTAGACCAAGAGAAAGGTGAGTTATGTAAATAATGATACCCAATACTTTCATAGCACTTACTGTGAGCCAAGGACTATTCTTACCAATTTACACATATGAACTCATTTAATCTTGACATTAATTCATTTAATACTTGTCACACTTATGATGTAGGTATTATTTATTTTAGTATTTACCATTTTATAGATCGTCTAACCCTAAACTCACTGCTATTGAGTCGGACCCAACTCATAGCAACCCCTCTTAGGTTTCTGAGGTGGTATCACTACAGAAGTAGATTGCCCAACCTTCCTTCCAAGGAGTGGTTGCTGGGTTTGAACCACCAGTCTTCTGGTTAGCAGTCAAATGCCTTAGGCACTACGCCACCAGGGCTTCTTTACAGATGATAGAGCCATAAAAAGGTAAGTAACGTGCCCCAAGTCCTACAATTATGTAACTTTATTTCCCCATACCATCTCCACTTCAAGACAGTTTCTTTCCTTGTGCATAATAAAGTTTTCTCAGTTCTGTCATAGATGCTTACCATCTATTATCGCCTATTGACTTCTGTCCAAATCCTACCACTTCCCTTGTTTTTCTACTTGATTACTAGAATCTATGTACTTCTGTAGTCTTGACTCCTCAACTAACTTAACCTGTCTTGAATGAAAAGAAATTATATCTGATACTTTTTTTTTAAACTCCTCATAGCGCCTAACAGAATATTGAGTTCATACCAAAAAAAACAAACTCACTGCCATCAAGTCAGTCCTGACCCATAGCGACCCCTCATTGGGTTTCTGAGGCAGTATCTATACAGAAGTACATTGCTCTATCTTCCTTCTGAGGAGTGGGGGGTGGGTTTGAACTGCCAGCCTTCTGGTTAACAGTCAAATCCCTTAGGCACTACGCCACCAGAGCTCCCATTGAGTACATAGTAGAGACTTTATAAAATATGTCCTGAAGAATGAATTGCCAAAACAATGATACTACAGCAAGAGGATGCAAAGACTGTACAATAATATTTTAAGGGGATAAAGAAGTGGCTCCTGAAACTTATAGTCCAATTTGTTATATCAATGTATAAAACTGAATTAAGATTCTGAGAACTAGAAAACATAATGATACAAATATTGATACAAATACTGATATTTGGATAAGACAGACAAGCCCGGTGTTAAAAACCTCTGTATCATTGTCTAAGTGTAGTATAAATATATTTATAAGTTAACTTGAATATGTACATCCTTGGTTTATTTTCCCCCATGTTCAATACCATACTGAGACACATTGTTGAGCATGTCTAAAGTATATAGTTTCCCCAATTCTTTTCCCCTTGGTTCAATTTCTGATATGTCTAGCACTAGATATGTCTAGGTATCTAGTGCTGCTGTAACAGAAATACCACAAGTGGATGGCTTTAACAAACAGAAATTTATTCTCTGACAGTTTTGGAGACTAGAAGTCCTAATCCAGGGTGATAGCTACAGAGGAAGGCTTTGTTTTTCTGCTGGCTGTGAGGGAAGGTCCTTGTCATCAGTCTCCCCTTGGGTCTAGGAGATTCTCAGTGTAGGGACCCCACTTCCAAAGGATGCATTCACACCTGGCTCTTATTTCTTGGTGGTAGGAGGTCCCTCTGAACTCTGCTTATTTATTTGATAATCTCTTTTATGTCTCAAAAGAGATTGATTCAAGATATAACTTAGTCCTGCAGATTGAATTCTATCTCATTAACATAACTGCAACTAATCCTGCTTCATTAACATCCTACAGGTTAGGATTTACAATGCATAGGAAAATTACATCTGATCACAAAATGAAAGACAATTATGTAATACTGAGAATGATGGCCTAGCCAAGTTGACAAATATTTTTGAGGAATAAATTCAATCTATAACAATGTACAATGATGACAGTTGCATTCCTATTGAGAAATCATGATTTAAAGCAGCTTCTTTCTGAAATCAGAGTCAAATTATTTTTGTGAAGACTTTGACATCAGTTTAGTGCTAGGGTCACAGGTACATTTACATAATAAAAATTATCTTAATTGCTCTTGATTTGCAAAAACCTTTATCACTTTAGGTGATTTTTAAAGAAATAAGTTCTGTTATTATTTCCAAGAAATAAGTTCTTATAAATAAGTTCACCAGTGATCAGAAACCAGATGAATTGTGGGATGACATCAAGAGCGTCATTCATGAAGAAAGTAAGAGGTCACTAAAAAGACAACAAAAAAGAGAGGACCAAAATGGGTGACAGAAGAGACTCTGAAACTTGCCCTTGAGCAGAGTAGCTAAAGTAAATGGAAGAAATGACAAGATGAAAGAATTGAACCAAAGATTTCAAAGAGCAGCTAAAGAAGACAAAGCCAATTACTGTAATGAAATGTGCAAAGATCTGGAGTTAGAAAACCAAAAGAGAAGAACATACTCGGCATTTCTCAAGCTAAAAGCATGGAGGAAAAAATTTAAGTCTCGAGCTGCAATATTGAAAGATTCTAAGGGCAAAACATTGAATGATGCAGGGAACATCAAAAGAAGATGGAAGGAATACACAGAGTCACCGTATCAAAAAGAAGTGGTCGATCTTCATCCATTTCAGGAGGTGGCATATGATCTAGAACCAATGATATTGAAGGAGGAAGTCAAAGCTGCAGTGAAGGAATTGGAAAAAAAAACAAGGCTCTGGGAATTGACGGAATACCCATTGAGATATTTCAACCAACGGATGCTGCACTCACTCGGTTATGCCAAGAGATTTGGAAGACAGCTGCCTGGCCAACTGACTGGAAGAGATCCATATTTGTACCCATTCCAAAGAAAGGCGATCCCACAGAATGTGGAAATTATCGAACAATATCATTAATATCGCACGCAAGTAAGATCTTACTGAAATAATTCAAAAATGGTTGCAGCAGTATATTGACAGAGAACTTCCAGAGGTGCAAGCTGGATTCAGAAGAGGACATGGAACAAAGGATATAATAGCTGCTGTCAGATGGATCTTGGCTTAAGGCAAAGAATACCAGAAAGGTGTTTACTTGTGCTTTATTGACCATGCAAAGGCATTTGATTGTGTGGATCATGACAAATTATGGATACCATTGAGAAGAATAGGAGTTCCTGAACACTTGATTGTACTCATGAGGAACCTGTACCTTGACCAGGAGGCTGTCATTCAAACAGAACAAGGGGACACTGCGTGGTTTAAAATCAGGAAGGGAGTGTGTCAGGGTTGTATCCTTTCCCATACTTATTCAATCTATATGCTGAGCAAATAATCTGAGAAGCTGGACTATATGAAGAAAAATGTGGCATCAG
>NW_006921588.1:37910570-37911985 GCF_000298275.1 Orycteropus afer afer
AGCCTCATATGTGAGAGCTGAAGAGTGAATAAAGAAGACCGAAGAAGAGTTGATGCTTTTGAGTTGTGGTGCTGGCGAAGAATGCTGAAGGTACCATGGACTGCCAAAAGAACTAATAGATCTGTCCTGGAGGAAGTACAGCTGAGATGCTCCTTGGAAGCAAGGATGGCCAGACTTCGTCTCACCTACTTTGGTCATGTTGTCAGAGGGAATCATTCCCTGGAGAATGATGTCATGCTTGGTAAGGTGGAGGGTTGACGAAAGAGGGGAAGGCCTTCGACAAGATGGATTGACACAGTGGCTGCGACAGTGGGCTCAAGTATAGCAAGGATCATGGAGCTGGTGTGGCATTGGGCGGTGTTTCGTTCTCCTGCGCTTGGGGTCGCTATGAGTTGGAGGCGACTTGATGGCACCTAACAACAACAACAAGATCTGTTATATTTAAAGTGGTTTTATGCCATATTCCGTGTTACCTACCTATATGCTTATCTAACTGATCATCTTAAGTTTTAGATGTGTCAGTGTCAGTTTTATATGGGGGAAGGGCATGATAATATAAAAGCCACATTCCATTCTCCTTGTACTGGCCATCCATGGAAAATGACTTAACCACTCATAACTAGTTTTAGACACGTGGTTAGCATTATTGCTAGGTATGTATAAGGATGGATTATCTAATAAATTCAGTTGATGATTTTAGTTTTTCAGGATATACAAATCTTGGTCTGACAGTCATTGCAAATAATATCAAAATGTTGATGAGAACTTCAGAGATAAACAGTAATCAATTAGGTATAACCCAACAAAAATGTATGAAACAGAAATCTAGTTTTAAAATCTATAAATTAGGGCTGATTACAGGGGGTTAATTAAAAATATATTTTTGGAAAATGTTTCTGTTTTGTAAACTAGGATATGTTCAGTTTAGTGGAAAATGAGAACTAAGCAAGAGAAAAAGAAGCATGTTTAGTATGTTTCCTGGTATAAGCAAGGAGCCTGTGCTTATATTCTTTCATGCTTAGAGCACTGTTGAGAGTCATGCTTTTCCTATAAGCCAAAAACACTGCCATCAAGTTGATTGTGACTCATGGCAACTCTATAGGACAGAGTAGAACTTCCCATAGGGTTTCTAAGGCTGTAAATCTTTATGGAAGCCCACTACCTCATCTTTTTACCAGTTCAAACTGCCAGTCTTTTGGTTGGTAGCTGGATGCTTTAACCACTGAGCAACCAGAGCTCCTTTGCTTTTTCTGTAGATATTAAAAAATAATTATGAACCAAGAATATAAGAGCTGAGGCAGAAATGTTCCTCTTCCATGGTTCTTAATTACATGTGTCCTTAATTTAATAAATCACCATAATTGATATTGTTGTTGTTGCTGTTATGTGCCATCGAGTCAGCCCTGACTCATAGC
>NW_006921588.1:37912480-37948895 GCF_000298275.1 Orycteropus afer afer
TGATTTTATTATTATTATTTTATTTTAATTGTGATTTGGGTGAAAGTTTACAGAGCAAATTCACTTTCCATACAGCAGTTCACACACATGTTTTCTCATGACATTGACTACAATTTACCCCAATGCAACAGCTCCCCTGCCACTTCCTCCCGATAGTTCCCTCTTCCCTGTGTCCATCCCTCCATGCACTCCTGCCCCCAGAACTGTCTCCTGTGCATAAACAACCCTTCTTTCTCCCATGATTGTTCTCTCCAAGGAGTGTATCTACCTCAGGTAAATGTTCAACTCATATGCCTGTCTTTTGTTTGGCTAGAAGCCACAGGTATAGGTTCAATTCCAGACCTGAAGGATAGCTAAGGACCATAGTCTTAGTGGTTCCACCAAACTCTAACAGACCAGCAAACCTGGTCCCCTTTTTTGTGTGTGTTTTTTTTCCCCCAAGTGATTTTTGAGTTTTGTTCCACACTTATCCCTCTCTATCCAGGATCTCCTACATAGATCCCCCTCCAAGTGGTTGACAGTGGTAGTGGGAACCATCTAGTTCTGATCTCATAGTCGTATAGGCTGAGGATCACATGTTGTACCAGTCACAAGGACTAATTGTTTCCATGAATCTTTGGTTTTCTTCATTCTTCTTTGCTTCATACAGATGATTCTTTACACCACTCATCTTCAGTTTGTCATACCATGGTGGCTTGCATGTTGCTGTGAGGCTGGAGGCTATGCCACTGGTACTTCAAACACCAGAATGGTCACACATGGTAGACAAGTTTCAGCAGAGCTTCCAAACTAAGACAAACTTGGAATAAGGATGAGGGCATGTACTTCGAAAAAAATTGGCCACTGAAAACCTTATGAATAGCAGTAAAAGACTGTCTGATATAGTGCTGGAAGATAAGCCCCTCAGGTTGGAAGCACTCAAAATACAACTGGGAAAGAGCTACCTCCTCACGGTAGAGTCAACCTTAATGACGTGGATGGAGTAAAGCTTTAGGGACCTTCATTTGCTGATGGGGACACCACTCAAAATGGGAAGAAACAGCTGCAAACATTCATTAATAATTGAAACATGGAATGTACCAAGGGTGAATCTAGGAAAATCGGAAATTGTCAAAAGTGAAATGGAACAGCTAAAGATAGATATTCTAAGCATTGATAACCTTAGATGGACTGGTTTTGGCCATTTTGAATCAGACAATCATACGATCTACTGTGTCGGGAATGACAAATTGAAGAGGAATGGCATTGCATTCATTGTCAAAAAGAACATATTATGATCTATCCTGAAGTATAATGCTGTCAGTAATAGGATAATATCCAAATGCTTACAAAGACAACCAATTAATACTACTAGTATACAAATTTACACACCAACCACTAAAGGCAAAGATGAAGAAATTGAAGATTTTTACCAACTTCTGCAATCCAAAACCGACCAAACATGCAGTTATGATGTAGTGATTATTTCTGGTAATTGGAATATGAATAAGAATCATTGGAAGCAAAATCACTGGAAATGAAGAATCATTGGTAGTTGGAAAGTATGGTGTTGGTGATAGTAGTGACACCAGAGATCGCATGATAGAGTTTTGCAAGACCAATGACTTATTCATTGCAAATAACTTTTTTCAGCAACATAAACAGTAACTATACATGTGGACCTTAACAGATGGAATACACAGGAATCAGAGCAACTACATCTGAAAAGAGGTGATGAAGAAGCTCAATATCATCAGTTAAAGCAAGGCCAGGAACTGACTGTGGAACAGATCATCCATTGCTCATATACAAGTTCAAGTTGAAGCTGAAGAAAATTAAAACATGTCCACAAAAGCCAAAATATGACCTTGATTATATCCCACCTGAATTTAGAGACCATCCGAGGAACAGATTTGACACATTGAACACCAGTGACTGAACACCAGATGAGTTGTGAGATGACATCAAGATCATCATACACAAAGAAAGCAAAAAATAATTAAAAGAATAAAAGACCAAAATGGATGTCAGAACAGACTCTGAAACTTGCTCTTGAATGGAGATTAGCTAAATCAAATGGAAGAAATGGTGAATAAAAGATCGGAATAGAGGATTTCATAGGGCAGTTTGAGAAGACAAAGTAAAGTATTATAATGAAATGTTTAATGACCTGAAGATAGAAAATCAAAGAACACACTTGACATTTCTTAAGCTGAAAGAACTGAAGAAAAAATTCAAGCCTCAAGTTGCAATATTGAAGGATGCTATGGGCAAACTATTGAATAATGCAGGAAGCATCAAAAGAGGGGAAGAATACACTGTGACTGTACCAAAAAGAATTGGCCAATGTTCAGCTGTTTCAGGGAGGGTGATATATGATCAAGAACCAGTAGTACTGCAAGAATAAGTCTAAGCTGTACTGAGTGAATTAGTGAAAAACAAAGCTCCTGGAATTGACGGAATATCTATTGAGATGTTTCAACAAACGATCCAATACTAGAGGCACCTACTTGTTTATGCCAGGAAATTTGGAAGAGAGCTACCTGGCTAACTGACTGGACGAGATCCATATTTGTACCCCTTCCAAATAAAGGTGATTGAACAGACTGTGGAAATTATCAAACAATATTAATATCACACGCAAGTAAAATTTTGCTGTAGATAATTCAAAAACAGTTGCAGTAATATATTGACAGGGAACTTCCAGAAATTCAAGCTGCATTCAGAAGTGGATGTGGAATGAGGGATATCATTGCTGATGTTAGACGAATCTTGGATGAAATAAAAAATATCAGAAAGATGATTACCTGTGTTTTATTGACTATGCAAAGGCATTTGACTGTGTGGATCATAACAAATCATGGAAAATGTTGTAAAGAATGGGAATTCCAAAACAATTAATTGTGCTCATGAGGAATCTCTACATGCGCAAGAGGCTGTCGTTCAAACAGAATAACAAGACACTTCATGTTTTAAAATCGGGAAGGTTGTGTGTCAGGGCTGTATCCTTTCACCATACTTGTTCAATCTGTATGCTGAGCAAATAATTTGAGAAGCTCAACAATGCAGCATCAGGATTGGAGGAAGACTAATTTATAACCTGCAATATGCAGATGATACAACCTTGCTTGCTTGCAGGTAAAGAGGACTTAAAGCACTTAATGATGAAGATATGAAGATAGTGTAGTCTTCATTATGGATATACTCAACATAAAGAAAACAAAAATCCTCACAACTGGACAAATAAGCAACATAATAATAAATGGCAAAAAGTTGAAGTTGTCAAAGATTTCATTTTACTTGTATCCACAATCAACACCCATAGAAACAGCAGTTAAGAAATCAGATGTATTGCATTGGACAAATCTGCCAAAGACCTCTTTAAAGTTTTAAGGAACAAGGATGTCACTTTGGAGAATAAAATGTATCTAATCCAAACCATGGTATTTTCAGTCACCTCATATGTGTGTGAAAGCTGGACAATGAATAAGGAAGACCAAAGAAGAATTGATGCTTTTGGATTGTGGAGTTGGTGAAAAATACTGAAAATACCATGGACTGCCAGAAGAACCAACAAATCTGTTCTGGGAAAATGCAGCAGGAATGCTCCTTAGAAGCAATCATGGCCAAACTTGGGTCTCACTTTGGTCATGTCAGAAGGAACCATTTTCTGGAGAAGGATATCATGCTTGGTAAATTAGAGGGTCAGTGAAAACAGGCAAGACCTTCAACAAGATGGAGTGGCACAGTTGCTACAATGATGGGTTCAAGCATGGCAAGGATTGTGGGTATGGTCCAGTAGTGGGCGGTGTGTTGTTCTGTTTTATATAGGGTTGCTATGAGTCCAAGCCAACCTGACGACACCTAACAAGAACAACAGATGATTATTTCAACGGAGCACTGTACTCATGGATGATGGTACTTTATGGGCCAGTCTATTTTTAGACTGAAAGGTAATTACCAGGAGTAGGTTCAGTTCCAACTTTAAAGGGTTTCTCAGTGCGATACTCTCAGAGGGGTCCTCCAGAGTTGCTACTGATCCAGTAATTCTCTCCCCTGCTTTTTTTTTTTTTTTTCTTTCAGGAATTTGAAGCTTGTCCTACATTTTTCTCCCATTCTTTCCAGGACCATCTATTGTTTCCCTGGTTAGAATGGTTGTTATTGATAGCCAGGCACCTTCTAGTTCTTCTAGTCTCAGATAGTTATCTTTTTTGTGAGCTATTCTATAAACTAGTTTATTCTTTTAGTCTTTCTTATTTCTCTTTTGCTCCAGACAAATAAAGACCAATAGTTGTTATTTTTATTCTATTTTGAAAGAGCAAAAACAAATGCTATTTTTAAATCATATATTTGATATAGGAACCTTGCAACAAAACATAAAATAATATTAACTACTGTGGCCAAATAATTTTACAATTAGGGTAAAAAATGTGAAGATAATTTTTAAAAGTGTTCACAAATTTACCTGGAAAAATAATTTCCTTGCATGCATATCTTTCTTTTTTCCTTTCCTTTTCATTTTTTTTTAATATAGAAACTACTTTTAAGTTACATAACATTCTAGACAGTAAATGTGCTCTCATCCTGGTACTGGTGAAAAAGGGTGATGATAAAACTATAGAAAATACTTGACATCCATTCATGACTTGTCTTCCAAGACCCATACTTCACTTCAGCTTGCAATTACCATATCTGAAAAGGGAAAGTCACTAAGGGTTTTGAAGGTGGTACTGATTGATGGTGACACATGAGTGGAGATTCCTCTGTGCATTCCAATAAAGAAACAAGTATATAAATCATGGAGTTCAGAACTAGAGACATAGTACACACTCATTAACCTGTTAACTCCAGGTACCTTACTCTGGTGCTTTGCCATCATGTTATTGACTGGCAACTGCTGCTCTGTTAACCTGTCATTGTTAGGTGCCATTGAGTCGTCTCTTACTCATAGCGACCCTTTGCACAACAGAATGAAACACTGCCCGGTCCTGTGCCAGCCTCACAGTCCTTGCTATACGTGAGCCTGTCATTACAGCTACTTTGTCAATCCATCTCATCGAGGGCCTTCCCCTTCTTCACTGACTTTACTGATCATGATATCCTTCTCCAGGGAATGGTCCCTTCTGACAGCATGACCCAAGTAGGTCTGGCTATTCTAGCTTCCAAGAAGCATTCTGGCTGCACTTCTTCCAGGACAGATTTGTTGGTTCTTTTGGCAGTCCTTGGTACTTTCACTATTCTTTCCCAACCTAGATTACTGGCAAATGGTTTTCATTTTTCAAGATAACTGAATTAGAACCGAGAGAGAAAGTAGCACAAGGAGGGGAAGATTGTTCTCTCCACTTGGGCTCTGACTTGTAAAGAATAAGTATCCTGTTTCCTCAGAGAAAACTCAAAATAAACGTGATTGTTTTAATGTAGTTGTAATCACCCATGTGAGAAGACCATAAACAAAGTCCTCTAAAAGTCTTCAGCAATGACACCTAATTAACAAGACAATCAACTTATATTCAGTTTTTATTTAAAATCTTAAAGGTAATGCTTTCTATTGTCTTCCATAATTAAAACTCATATAAGTTGGAATTATTTCCCTTTCAATATAAGGTATGAACATAAATAAACTAGGAAATATAGAAGAATCAAAATGGAAAATATGAAAGAGGAAAAATTATAATGTTTGAATTTGTTTATTTCTTGCTTTTGTCATCATTTACAAAGACTGAAATATGAGGTCCTTACTTAGAAGAAGAATAGCTACTGTCTATGGAATGCTTGTTCTAAGTTTGTTTTCCTATTAATAGTGTTATAAAATATAATACATACTTTCACCTTTTAAAATATGAACAAACTGAGAGGCCCCAGGGGCTTAAGTAACATGCTTAACCTGCTCAAGCAAGGTTCCAAACTGAGGTCTTCAATATTCTGTTGCCCCTACCTGCCTTTATATAATTAGTGAACAGAGATTACCTGTAGAATTTAAACCAAGTTAGTTCACTTTGAGGAGGCAGGTTTTGAAAGCTTCTTTTTTTATTTTTTCCTTCCTTCCCTTTTTTAAAAATATATTTAACTTGAGGATATATTTTTCTCTTAATAGATCAAAATGAAGTAATTGCCTTTCCGTTGAAAACAGAAGATAATAAAAATGGGGTGAGGAAGACAGAAATGAATGTAGCATATGTTGCCAAAAATAGCGACATGGACATAAAAGTTGACAGAGTATCAAACTACCAGGCATATGAAACTGATCCTGCTATAAATTACAAGGAAAATCATCTAGCATCTTCATCAGTGCCAGATCAAAAGCTTAATCAAGTCATTGTAGAAAAAATAAAAATGCAAGATGCAGCAATTCAGACAACCCCTTCCTGTAACAGTTTTGATGGTACTCATCAAGACCATCCTCTTTCTGACTTCAGAGTTGATGAAAGTGTGCAGACTTCAAATAACAGCCAATCAACTCAACACTCATCCTTATGTGCACAAAATTCTGTAGACACCATAGGAGAATTCCGGAGTCAGGACACACTAATTGCACAAGAAAACAAACTCACCACAAAAGATTCCAATTGTGCACCTGGTAATGATGATCTTTTGACTCCTGTAGATGGGACTGATAAAAATTCAAATGCTTCTCATCTAAAGAATTATCCATTTCATAGACAAGATTACAAACCCAAGCCTAAACCATCAGATGAAATTACAAGATGTTATATACCCAAAATTGGAATGACTACTTATAAAATTGTACCTCCCAAATCCCTGGAAATACTGAAAGACTGGGAGTCAGAAACCATAGGGCATAAAAATGATCAGGAGATGCATCCTTTAGAAAAAAAGCACACACACGAAAATGTGAAAGAAACTGCAGTCCAAAGAAATCTTGTTATTTCTGAAGGCTCAAAGCAACCTCAGCCAGACCTTAAACTGAAACCTAACCTGGGGTCAGATAATGAGGTGCACAGGCTGGGGAGCACAGCTGATGGTACAGCTGCTGATCACCTGAAGCCTACTCCCAGGATGACCAGAGACGCTGGCACAGCTCCGTTTGTACCAAATGTGGAAGACATCAACAGTATTCTGGAGTCCAAACTTAAATCTAGGATTTCACATCCACAGGCCAAACCAAGCTCTTTTTTCTTGCAGATGCAAAAAAGAGTAGCAGGTCAGTACGTGACATCTGCAGCTGCCAAGACTGTCCATGCTGCCCCTAATCCTATTCCAAAAGAACTTACACATAAAGAGGTGGAAAGGAATCCACTGCCTTCTCCAGAGCAAAGTCTTTCTTTCGTAAGTAAAACAGCTAACCCTCCACCACAACCCCTTATTAAAAAATCTGATGATAACATCATTGGTCAGAAGCCTGTCGAAATCTCTCCTCCTCCAATTGCTCCAAAACCTGTGCCGATTCCCACTAGTCAGTTAGCAGCACAGAATTTGAAGACGTTGAAAACTTTTGGTGCCCCACGACCATACTCAAGCTCTGCTCCTTCACCATTTGCCCTGGCAGTAGTGAAGAGGTCACAGTCTTTCAGTAAAACACGTACTGCCTCCAAAGAGTCATTCAGTGATGGTACATCTGCCCAGTCTCCAACCAACTCAGAGGAGGGGAAGGCTAGCTCTGACAACAAATTTGTGGACATCTCACAACTTGGTGTGATTGATAAGGTAAATACTACTTTTTTAAAATGTATATTCAGATTTTTATAAAACATGGTTAAAATGGAGTTTAACAAGCATGTTGGTATGTTTGCATGTTACATTGTTTGCATTCATAGTCTGATATCAAGCTACTGTAGGGGAAAAAAGTGGTAATACATGGACTTTACTTATTTAGTCTGAGAATTGTAAGTCTTGTAACTTCAGTGAATATTACCCTAAGGTCCTCATTACAAGGAGTCCTTGGGGTGATATAAATAGTTAAGTGCTCAACTATTAACCAAAATGTTGGTTGCTCAAGCCACCCAGAGCCACCTTGGAAGAAAGCCTTGCCAAAATACTTCAGAAAAACCTGATACTGAAACCCTTGTGGAGCACAGTTCTACTCTGACATACATAGGCTCTCATCTTGTCAGAAATGACTCCATGGCAACTTTTTTTCCCCCCATCAATAGATAATTGTACCATTATTAAATGTTTCAATTTAAACTTTCTTTGTTCATACATTTGTGTAATGTACTAGTTAATCGTGCTGTTTTGCTGTCCCTATTTTTTAAATATAACTTTTCTGGATGCCTTGATTTACTTTATTTTTTTTTTTCTAAATTCAATAGTAACTACACAGTAGCAAAATAAATAGCTTTAATTATAAGGGAATGTAAGTAGCATTAAAGACTGGCTAAAAATAACCAGAGATCTCTCAGCTATGCATTTCCTATCATATACATGCAACTTCAACTTAACAAGTACTTACTTGCAAACATTTAAACTGAAAGCAGAGTTAAAAAAATGTAATATTTTTATTTCCCTGTCTAGTTGACTCAGTGTCAGCTTCACCAGTTATATGTATATTGACAAGCCCTGGGTGTTGCTCGGATGCTAACCAAAAGTTTGGAGGTTCGAGTCCACCCAGAGGTGCATGAGAAGAAAGGCTTGGGAGAACTGTTTCTGAAAAATAAGCCTTTGAAAACTATGGCACACAGTTCCACTCTAACAAACATGGAATTACCATGAGTTGGAGTCAATTAAATTGCAGCTTTTTTTTTTTTTTTTTTGCCTAATTTATTTACCAATATGGAAGCTTGTTGACTTAATGTTTGTTCAAATTGTTGTTGTTGTTTGTTGTTAGGTGCCATCGAGTTAGCTCTGATGCGTAGGGACCCTGTGCACAACAGAAGGAAACACTGCCCAGTCCAGTGCCATCCTCACAATCCTTACTATACTTGAGCCCATTATTGCAGCCACCGTGTCAGTCCTTCTTGTTGAGAGTTTTCCCCTTTTACACTCTGTACTTTACTAAGCCTGACATCCTTCTCTAGAGACTGGTCCCTTTTGACAACATGACCAAAGTAGGTGAGACAAAGTGTGGCCATTCCCACTTCTAGAGAGCATTCCGGCTGTACTTCCTCCAGGACAGATTTGTTTGTTCTTTCGGCAGCCCATTGTATTTTCAGTATTCTTCACCAACACCACAATTGAAAGGCATCAGCTCTTCTTTGGTCTTCATTATTCATTGTCTAGCTTTCACATGCATAAGAGGTGATTGAAAATACCATGGCTTGGATCAAGCACGCCTTAGTCTTCAAAGTGACATCTTTGCTCTTGAACACTGTAAAGAGCTCCCTTGCAGCAGATTTGCCCAGTGCATTATGACAGCTGATTTCTTGACTGCTGCTTCTACGGGTGTTGATTGTGGATCCAGTGAAATGAGATCTCCACAACTTCAATCTTTTCTCCATTTATTGTGATGTTGCTTATTGACCAGTTGTAAGCATTTTTGTTTTCTTTTGTTGAGGTGTAGTCCATTCTGAGACTGTATGTAGTCTTTGATCTTTGTCAATAAGGGCTTTTCAAGTCATCTTCACTTTCAGCAAGCAAGTTTTCTCAACTGGGTGCTGTAATTTGATAGGTTCAGACAGTATAGACAAAGGAAACAAAATTCACAGCACAAATCATAATCCATATGCAATTTTTTTGAAATACTTTGTGCCCTTTTATTCTGATAGTGTTTGAAGAATCTTTTCATATTTGTGTGACAGTTCTAGAAGTATTTTATACAACTTTTTCAAACATTCTTAGAATAACAGAACACTAACCATATTGCCAAGTAAAGATTTTTCCATAATTTCAAAGGAATATTTATCTCGAAGAATATTTCTTTGCGTATTTTATATTTATGGTTATTATGTTGATGCAGTGTCAAGAAGATATGTATGATCTAGTGAATAATTCTTGGGAACAAAGTCTGTGTTTTATCTTGGAATGGAATACCATTCCTAAACAGTGGAAGCTGATTTAGATAATACATTATTTTTTTCTTTCTTTAGCCATTGCCTGAGCTCTGTTTAGCACATCTTTTATAAAGATATATATTTGGCAGTTTGAAAAAGAAAAATTCAAGATTAATTATTTGAAAGCTTTGCCAGTTAAATCATTTATTAAATATTTCTTCCTAAGAACTTTACCACATTTGGTTCCTCATAAAATTACTATTTAAAAAAAAAAAAAAAACACCTAGTTTCATGGGGAAAGTAAAGAAAACGCGGTTAGTACTTAGACTTTGTATCTTCCAGAAACACAAACTATTTTGTGTACATAGTATTTAATTTTTCTTTTATGAGAACATATATCAAATTGACAATATTTGACCATTTTGGACCCTCAAAAATAGTAACTTTATAAGCTAATATATTGGAACCATAAAAATGAGTTGTTTTTTTGTTTGTGGAGTATCTTACTAATTTTGCTGTTCTAGTCAACCCCTTACATAGGGGTTCAGTATTATTTTGCTCAAACTTAGTAAAATTCCCACTGCATTTATGAAACAGAAAGGTAGCAATTCTCTTTCTTAGTCTTCTTAGCCCACGAGAAGGGAAAGTAATATCCTCATCTTCCAACCTAGCTCGGTCAGCAGAGACAGTTTAGTGGCTGAGGAAGTAGAGCTGTTGATAAGCAGTGGGCAGATAGGAGGTGAGGAGTGAGCAATGAGGAAGTGCTGACATCTCTTACTTTCTTTGAGGGTTATCGCTGCTTTCAGTCTTTATGAGCTCCTGGCTAAAGTCTGTCTTTACTTCAGCACCCCAATGCCAAGATCCCTCTTCTCTCCTTAGTCCTTGATCTTGATGTAGGTACTCCCATTTTAGTCCTATCCCTGTTGGAACCCAGTTTTGACTGGTCTTCAGGGACAGTCTTGTTCTCCTTACAGTATCTACAGTGAAATAGGATTTAATACTTTGTCATATACACAGGTCCTTAAGCCCAGGAATCTTCTCTCTTGTTTTATGCTGTCACATTGTGCCCTAAAAGAGAGCCTAGAAGAGTTTCTGGAGCTCAGTTGGTAATCATAAGTACGGGATGTGTAGTGGAGAGAGAAATCCTCAACAAGTATATCCTCCTTTCACAGAAGAGGTTACCTGCACACCAGTCAACAAACTTAATTAAAAAACAAAATGAAATGCAAAATCCTCCAGGAAAATCTTTTTTTTTTTTCTTTTTTAAACTTTTTGTTGTGATTTGGGTGAAAGTTTACAGGGAAACTGGTTTTCCATTCAACAGTTTATACACATTTTTGTTTCACGCCATTGATTGCAATCCCCACAATGTAACAGCCCTTTTCTCACTTCCTCCTCATGTTTATAATTTCACCTGCCCTCCCTCCCTTTCCCTTCCTGCCTTTTGAACCTTATTCCTGAGCAAATGCTGCCTTTCTGATCTCATATAGTTGATTGTTCTAAGGAGTACATACCTGTCTGGTGTTACTGTTCACCTTAAAGGCTTGCCTATTGTTTGGCTGAAAGATGAGCTACAGGGGGTGAGTTTAGTTCCAGACTTGAAGGGTAACTAAGGACCATAGTATCAGGGGTTCAATCATTTTCTATCAGACTAGTAAACCTGGTCTTTTCTTTATGATTCTGAGTTTTGTTCCACATTTTTCTCCCACTCAATCCAGGATATCCAATCTCTTATTGTGATCCCTTTCAGAGTGATCAGCTGTGGTATCAAGTACCATCCAGTTCTTCTGGTCTCAGAGTTGTGGAGGCTGAGGTCTGCTTGGTCTGTTAGCCCTTTGGACTAATTATTTCCATGTGTCTTTGATTTTCTTCATTCTTCTTTGCTTTGACTGGAGAGAGACAAAATAGTTGCCCCTTAGATGACCACACACAACCTTTTAGGAGCCTATTCACTACTCACTAAAGTAGGATGTAGAACTTAGTGGACTATGTTATGGCAATTGACCTTGTCTCCTGAGACTATGGTCCTGGGCCCCCAGGTCCAGCAAGTCATTCCCTCAGGGTATTTGGTTATGGCTAACAAGTTTCTATAACTTTGCTTCATGTATCCCCTACTCTATTCAGGGTTGTGTTTGACACCCATATAAATACATACATAAAAATATCCTCTGTCAAACCTATATATATATTCATGAATGTAGTCTCAGTCTCCTTCCCACACCTGTTCAGCTTATGTGTAATCTATCAGTGGCTATATACCCACTGATAGATTATTATTATTACTGTTATTGTAGAATTGTGTGTGTAATAGTTGGGTTTTTGTTGTTTTTGTTGTCATTGTTGCCTTTAACTCTTTTGTTTCTCCCACAAAGCATCTTCACCATTGATCATACAACCTCTTCTAGGATCCCAGGTCTCTACTGCTCCCTTCCCTAGAATTCTTTCCTTCTATTTTGCATGTAGGACAGTATAGATCTTTTTCTTAGTTTCTCCAATTCTGCATCTTCATGCTTTTGTCCTTGCCAGCAATGTCCATCACCTAAAGTCCCCTTAGAAAAAGCCCTAGGGAATTATAACATTTCTCTTGCTGTGATTTTATTTTTCCTGATATATATCTTCTGTTGTTCTTTGGTAGATGAGAAAAGTGCTGTGTTCTGAATTTCTCTGTGTGAATTCATGCTGGAAGTTGTGTGGAAATGGTATACATGATGACCTTCTGTTATTGAGAACATATGGAAATTAAAAGAATATAGAACAAGTGTCCTGCCAATGTTTTCTCCCTTTTAAACAAAAATAGAAAAAAATTCTTAGCTCCCTAATGGCCTTTAAAAATTTAGATTTAGTATTATTTTCATAAATCAAAAACATGTTTTGATTTTGAGTTTAAAGCTGTTTCTGAAATACCAGTGTGGTATATGGTGCTTCGTAAAGAACTATTGATGATGATGATTTCCCCCCATAAATAGCCCATTCTTCTTTTGATGTTCATCCATGTATTTTGCATTTATTTTTGTAGGAAAATAATTCTTTACATAATGAACAGAATTCCCACATACCATCTCCAACTGACTGCCCATCATTCACCCTTAAGAGACAAAGTTCTTTAACATTCCAAAGCTCTGACCCAGAACAGATCCGACAGAGTTTGCTGACTGCAATCCGTTCTGGAGAGGCTGCTGCCAAATTGAAAAGGGTAAGTTTTCTTTATCAGATGGGTGACAGTGGGTTTATTTTCAACATTGTCAAACTAATACTTAGGGGGAATTTTTTTTTTCTGGCATTTAAATCTGAATAGGGAGGATGCCAGAAGTTACTCTTTTATGTCAGATACATTTTTTAACTATAAGTTGAAAGATGTCAAATCTGTTTTCCAAAACATGGGCCAGGTGCAGAACATGGGTTTTGTTCGTTATTATGTAACTATATATAGAAAGTACCCTAGACTCCTAAGAAATTGTTAGCACAGCAAGAAAGATAATTTGCAAAAGAAAACAACTTCCCATTCTAGAAAAGATGCATTCAAGATAGGAACCCGTAAGTTTCAGTAATAGTTACTGTACTAATCAAAAAACAAAACTAAATCTATTGCCAATGAGTTGATTCCAACTCAGAGCAACACTGTCAGACAGAGTAGAACTGCCCTATAGGGTGTCCAAGGTTGTAATTTTTAAGGAAGCAGACTGTTACATCTTTCTCCCATGGGTTATAGGAGCTTATGGGCTCAAACACCTGACCTTTTGATTAGCAGCCCAGCATGTAATCACTGCACCATTAGGGTTCCATGTAGTAATCAAAATTATTATCATATGTGGAGTTTTAGAGGGAGTTTTATAGATTAAACAAAACAAATAAACAAGCAAAAGTGTAAGGAAAATCTAGAGAATTTAGATATGCACAGCTAATGAAGGAGTTCAGTCCTTGATTATACTGTGCCCAAGTTCTCTATCCTTACTGAGAAGGTGTAGGAGAGAATCAGGAAAAGGGGATATGTTTCTCCTTGGGTCAAACACCAAAGAAGTGTAGTAGGGAATTATTTGCAAGTGAGTGTTATCCACTGAAAGAGGAAGTGGTGAAACCTTACACTTGGACTTCCCGGAGGAGGCCATAGTCCCCTAAATGTCTTCCTCCTCTTTCTTTCATTCCTCCTGGTGCAAAGTACCTGAACACCCAAGAAAGGAAATCATTATTCCACTGACTCCTTAGGCATTTCATTTTGTGAATTCCTTCTCTAATGATATTAAAAGCTGTTTAGAGAAAAGTGAGAAACTGGTTAAGCAAAAAACATTGAGCTCCACAGAACTTAAGAGCACTGTGCAGAACAGATATTAAGTCTGCCAAGGAGCCGAAATGCTGCAAAGATAGAATGGGAAGGGGAGGGGCATCCCGGCAGCATCTCTACCCTGGGTGGGCTTGACTGCTGCAGCCAGGTTCCCCATAGGTTTGTGTGGAAAGACATTTGAAGGCTATGCTCCTCCCAGAGGACTTTGTGCTCCTATCTTGGCAAGCACAGGACCGTGGCTGAAAAATTGAGTGCTGCTGGAAGTAGAGGCTATGTGAAGGATAAATTCAGGGTAGATTAGTTTGAATTTTGTTGATTTGCAGAGTCTGCATTTAGATTGCATAAAACTTTGATACAGCTTCGAGCATTGAAATTGGTATTTCACAGGTCATGACAAATTTATGTTTTAATGGGAAACTATGCCATGTTAATAAATTGCACATTCTCACTTAAGAATAGTTTTCTGTTTCTAACTTTATAAGCTGAGGATGAATTTCAAATTAGTCACTACCAGTCTAAAGCTTTTCTATTCAATATATTTGACAGGCATCTTTGATAGCACGTAAGTGCTAAGCGTTGAATAGATAGTGGGGATGCAAAAATAAATAAAGTGAAGCCTCTGCCTTCTGGCTATTCACAACCAAAGCTAGAGAAAACAGTGCTTTATCAGGCCCACAGGAGAATCAAGTAACAATAAAGAAACTGATTACAAGCCTTTGTACCAATTCAGTGGATACATTAATCTCTTTCAATGAATTAATTGCAGAAACCTGTATATTACATTGGAAATGCCTTCTAAGCCAACAGAATTGTACAGGCAAGCAGCCGTACATTTGTTATGTTACAGGCCCTGGTTTGGCAGTCCTTTTGCATATAAAACTCTGATTGCTTCCAGAACGAGCTGGATGTGAATCAACATAGGAAGCTAGTCCAAAATGATGATCCATAATTGTATCCTGTTTATTACTCATTACTTTCACTTCTATTGAGTCTAAAATTTTATCTCTTTCAGTAGGAGGTTATTGATAGCTCTTTGAATCTATATAGTGCTAGGTCCTAGTATTTTTTAAATGAACATTTTTTTTTACATAGTTTATTTTATTCTATTAAAAAATGGATACAGAAAATAATAAAGTTCACACTATCCACACTCTATGACCGGCATTTTCACTTTTAGTTATACCAAAACCAAAGTCATTGTCGTTGAGTTGGATCCAACTCATAGCGACCCCTCTTTCGGTTTCCGAGGTAGTACCACTAAGGAAGTAGATTGCCCAACCTTCCTTCTGAGGAGTGGCTGGTGGGTTTGAACCGCCAGACTTCTGGTTAGCAGTCAAATGCCTTAGGCACTATGCCACCAAAGCTCCTACTTTTAGTTATATGTCCTAAAAAAATGAATCTTTCTGCATACTAGAACTTACATATAACAATGTACAATAATCCCATGCAGATATAACCATAATATCCATTAACAACACTGTAAATGGTAGTATATTCAAAGAATGGAGTGTCATACAGTAATAAAATAGACAAACTGTAGGAAAAGCAGCAATAGAGATAGACGGCAGACATACAGAAATACGTATGTATAAAGTTTGAAATCATGTAAAACTAAATCATATTATTTAGTGACGTAAACATAGGTGGAAAAGTCATTTTTAAAAGCAAAGACATAATTATAAAAATTACTGTAGTTGTTACCTCAGCAGGGGGAGGAGTTGCTGGAGGGGTTGTTAGAGGCTTGGTGGTGCCGTGCAGGACTAGGACTGGGGTAAGGCAAGCGAAATACTTGCCTCAGGAATGCAACTGAAACTCAGTCATCAAGATAAATAGTTTTTAATGCAGTAACTTTTAAAATATACAATTTATGCAAAATTTATGCAAAAATCTACAAAGAAGAAAATCTCAATTTTAAATAAAGAAAGGATCCATACCGAGCTGGAGGTATTCTTTCTCTTGACCTGGGTAGTGGTTATATGCACGTTTGCTTTCATCAGGCTGAATTGAGTGCACTTTTCTGTAAATCTGTTACATTTCAAAAAATTGAAAAGTGGTAAAAACGGATTCAGGCTGGCTTTAATTTCTTACGATCTTTGCCTAAGTCCATTGTTTCTGTCCTGTACTGAACAATTCTCCTAATTTGTTTTAAATCCTGATAACTCTTTTGTATAACAATAATTATATTGCCAAATAAAATCTCCAGCGATTTTGACAGTAGGTTTAGATTGTTCATCAAAAAATTGGCTCTTTGCTTGCTTATTTCTTGGCACCCAAATGTTCAGTTTAACTCCAGGTATCAACCTGCCTTATGACTGTGGTTCATACCAGAGCAGTTATCCTTCATTATAATGGTTGGTTCTCATTAGACCAATTATCTAGTTGATTGCTCTAATGTAAATGTAGGCATGGACATGCCATGTTTTTTCATGTTTATTAAGCTTTTCCACTCATCCCCATTTGACATCCATCTAGTTACAGATGTTAGTCTTTTCTTCTCGTAAAGAGTTAATAAATCTAGCTCAGTGTTCTATAAATTTGATGTTAAGATTTATATATGAATAAGAAAATTATTAACAGACAATAAATTATGTAATCTGTGATTATTGAGCCTGCACTGACGCCAGAACTACTTTGGCTACTCTTGGTACTTGATGGTGCTTGAACTGCTACAAATCTGGTTATCACACTATTGCCAGTAGATTTATAAAAGAAGAACTTCTGAAAATAAACTGACAGATGATATTTGGCACTTGATATTACATGGTACTTCAGAATATAAAACTGATCTTTGGTTAGATAGAATCTTGGAGGGAGGAAAACAACTAGGTAAATCACCCAGCGTTTTGCTCAATTGTTTGCTTTATTTATCTATTTCCCCACCACTCACTCATATTTGCTTGATATGATATTTGATCAACTAGATCCTCTCATGGTGTTTGCCTAATAGGTGTTAATATCAGTAAATTCTTAAATGCTATTTTTAAAAAAATTTTCTGTATTTTAATTGTCACATATTCTTTGTTAAAAATTCAAAAAATATTTTTTAAATTTTATATAGGTTCTATTCAACACATTCTGTTCATACTCCAACCCATATTCACTGAGCACTGACTGTGCCAGGATTGAAAACAGGCAAAGGTATAGTGTGGATATGAAGGGGAATTAAAATAGATTCAATAGATTCTGAACTCACAGAATTTATAGAATGATATCCTAATCTTAGTGTCTTCTCATGTTTAAAAGTTTAGTAATCTCATTTTGAAATATCAAAGGAATTATCATTTTCCCCCAGAGATATCCACTGTTAATAAACTGTTGTATAACCTTCTATACCATTTTTATAGTATGTAAAATACTATAGTATTTTATAGTACATAATTTTTTTTTTTTTACAAAAGTGATATATTATGGAAATAATTCTAAAACCTGTATCTCATTGAAGCTTTCCATTATGTTACTTATAGACCTATGATACTCTTTTTAAGACTACATAGTATGTGAACAGGAGCTCTGGTAGTGTAGTGGCTAAGGCACTTGACTGCTAACCAGAAGGCTGGCGGTTCAAACCCACCACCACTCCTAGGAAGGAAGGTTGGACAATCCACTTCCGTAGTGATACTGCCTCGGAAACCCAAGGAGGGGTCGCTATGAGTCAGGTCTGACTCGGGCACATAACAACAACAACAGTATTTGAACACAGGAATGTACCATGTATTTGTTCCTTATTGGAGGACATTTAACTTGATTTCAGGATTTTACCTTAAAATGATGCTACAATAAATACCTTTTACTTTAGATATGTGGAGCCAGTAGTATGTTTTTTAAATACCTAAAACAAATTTTCTCTCTTTCAATTTGCAAATAAAAACTATGCTTTTAGCAAGAATTAAAAAACAAAAATTCTTCCACACAGACACATTTTGCACTAAGGTGACTTAATGAAAAGTTGTTATCTGTCTGTTGTTCCTTGTCTGTACTTTGAAAGAAATCGGCAAATTCCCACGTGCATACTAAACGGTGCAGATGAGTTTTCCCTTCCCCTACTGGTGACTTTTCTTCTTAGCTATTTTATTTCAGGTAGGTAGTATCCACCTCGGATACATAAGACAGTGCAGAAAATTCATTAGTTTGGGACTAGTCTTCATTTAATAAAGGACTGGGAAATGTTCAAGGACACCAAGTTTAAACTAAATTTGCCTTTTTTACTTTCATTTTCACAGACTTATACTGTTGCTAGGCATAGGATCTTTTGTACTTCAGTTCTCTTCTTGGGAGAAAATAATAATGTTTGGTTATGAATCTAAATTAGTAAACTATAGATAAAATCATTTTTCTTAAAATATCTTTATCATATTTTATGTCTAGTATACATGGATATAATATATACAAATAAATAATATATTTTACATATAATTTTAGCAGTATTACACATTTTTAGTATTCAGAAACCAGATGAATTTTCTTCATGTTGGAATTTCAAGCTATTTAGAAAGTTCTTGTTTAATACTTTTCATTCACTTACAGTTTCTTTGCAAATAGAAGACTTTACTGTTGAATTTATAGGTATTTAGTGAGGGGGGAAAAAAACCTTTTGTCATAGTGGTTAAAGCATTTGGCTACTAACCAAGAGTTGGGTGTTTTGAACCCACCAGCCGCTCCCTGGCAGAAAGATGTAGCAGTCATCTTCTGTAAAGATTTACAGCCTTGGAAACCCTATGGGGCAGTTCTACTCTATTCTATAGGGTTGCTGTGAGTTGGAATCAACTCAAAAGCAGTGAGGTTTTCATGATGCTATTGTTTTGGCAGAACAATCACAGATTTGATTTTTCAGGTCATTCATATGAAAGCATTTTAAAAACCAAAGGCTGTTTCTTCTTATAAGTAAAGGGTCACTGAGAGGGGAGTTTCAGGCTAATCTATGCCATCAATACAAAAAAATGTAAAATTCACTGGTTTCTGGAATTTAGGTTTCTACATTCGCTGAGGGAGAATGAATTAAGGGAGTTAGAATTAATCTCGCTAAAAATGCTCTTTAACAGCTTGTCCTGCAGTCTGTTTGTGCTCTTGTCCTTTGTGTTGATTTGGTAATTTTGTAAAGACTATGATGTTAATGGATTATTTAACTTGTTTGTTATGGAAATAACAACTCTCTCATTTTTAATTTCATGGTAGAGTTAACATTTATCTTTGATGATTTATCACTTATTGAATGATAAATACTAAATGTTAGCCTTTGCAATTAAGCAAAAAGTTCAAATGTAATTGTTAAAAATTCAACAGCAGTCTCATTTTAAATGGCTAGGTGGAAAGTGCTTTTTTTTTTTTTTTTTTGCCCCCTCTTAGGTTACTGTCCCACCATATACAATTTCTGTGAATAGAAGACCAAGAATCAGCCACTCCGTACCCCCTGATGCACAGGACGACTGTTAAATATTGCCTTGCAATACTGCACTTCATCACCTCCGCTTCCCGGGCCAACTTCATGTTAATGGAGAATGTTTGCAAATGTATATTCAGATGTATACTAATATATTATCTATTAAAGTATGAGAATTTTCTCTGTGGCTTTTAATGTCGAGAATGAGAATTTATAATTTATTTTTTTGTCTTTTTGCGTTCACAACTGAATATGCTGCTTTAGAATTTAAGACAAGGTGTAAATGACTTTTCCTTTTTTAAACGAGAAATAATCACCTTTTGTTGATTTCATGTACTTATTGAAGAGTACTCTATAATGGTGACTTAGACAAAAGAATAAATTAAGATTCATGGACTTATGTTGGTTTGACACGTAAATTGCTAGAGAAACACATCTGATATTTGTTGCCTCAGTGTTATTGTGTAATTGGAAACATTTCTAAGTTATGCTAAAGCCTTTTTTTTTGCTAAAAGAAGGATCTAGAAAATTAGTAATATCAAATAAGTTTATTACGTTCAATAGATATTTTTAATGCCAAATCACTTAGTGTGCAAGACATTATCTGTATGTTCTTTTGTAATCATTGTCAAATTCATGGAACGATCATAGTATTAATATTTTATTAACATGCAACACTTTGTTTTTTTAATCTTTAGAACTTAAATTGCACAAAGAGAATTTTAAATGTTTTCTGTACATAATGATGACATTATTGTCATACAGATATTACACATACTATCTGCCAGGAGCCTTAAAAAATCTTCCTGTGAAAACGTTGATAAATTGTGACAGTTGTCTCACATTTAGTATGTAGAGAGGAATAGGGCTTAGTTTATGTCTGTATTGGAAAATTTTAAAGACTACTTGGAAATTCCAGAAATCTTGTTATTAATGCAAGTGAAATGATAAAGTTGTTATGTAGTTCAGATGATAATATTCTAAATGATAATATATATTTACATTAAAGCTCAAACTGCTAAGGAAAGCAATGCCTAATTTGCTGGCTTAGATCTGTTCTGGATCTAGAGCTTGTTGGTGTTTGGTTTCTACTTTAACTGCTCACTTACCTAAGAGCTGTGGTCAGACAAGCTGATTGTGAAGTTAAATTCATTTTCAATTGAAAAGCTACTGAATACCTGCCTCTTTGGAAAATATTTGTGTGTTTTTTTTCCCCCTGTTTAATAAAAGCAAGCTGTATAATTGGGATGCATTTTTTTTTTTTTTAATGTAACATGCGTCAACCCGGATATTTGTGTTGTTCTCTTGTTCAATGCATCGCTATCAAACAAGTAATAGTATCTACCAGACAAGTAATATTAAGACCTGCCATTTATCAGGATCCTCTAGTTTAGAAAACATTTTACATATTCTCTCACTTAAATTTTGATATAAAACCCAAAACCAAACCCATTAGCAATTCCAACTAATAATGACTCTATAGCTTCACTAATTCATTTACTGATGCATAGACGAAGGAGTGGGAGATTAAACCTACTGCCCTGGAGTCAATTTCAACTCACAGTGAACCTGTAGGACAGAGTAGATCCACCCCATAGGATTTCCAAGGCTGTAATCTTTATGGAAGCAGGCTGCCTCATCATTCTCCCACAGAATGAATGGCTGATAGGTTTGACTGTCAACCTTTTTGTTAGCATCCCAACGCCTTAATCACTGTGCCCTAAATAGCAGCTTTTGGAAGGTTATCTGTCAGAAATGGCAGAATCAGGATTTAAGTCCAGCTTAAATGCTTAGCATCGTTTCTAACAATGCATGTTTTATTTTACAAATTATATAAAATACACAAAATGATATTAAGTATTGTGGTTATGTTTGTAGAAAAAGTAAAATACACAGGTTTTGGTGGTGGTTACTTGTGGGGACTGAGAAAGGAAATTGGATTGATGAGAGAGAAATCGGAGGCATCCATTTTATTTGTAGTATTTTGATTTGTAGCCTACTGTTTGAAAACAAGGAGCACTGGTGGCATAGTGCCTAAGGCATTTGACTGCTAACCAGTAGGCTGGCGATTCAAACCCACCAGCCACTCCTTGGAAGGAAGATGGGCAATCTACTTCCGTGGTGATTCTCCTGGGAAACCCAAGGAGCGGTCGCTATGAGTGGGATCCGACTTAACGGCAGTGAGTTTGGTTTTTGATTTGGTTTGTAAACAAAATTCTTGTTACAATCTAGACTTTAGCCTACTTGAAATATTATACTTTAAAAAAGAAATTTAGACCACATGAGACTAGGGAATTATGTATATGAACTATTAACATGTATGTTTAGAAAAGTTGTCTTATCCACACCACTTCAGGAGAAAAACTTGTACTGCCCACATTAAATTTAGGCAATTGTGTCAAGTCATTTCCACCAGTCATAGCTTCAAGTAACAGCAAAAGCAAGATACAGCAATGATCTAGAATCAGCTTTTGATTTCATATTTAATTTTTGCCATAAAGGCATTCAATTTTTTTAATCAATTCAGTGGTACTTTTTTTGTTGTTGTTTTTAAACTTTTTATTGTAATTTGGGTGAAGTTTCAGTAATTCATACACATTTGTTTCATGCCATTGATTGTAATCCTCATAATAGCACTCTTTCCATTTGCATTTGTCACTCTTTCCTATCCCTTTTCTATCTTCTGAGCTTTATCCGTGACAAATGGTGCCTTTTGATCTTGTATGGTTGATTGTCAGAGTGCATACCTCCCTGATTTTTTGTTCACCTTAATAGGCCAATCATTTGACTAAAAGATGAGACACAGGGTTAAGTTCAGATCCAAGCCTGAAGGATGTCTGAAGGCCATAGTTTTGAGGGTCCCACCAAGCTCTATCAGACCAGTAAGCCTGGCCTTTTATTAATATTATTTTGAGTTTTGTTCCACACTTTTCTCCCACTCTATCTAAGACCTTCTCTTGTGATCCCTTTCACATCTGTCAGTGGTAGTGGGCACCATCTAGTTGTTCTGGTCTTGGGGTCATGAAGACTGTGGTTTATGTGATCCATTAGTCCTTTGGATAAATTGTTTCCATGGATCTTTGGTTTTCTTCACTTTTCTTTGCTTCTGATGGAAAGAAACCAGTAGTTGCACATTAGATGGCCGTTCACAAGCTTTTAAGGCCCCAGTCACTACTCACCAAAGTAGAATGTAGAACATTTTCTTTGTGGGTTATGTTATGCTAATTGAATTTGATGTCCTCCAGGTTTAGGTCCCCTAGGCCTAGCATATCCTTCTAAGTGTTTGTAACCAAACACTTAGTGAAGAAGTTTTCATTACTTTGCTCCCTGTATGCTCTACTACTATATACTTGGAAGTATTTACAGCACATATAAATAAACATGTAGAAAATCCTCTTGTCAGAACTTTAAGTATTCATGGGTGTAGTCTTATTTGCCTTCCCACACTTGTTCAGCTTGCATGTTTATCAGTATCCACTCATAGATTATTGTTTACTGTTTTGTCGAGCTGTGTATGTAATACTATTTACCTTTGTTGGCTGTGTTTCTTGCGCTCCTCCCAGTGCCTGCCTTTGCCTTGACCAATTTGTGCTGATCTCCTTTTTATTTTATATTACTTCTCCCTTCAACTAAGTTAATACCTGTCTTACTTTGTAGTCATTTACCCTCTCTTTCCCTTCCATAATGTTTCCTTCTGTGTGTAAATGTTTTCTTGAGTTTCTATAGTAGTAATCTTATAAAATATTTGTCCTCTGTGATTAACTTAATTCACTCAGCCTGCAGTCTAGTAGGTTCATGCATATTATGAGATGTTTCACAGATTAGTTATTCTTTAACATTTTGTAGTATTCCATTCTGTGTATGTACCATAGTTTGTTTATTCATTCATGTGTTTATGGGTACTTAGGTTGTTTCCATCTTTTTAATATTGTAAATAGTGGTGTAATGACCATGGGTGTGCACATATCTATTTGTGTCCCAGGTTCTATTTCTGTAGATTATATGCCTAGTAGTGGCCACCAGCCACTCCTCGAAAGGAAGATTGGGCAATCCACTTCTGTAGTGATACTGCCTTGGAAACCCAAGGAGGGGTCGCTATGAGTCAGATCCAACTCGACAGCAGTGAGTTTGGTTTGGTAGTGAGATGGCTGGATCATAGTATTTCTATTTCCAATTTTTTAAGAAAGTTCCACACTATTTTCCACAGTGGTTGCACCATTTTACAGTTCCACCAGCAGTGTGTGAGGGCTCCAGTGTCTCCACATAATCACCAGCATTTGTTTTATGGTTTTTTTTTTTTTTTTTTTTAGCTTTGTTAGCAATGCTGGGATGATCCCATTGTTGTTTTGTTTTGCATCTCCCTAATGACTAATGACCACAGTATTTCTCCATGTATTTATTGGCCACCTTCATGTCTTCTTTGGTAAAGTATCTATTCACGTCCTCTGCCCATTTTTAATTGGATTGTCTTTTTGTTGTTGAGGTGTTGAAGTTTTCTATAAATTTTAGAGTTTAGTCTCTTGTCCAGTGTATCATTGCTCAACTTTTTTTTCCACAGGGTGTTTGTTCTCTTTGTAGTCTTTTGATGCACATAAACGTTTAATTTTTAGGAGATCCAAGCCATCTAGTTTGTCTTCTGTTTGTGTGTTTTTTATTTATGTTGGATATTGTACTTATGTCATGTATTAGGGTTCCTATGTTTGCCTCTCATTTTCTTTTATGATCTTTATAGTATTATTAATACTATATATTAATATATAAAACTCCAAAAATCAAACTCACTGCTGTTGAGTTGATATCCAACTCATAGCAACCCCTCCTTGGGTTTCTGAGGCTGCATCTCTATGGAAGTAGATTGCCCATATTCCTTCTGAGGAGCAGCTGGTGGGTTTGAACTGTCAGCCTTCTGGTTAGCGGTCAAATGCCTCAGACACTGTGCCACCAGAGCTCCCTCCATATTAATATATAAGTATTAATACTATATAATATATAATACTATATAGTAATAATATATAATACTTTAGGGAGCTCTGATGGCATAGTGTCTGAGGCATTTGACTGCTAACCAGAAGGCTGGTGATTCAAACCCACCAGCTTCTCCTCTAAAGGAAGACTGGGCAATCTACTTTTGTAGAGATACCACCTCAGAAACCTGTAATATGGTGTGAAATATGCATCCTGCTTCAGTTTTTTGCAAATGGATACCCAGGTTTGCCAGCACCATGTGTTAAATTCATTTAATGAATTTCTGCCTTTTGTCAAAGATCAGCTATCCATAGGTAGATGGATTTACTTCTGTTCCATTGGTCTATGGGTCTGTCATTATACCAATATCAGCTGTATTAAATACTGTAGCTATTTGGAAAGTTCTGAGATCAGGACATATGAGACCACCTACTTTGTTCTTCTTCTTCTTCAGTAATGCTGTGCTTATCCAAGAGTCTCTCTCCTTTCCATATAAAGTTGATAATGATTATTTTTTTCCATCTCTTTAAAGGATGATGATGGAATCTGGATCAAGATTGGATTATATCTGTATATCACTTTAGATAGTATTGATATTTCACAACATTAAGTCTTCTTATCCATGATAATGGTATGTTCTTCCATTTATGTAAGTCTTTTTTGTTTCTTACAGTAGTGTTTTGTAATTTTCTTTGTGTGAGTCTTTTGTGTATCTGGTCAGATTTATTCCTAAGTACATCATCTTTTGGGTGGCTATTGTAAATGGTATTGTGTACCTGATACCCTTTTCAGAGTTTTCTTTATTAGTGTAATCAGACAGATTTTGTGCATGTTGATATTATACCCTGCCTCTTTGCTGAATCCTTATATTAGTTCCAATAGTTCTCTTTTGAGTCTCTGGGATTTTCTATGTATGGAATCATATCATCAATAAATAGAGGGATATTTTACTACTTCTTTGCCAATTTGGATGCCTTTGATCTCTTTTTCTTGCCTTATTGCTCTGACTAGGACTTCCAGTACAATAGTAAATAGGAGTGGTGAAAAAGAGCATCTCTGTCTGGTACCTGTTCATGAAGGGAATCCTCTCATTTGCTCTTCATTGAGGATAATGTTGGCTGTTAGTTTTGTGTATATGTCCTTAATTATGCTTAGGAATTTCCCTTCTAATTTTGCTCCGTGTTTTTTATCAGGAATGAGTTGAATTTTTGATTACTTTCTGTGCATCAATTGATAATAATGATGTGATTCTTTTATTTATGTGGTGGATAACATTGATTGTTTTTCTAATGTTGAACCATCCTTGCACACCTGAATCATGCTTGGTCATGATGTATTATTTTTTTGATATGTGGTTGGATTCTTTTGGCTAGGATTTTGTTGAAAATTTTTGTGTCTATGTTTATGAGAAATACTGGTGTATAGTTTTCTTTTTCAATGGTATCTTTGCTAGTTTTTTTTTTTTTTTTTTAATGGTTTGTTCAGTGTCTTCTTATGTGATGGTTCTGTTCAAAATTTCTACATTAAAATTTCTGTTACTTGGGGTAGGTAGTGTGTTTCTAGAAATGTATCCATTTCTTTTAGGTTTTCAAATTTGTTGGAGTACAGTTCTTCATAGTATTCTGTTATGATTTTTATTTTAGTTGGCTCTGTTTTGACATTGCCTATTTCATGGGAAATGGGAAGAAACAGCTGCAAACATCCATTAATAATCAGAATGTGGAATGTACAAAATATGCATCTAGGAAAATTGGAAGATGTCAAAAATGAAATGGAATGCATAAAGATTGATATCCCAAGCACTAGTGAGCTGAAATGGACTGGTTTTGGCCATTTTGAATCAGACAACGGTATGATCTACTATGCCAGGAATTGACATATTGAAGAGGAATGGCATGGCATTCATTGTCACAAAGAATGTTTCAAGAGCTATCCTGAAGTACATTGCTGCCAATGATAGGATAATATCCATATGCCTACAAGGAAGACCAGTTAATACTGTTAATATTCAAATCTACACACCAACTACCAAAGTAAGAAGATTTTTACCAACTTCTGCAGTCTGAGATTGACCATACATGCACTCAAGATTTATTGATTATTACTGGTGATTGGAATACAAAAGTTGGAAACAAAGAAGAATTATCAGTAGTTGGAAAATATGGCTTTGATGATAGAAATGATGCTGGAGATCGCGTGATAGAACTTTGCAAGACCAACAATTTATTTGTTGCAAATACTTTTTTCAACAATATAAATGGCAGCTATACATGTGAACCTCACCAAATGGAATACACAGTAATCAGATTGACTACATCTGTGGAAGGAGACAATGGAGAAGCTCAATATATTTAACCAAAACAAGGCCAGGAGCTGATTGTGGAACAGACCATCAATTGTTCATATACAAGTTC
This sequence comes from Orycteropus afer afer, assembly GCF_000298275.1. Lineage (NCBI taxonomy): Eukaryota > Metazoa > Chordata > Mammalia > Tubulidentata > Orycteropodidae > Orycteropus > Orycteropus afer. The sequence goes on from NW_006921588.1 coordinate 37,939,382, forward strand.
AAGTTGAAACTGGAGACAATTAAAACAAGTCCGTGTGAGTTAGAATATGACTTTTTTTATATCCTACCTGAATTTAGAGACCTTCTGAAGAAGAGATTTGACACCAATGATTGAAATCAAACCAGATGAGTTGTGGGATGACATCAAGAACATCCTACATGAAGAAAGCAAAAGGTCATTAAAAAAAGAAGAAAGAAAGAAAAGACCAAAATGGATGTCAGAGGAGACTAAGGAAATTGCTCTGAATGGAAAGTATCTAAAGCAAATGGAAGAAATGCCCAGATAAAAGAGCTGAACAGAAGATTTCAAAGAGGAGCTCAAGAAGACAATGTCAATTATTACAATGAAATGTGCAATGACCTGGAGTTAGAAAACCAAAGAGGCTTTTCTTTTCTCAGTCTGAAAGAACTGAAGAAAAACTTAAAGCCTTCAGCTGCAATATTGAAAGATTTTTTGGGCAAAATATTGAATGATGCAGGAAGCATCAAAATAAGATTGAAGGAATACACAGAGTCACTGTACCAAAAAGAATCGGTCACTGTTCATCTATTTTAGGAGATGGCATATGATCAAGAGTCAATGATAATGAAGGAAAAAGTAGAAGCTGCACTGAAGGAATTGGGAGGAAAAAAAAAAAAAAATGCTCCAGGAACTGATGAGATACTCCTTTGATGTTTCAATAAATTGATGCTGCACTGAAGGTACTTACTCATTTATGCCAAAGATTTGGAAAAGAGCTACCTGGCCATCTGACTGGAAGAGATCCATATTTGTACCCATTCAAAAGAAAGGAGATCCAACAGAATGCCAAAATTATTATTAAAAAAATATCATTAATATCACAAGTAAAATTTTGCTGAAGATAATTCAGAAATGGTTGCAGCAGTATATTAACAGGGACCTTCCAGAAATGCAAGCTGGATTCAGAAGAGGATATCATTGAATGTAATGAGGGATATCATTGCTGATATCGGATGGATCTTGGCTGAAAGCAATGCATACCAGAAAGGTGTTTACTTATGCTTTATTGACTATGCAAAAGCATTATACTGTGTGGATCATAACAAGTTATGGTTAATGTTGAGAATAATGGGAATTCCAGAACTCTTAATTGTGCTCATGAGGAACCTGTACATAGACCAGAAGGCTGTCATTCAAGCAGAACAAGGGGATACTGCATGGTTTAAAATCAAGCAGGGAGTGTGTCAGGGTTGTATCATTTCACTATACTCACTCAATCTGTATGCTGAGCAAATAATCCAAGAAGCTGGACTGTATAAAGAAGAACATGGCATCAGGATTGGAGGACAATGCCTTAATAACCTGTGATACGCAGATGACAAAACCTTGCTTGCTGAAGGTGAAGATGACTTGAAGCGTTACTGATGAAATGTGCAGTATGGATTACACCTCAACAAAAAATGAAAATCCTCACACCTGGACCACTAAGCAGCATCACAATAAATGGAGAAAAGATTGAAGTTGTTAAAGATTTCCTATTATTTGCTTCCACAATCAACACCAATGGAAGCAGCAGTCAAGAAATCAGACAACATATTGCACTGGGCAAATCTTCTGCAAAAGATCTCTTTAAAGTGCTGAAGAGTAAGGATGTCTCTTTGAAGACCAAGGAGTGTCTAACCCAAGCCATGGTATTTTCATTTGCCTCATATGCTTGTGAAAGCTGGACAGTGAATAAGGAAGACCAAAAAAGAGTTGATGCTTTTCAGTTGTGGTGTTGGTGAAGAATACTGAAAATACCATGGACTGCCAGAAGAACCAACAAATCTGTCTTGGAAGAAGTGCAGCTGGAATGCTCCTTGGAAGCAAGAATGTCTAGACTTTGTCTGACCCTCTTTGGTCATGTTGTCAGAAGGGACCATTCCCTGGAGAAGGATATCATGCTTGTAAAGTGAAGGGTCAACAAAAAGGGGGAAGGCCCTCAACAAGATGGATTGACACAGTGGCTACAACAATGGGCTCAAGTATAGCAAGGATTGTGAGGCTGGTGCAGGACCAAGCAGTTTCTTTATGTTGTACATAGGGTCACTATGAGTCGGAGCCAACTCGAAGGCACCTAACAGCAGCAAATTTCATTTCTTATTCATATTATTTGCATCTTATCCTTATTTTCTTAAATTTGCCAGTGGTTTGTCAATTTTTTTAGTACTTTCAAAGAACCAACTTATAATCTTGTTAATTCTATTTTTCTGTTTTCTCTTTCACATATTTCTGCTCTAATTTTTTATTCTCTTCTATTGATGGCAGGCCTTTTTGGTGATGGTTTTCTAATTGTTGGAGATGTTGAATAAAAGTTACTTTGTTTTTTGTTCTTTTTTGATGTGTGCCTTTATTCCTATAAATTGTCATCAAAGCACTGCTTTTACTCTCTCTCAAAGATTTTGGTATGCTGTGTTTTCATTCTCGTTTGATTCAGGAGTATTTTTATTTAATTTTTTATTTCTTCTATTACCCAGTAGTTTTTAAGCAGGATGTTATTCAGTTTTCATGTATACATTTTTTTTTCCCTTGATCTCCTGTTGTTGATTTCTAATTTTATAGCATTGTGATCTGAAAAGATGTTTTGTAGCATTTTAATGTTTTGAGGCTTGCTTTATGGCCTGCCATACATTCTGTTCTTGAGAATGGTCTGTGTGCCCTAGAAAGAATGTGTATTGGGCTGTTGTTGGGTGAAGTGTTTTGTATCTCTCTGTATATAAGTGTTTTGTGTATATCTAAGGGTTGTTTGTGCTGTTTAGGTTTTCTGGATGTTTGATGAGTTTCTAGTTGTTCTGTCCTTCACTGAAAGTGGTGCCTTAAAATCTCCTACTATTGTTGTAGACTTGGACTTGTCTACTTCTCTTTTCCAGTCTGTTAGAATTTGATTTATGGATTTTGGGTCTCTTTTATTGGATGTGTAGATATTTATTATGGTTATGCCTTATTGTTCAATTGACCCTTTAATCATTATATAATATCCTTTTTTGTCTCATGCTGGGTTTTTCCTTAAAGTCTATTTTATCAGAAATTAGTATTGCCACTCCTGCTCTCTTTTGGTTGCCATTTGCTCAATAAAATTTTTTTCATCCTTTGATTCTTAGCTTACTTTTGTCTCTGTGTCTAAGCTGTGTCTTTTTTAGACACCATATTGATGGGTTATGTTTTCTTATACATTCTGCTACTCTCTGTCTCTTAACTGGAGCATTTAACCCATTTATTTTAGTGTAATTATCAGTACATACGACTTCACTGCTGTCCTTTTGCTGTGTTTTGTGTGTGTGTGTGTGTGTGTGTGTGTGTGTGTTGATGGTTTCTTTGCTCCATAAAGTTTTCTGGGCTGAATTAATTTCATTTACAGATTTTCTTATCATTTCATTCTTTCTAGTTGTTTAAGTGGGAGCTCTGGTAGCATAGTGCCTAAGGCACTTGACTGCTAACCAGAAGGCTGGTGGTTCAAACCCACCAGCCACTCCTCGGAAGGAAGGTTGGGCAATCCTACTTCCGTAGTGATACTGCCTTGGAAACCCAAGGAGGGGTCGCTATGAGTCGGGGCCGACTCAACGGCAAATAACAACAACAACAGTTGTTTAAGTGGTTACTGAATCTTACGCTATTTTTTATCTTGGTAAGAGTTTATTTTCTTTTATGTCATCCTATAATTTATTTTCCTCCCAAGTTTAAACATTCCATTCTATCTTTATTTTGTCTTTCTCTTGATTTGGAAGTTTCCTCATTTTGCTTTATAGTTGTCATCATTTGCAGATTGATGTCTCTAATTCCTTATATTCAGTTTTGTAGGTTTATTTTATTTTGGGTACTTCTGTGTCAAGGTGGATTTCTGGGTGAGGTTGTTGTGTGTCTTAATCTTGGCTTGTTTCTGCTGTTATTTGTTCTTTGTCCAAAAGACTCCTTTTAGTATTTCTTGTAAGGTTCATCTGTTTTTTTTACAAATCCTCGTAATTTCTGTTTATCTAGAAATGTCCTAATTTCATCATTGTATTTGAGTAACAATTTTGGTTGAAATATAATTCTTGGTTGGAAATTTTTTCCTTCAAGATTTTATATATATCACCCCAATGCCTTCTTGCCTGCATGGTTTCTACCAAGAAATTGGGGCTTAGTCTTATTTGTCCTCCTTTGTAGGTAACTTTTCATTTTCCCCCGCTGCTTTTAGGATTCTTTCTTTGGTTTTGGAAAATTTGATTAAGATATGTGTTGGTGATTTTTCTTTTGGGGTCTATCCTATTTGGGGTTCATTGAGCTTCTTGGATACATGTTTTCTCATCCTTCTTGCTGTTAGGGAAGTTTTCTTCCAATAAATCTTGAACACTTTTTTTTCTACTTTTCTTTTTTCTCTTCTAGAACTCATATACGTAAGTTATTCTTATTGATGGTGTCCCATATAATTCTTTAAATTAGTAAGCTTTCTTCATTTTGTTTCATTCTTTTTTCTATTTGTTCCTCTAACAATTTAGTATTAAGAGCTTTGGTTTCATTGTCACTAATTCTGTCCTCCAATGACTCAGTTCTACTCCTTTGCCCTTCCAATGTGTTACCTATTTTTGATATTTTAATATTAATCTTCTCCATTTCTATTTGCTGTCTTTATATGATGTCTGGTTTTCCTTTTATTTTGTCAATTTGCTCCTGTATTGTTTTCCTGAATTCTTTCAGAATTTTTTTTCCTTAATTTTGTCTATGACTTCCTTGGTGTTTTCTTTTATCTCTTTTTTAATCTATTGGCGCATCCTTTTGAATTTCTTATCAGTTAGTTCTAGTACCTTTATTCCTCTGGAAGATTTTTTGACCCTGTATTTTAGTCACTTGCCTGAGCCATCTTGTCCTGTTTTGTGTGTGATTTGAAGTTGTTTGTAGTGTCTGAGACATTATTGTGTTATTATATTTATTTGTTACTTGAATTTTTTTTTTTTTTTTTTTGCTTCACCTTGATTGTTTTGTTTGACTATGTCTGAGTAATGCGGTGGGTGTGCTGCTCTGATTGCTATTTTGGCAGCACTGGGTCACTGACCACCTATTTCCGGGTGGATTTGGAAGCATGTGGAAGTATGGGCATGAGTCTCTGATCACTGGTTGTGTAGAGCAGCTGTGGGCAGGCTATATTGGTTGCCATCTCTCATAAATCCAGTGGTGCTGGAGTGGGTGTTGGAACTTGCCCAGTGGGTAGGAAGGCAGGTGTGGTTGGTTTAGCTGAGTAGGATCTTTGGCTTCAGACTGATAGAGAATATAAGAGGAGGAAGGATGAGGAGGAAAAAAAGGATAGGAAAATAAAAGCAGGAAAGAAAGACAAAATTAGAAGAAAGAAAAAAAATTTTTGTAAGCACTGGCTTCCAGTCATGGCTGTGGTGGGATTTCACTCTGCCAACTGTGGAGGCATAATGGATGAGCCCCCCCTGGGTGTGGAGGAGGCTTGAATGTGGTGCCTACTCTGTGGGAATGTCTGCCACCAGATGCAGAGGTGGCATAGGTGGGCACTGTTGAGCATGGGGGCAGCAGGGTAGAGCACTATAAACCATGGAGTGGTGGGGGTGCTCTGCCCACTCTGTGGGAGCATATACCACCAACCTTGGATGCCACAGTCACACAGCATGCAACCCGTGAGCACATCCCTACAGATGTTTGCAGCAGTGGATGTGCAGCATTTGATCCACCAGAACACACATCAGGCAACTAGGGTAGTGGAGTGACAGGGGGTATGGGTGGGGAAGAAGGTGGGCCACATGGAACACCAAGTGAAGGGGTGCTTTATTGGCTACTGGGAGATTGAGGATAGGGAGGACCACACCTCTGGCCCCAGGAGGTCATGTGAGCTAAAGGGGGAGATGGTACTTCTCTGGACACCAGTTGCTGGTGTGGGCACCTGTGCAGTCCTGGGCAAGCAGAACCTAATTGGGTTCTGGCTCCTGCCCTGATAAGCACTGTAATTGCAATAATTCAAAATGGCTGCTCTGTGTTAGGGCAGTTGACAATTCAAGGCTCCATATGTCTCTTTGTTCACTGTTTTTCCTTCAATTTCATCTTCTAATCAGTATTTGATTTAGTTATTTATCCTTTCCTTTGAAATTTGTAGTTGCAGGATCCACATCTGTATCTGTTCTACCTGGTTTTTTGGGTCTTTGTTGTAGAAGGTCTGCCTGTATACAATGTATCTGCCTAATCTACCATCTTGGATCCTCCTGCAGGTGATTTGTTTATAATATAAAATTTTTTAATTACAAACTATGTTGTGTATGACTTACAGGATAGAAGATGAAATACCATCTTTATTTTCCCCAGCATCCTACTTCCCTGGGAGCTCTAGTGGCATAGCATATAAGGCATTTGACTGCCAACCAGAAGGCTGGTGGTTCAAACCCATTCCTCGGAAGAAAGGTTGGGCAATCTACTTCTGTAGTGATACCACCAACAAGGGTAGGTCGCTATGAGTTGGATCTGACTCCACAGCAGTGAGTTTGGTTTTTTGGTTTGTGCTGCTCTAACAGAAAATACCACGAATGGGATGGATCTAACAAACAGGATTTTATTCTCTTACAGTTTTGGAAGTTAAAAGTCTGAGTTCCAAGTGCCAGGCTCTAGGGGCTGGGTGAAAAAGCCCCTTGACCTCAGGCTTCAGTTCTTCCTCTTGTTCCTGGTCCACTGAAGCTAGAAAGATCTCTTCACTCAGGTAGCTGGTGGCTGCTGAGGCTGACAAACCCAAGGTCAATAAGTGAAAACCACAGTCCCAGTATTACCAAACCATACAGTAGGCCATGGATTCAAGTTCATTACAAGTCGCAAGATCGGCAGAGCATGGTAGCCTGCTGAATGAAGACTCAGCTATGTGGAGGGTTCAAGCATGCCAAAAAGCTGAACACCTTCCTCAAAGCTACTGCTGATATACTGGAAGCAGATCACATTCCTAAAGCAGCTACTCAGATGTTCCAGTAGATTCCACCATGGAATTGATTGCCAATCTCACCACAGGAAATAACTACATCCAGCTACCCAGCCACTCAACCAGGCCCAGCCAAGTTCACAACAACCTTAACTACCACACTCCTTCTCCAGATAAAACCACTATGAATGTCTATCAGAAAAAAACCCCTCACTGCCATCAAGTAGATTCTGACTCGTAGTGACACCCATTGGGTTTCCAAGGCTATAAATCTTTATGTAAACTTATATTTCTTCTGTGGAGCAGCTGGTGGGTTCAAACCACTGACCTTTTGGTTACCAGCCAAATGCCTTAACCACTATGCCACCAGAGCTCCATGTAATGCTTGTAGATATATTTTTATCCGGCACATATCTGTAAGTTTGTGTTGGACTTCTATGTTTTTCTTCTTTTACATAAAAATCACACTCTAATACAATTTAGCAAATTATTTTTTATACCACCAGTGCTTTTGGAATCACTTTTCTTTTTTGGCATATATCATCTTCCCTAGCATTCACTTAGGTATTCTCCTATTTGTTTCTTGCTATGGTACATAGTGTTGACTAGCATCAAGTTACAGAGCTTAAGTCACAGGTCTTTCAATGAAGAGTCACTGGATCTTGGGCAAATTATTTTCTCCCTGAAAAATTGGATAAATAAATGTTAATCTCATGTGGTTGGCTGTGAGGATTAAATGAATTTAAAAATGTTTGGCCCATGAAATTATTTTCTTTTTTTTTAAGGTTGTCTACTTTTAATATTATTACTGAATGGTATTATTTAATATAATCCCCCTTGGGAGCTCTGGTAGCGTAGTGCCCAAGGCACTTGACTGCTAACCAGAAGGCTGGCGGTTCAAACCCACCAGCCACTCCTTGGAAGGAAGGTTGGGCAATCTACTTCCGTAGTGATGCTGCTTCGGAAACCCAAGGAGGGATTGCTATGAGTCGGGTCCGACTCGATGCCACACAACAACAACAACAACAACCCGCCTTATTCCATGGAGTGACCCTCCCTCCCAGTTCACCTCTATATGTACTGGCAGATCTGGCTATGGCCACCAGAGCTTGGCAACAGAATCTACTCTCTCCTGCCCAACCCAAGTCCTTGAAACAAGACCAATTTTTTAAAGTTGCTTTGACTTGAAACTGAAAGTTCTAATTGATAGAATTTTTTTCTAGTGCCTGTTTATTTATTTATTTTCTTTACTACCAGTAAAGAAAATAAATACAAAAAGCTAAAAATCAATCTTTTTACTATTTTGATAAATGAAAGAAAAGAAAGCTTGCAATTAAGAGGTTCTAATGGGATTTCAATGGTGGTAGTTTCGCTGAGATTATTGTTGATACTCATTCGGTGCTTTAGAGTTTAAACAGAATTTTAGTATCATTTATGTTATTTGCTCCATATATGAGTAAAACACAGAAAGAGAATGCTACTTTACAAAGATCACACAACTATTCTGAATGGCCGAGTCCCACATCTGATTTCTAGTCTTCCTTTAAAATGACCAAACTTCAAAAATGATGGTGAAGAAATCGTGCTAGATTTCAAGGGACACCAAAATAGCAGCCTACTTGTTCTGGATCTTCACTTGGTCTTCCTTATCTCTTAAATGTTACCACTTTCCTGCAAATTTCATCCTTAACACCTCAGTCTCTTCATATGGAAAGATATAGTTTGTTTATAGCAAGGAAAAATGCCACCATGTGCTCACGCAAAAGAACTTTTTTGACAGGTATTTCTAGAGCAATTATGAAACATTCTGGTAATTTGTATAGAACTGTTGCCATTTCTGCTTCATAAACAAAAAAGTTCATTTGGAAGGCATAAGTTACTCATATTGGAGAATGAAAAAAAATGATGCAATTCAAAATAAATTTATAGTTTTGTAAATAAGCAACTTCCTTACTCTTATTATTGCAGTTCTATTGAGCCCTCTTGGAAGATTTTAATGATAGCCACCATTCTTTACCCTTTCTTCATCCACACCTTCTGCCATGTGAATTTACAGCTCCTTTCACTATAAAAGCAAAGCCAATTTCCCCACCCACTGAAGCTGGTTTTAGGACTAATAGAATACAGGAAAAGTGACACTGTGCTAATTCTGAGAAAAGGCTTCACAAATTTGCATATTTCTCCTTGTTCTTCCTTGTATCTCAAACTTCACTGTGAAAAAGACATCTCTGGGTGAGCCCAATGGTCCAAAGAAGAGGCTGAGAGACACATAGAGCACAGCTCCCAGCCAAGACAAGCTTGCTCAGCAGTCAGTTGACCTGCAGACATATAAGCAAGGCCAGCTAAAATCACCAGAGCCACATATCCAGCCGCAATCTGACTCTAATGTGTGGGCAATAAATACTACCTAGGTAGCCATCAAGGTTGTGATCGAGTATTAATATGGCAAAAGATATGACAGGCCCTCTCAAACTCATGCACATATAACTGTAATCCTAATTATTACATCAAAACAAACAAAAGTGACTGGGTAAGAGAAGAAATCAAAATTGAAATTCAAAAATTCCTTGAATCAAATGAGAATGAAAACACAACATACCAGAATCTTTGGGACACAGCAAA
>NW_006921588.1:37958277-38007695 GCF_000298275.1 Orycteropus afer afer
CTGACTGCTCTTCTGTCTGGGTTCAAGGCTTTTATCCCCTTCCCTGCTCTTCCGGCCTGCTACTCTGCCATCCCTGCGTTCTCTCCTCACCTGTAAGTCTGGGAGTTCTTTTTTATTTTCCTGTTCCATTGGTCAAGATGTATATTCCTGCAACAATATCACACTGCTTTAATTACTATAGCTTTATAAGTTGGTTTTTTTTTTTTTTTTTTTGGAAGAGAAGTGTGGTAGTTAAAGTTGTATGTCAAAACTGGTTGAGTGGCTGGGCAGCTGGTGGTAGTTATTCCCCATGATGAGACTTGCAATCAACTCCATGGGATCTACTGCAAGCAGCTGAGTAGCTGCTTTAAGGATGTGGTCTGCTTCCAGTATATAAGCAGCAGCTTTGGAAATGGTCTCTAGTATGGAATGCTTGAACCCTGCATGTAGCTATATCATTTTTCAGCAACCTGCCATGCTCTGCCAATCTTGGAACTTCCAATGGACTTGAATTAATGGCCTGCCATGTTATTTGGTAACATTGGGACTGTGCCTTTTTACTTGACAACCTTGGGCTTGTCAGTCTAAGCAGCCAGCAGCTGTCTGAGTGAAGAAAAGCATCTCATTCCAGTGGGCTGGGAGCAGGAGGCAGAGGTGAAACCCAAGGTTGAGGGGTTTTCATCCAGCCCCTAGAGGCTGGCACTTTGAATTTGGACATAGAGCCTCCAAATTGTAAGAATAAACTCCCGTTTGTTAAAGCCATCTGCGGCATAGTAAATTACTTAGTGTGGCTTTTCTACCCATAAGTCTTTGTAAACTCTGAGGTGGAATTTGCCATGGAGGAGCTCCTGGTTGCTAAAGTTATCCACCTGGGGTATTACTGTTGAGCAATGGCACAAAGCAATGTTCAGGGAAGTTTGCTCTCTCTCAGGTGCTTAGAATGCTGATGTTATGATTGGTTAGTTTGGCCACGCTCCCAGCCTCAAAAGGAGGCCTCCTAGAGGCAGAAGTCTCTGATTGCTGGCTGAGAAGGACTTGCTGCTGAGAGAAACACGCTCCTGAGAGACATGTGCTGCTGGGAAAGAGACGCAAGAGACACGCATCGCTGAGAAAGCCACTGAGAGACACTCACTGCTGGGAAAGAGACTGTGAGAGACTGTGGGCTGAGAGAGACTGAGTGTTGTTCCTGAACTTGAATTGTAGCCTGGTACTTCCCTATTAAACCCCATAATCTGTGAGTTCTGTGTGACCACTGCAGTAAATTATTGAACCCAGCAGAGAGGTGGTAGGTGCTGCAGAAGAAACAGTTGGTGAAAGGGCTGGAGGGAGGCAGCATGTCTGGCCTCACAGGAATAGGCCTTGGGCTATTGATGGTAATTCTGTCTTCTTCTTGTGGGGTTACATGGTAGTTCAGTTTGTGTGTCAACTTGGCTAGGCCTGGTTGAGTGACTGGGCAGCTGGTGGTAGTTATTCCCCATGATGAGACTGGCAATCAACTCCATGGTGGGATCTACCACAAGCAGCTGAGTAGCTGCCTTTGGGAATGCGGTCTGCTTCCTGTATTTAAGAAGATGCTTTGGGAATGGTCTCTAGCCTATGGCACACTTAGACCCTACATGTAGCCATGTCTTTGTTGAGCAGCCTACTATGCTCTGCCAACCTTGGGACTTACAATGGACTTAAAGGCCTGCTGTGTGGTTTGGCAACATTGGGACTGTGCCTTTTTACTCTTAACCTTGGGGCTTCTCAGCCTCAGCAGCTAGCAGCTGTCTGAGTGAAGAAATGCCTCTAGCTCCGGTGGGCCGGGAGAAGGAGGTAAAGCTGGACCCCAAGGTTGAGGGGCTTTCACCCAGCCCCTAGAGCCTGGCACTTTGAACTTGGACTTAAAGCCTCCAAATTGTAAGAATAAACTCCTATTTGTTAAGGCCATCCCATTTGTGGTATATTCTTGTCAGAGCAACACTAGGTAACCAGAACAGGTGAGAAGAGGTCAGAAGATGTGGCCTCCTTGCCCTTTTGGCACCATCCCATTTGTGGTATATATTCTTGTCAGAGCAGCACTAGGTAACCAAAACAGGAAGTCACACTTTTTTTCTTCTCTTTCAGAACTATATTGGCTGTTCTTGGCTCTTTGCTCTTCCATATAAATTGTAAAATAAATTTGTTAAGTTCATAAATATACCAATATAAATTTTACACAAGAGTTAATGTGTCAAATGTGTACAAACTGTCGAATGGAAAACCAATTGCCTTTGTAAACTTCCACCCAAATCACAATAAAAAGTAAAGAATTAAACTAGTTATATGTCTGGCTAATTAACATGAGGAATAGCTCAGCTTCATCAGTAATTAAAGAAATGCAAATCAAGACCACAGAAGATAGCATTTTAACCTATTAGCAAATATTCAGAAGCCTATTAATACTAAGTGTTGTAGAGGATGTGGATTGACAGGATTTTTCATACTCTCTTAGTGGGAATATAAATTGGCACACATTGAAAAGCAAGATGAAACTGTATAGTATCTAACATTTGCATATCAATTTACCTTTTCAGATTCTTCTCATCTTTCTCCACCCTGCTCTGTGTTGTTAAAGACTGACTTTTATAGATGTAATTAATGGGCTCCCTTGTTTTCTGACTTCTTGTCCCCCCAGTGGGGGACACTGGCAAGACATCCAAGAGGAGGGCAGAGAGTGAGGTCAGCATTTTTAGTGAGATCTCTGCTCCCTCTCTGTCAGGCTGTTGGTTGGCTGACTGCTGCAGAAAGCTAGGGCTAAGTTGGGTAGTCCTCTCCTACAGCTGCAGCTGCCCTTTTCAGGGTCCAGTAATCATTCCTTCTTCTTGCCTCTTCAGGGTAGTGATGGTTATGGCTTCCTGCCTTTGCTAGTTTTAGTGTGCTTCATTATCCTTTCATAGTTCCTTTATGAAACTTTCCTCAATTAAATAGTTTGATCTGGTTCTTGCAGGATCCTTATGTTTAACCTTCAAACTCAGCAATTTCACTCTTAGGCACATATCCTAGAAAAACCAAAGTAGATGTGTTTGCCAGAACATATGTTCAAGAATGTTTGCAAAATACATGGCTAATAGTATTTATTTATTTATTTAAAAAAGGAAATCCAACAACCCAAATGCAATTATCAATTGACAAGAAAATGGAGATATCAATTAGGGCTTATTCACCTAACATAATATTACATATACAAGTGGAAATTAATGAACATGTAACAATATAGATGAGTTTTGATAACCAAACGTTAAGAAAGAAAAAAATGAAAGCAAACCAGAGTAGACAATCTATGATTGTTGTTGTTGTTGTTATGTGCTGTCGAGTCGGACTCGACTCATACCGACCCCTTCTTGGGTTTCTGAGGCAGTATCACTACGGAAGTAGATTGCCCAACCTTCCTTCTGAGGAGTGGCTGGTGGGTTTGAACTGCCAGTCTTCTGGTTAGCAGTCAAGTGCCTTAGGTATTACGCCACCAGAGCTCCTATATTATGATTACCCATTTATAAAATTAAATGACATACTGCTTAAACATACATATATGTGATGCAAATTTTTAAAAATGAAGCATGATACAGAATTTAGGAGTCCAGTTATCTCTGAGGTGGAGCAAGGGGGATAGGATAGATTAAGCAAAGAGCACATAGGTAAGTTATTAGTAATCTATGGTATGATTTTGATGGTGGATTTAGATGTTTTCATTATACTATAGATTGGTTAAATAAAAACAAATACACAATGAAATAATTACTGTTAAAAGTGAAAGGAGGTTTAAAGAGTCTGGAATTCCAGGCTAAGAGTTTAAAATTTATTCTCCAAGTAGTTATCTATGCTTTGAAGAGAAAAGTGATGTAATGATAACTTTAAATTAATCTACCATAAGTGGACAAAAGCAGAGATCCAGGAGAAGCTAACTATCCTTTGCCAAAATCCAAGTGTGGATTGATGCAGTCTGGCCCTAGTCATGGCAGTGGTTTTGGAAAAGGAAAGGAAGGTAAAGGCAAGCAGGATTAAGAATTAACAGTATTCTTATTTGAAACAGAGATGCCAAAGAGAAAAAGAAAAAAAGGAGGACTCGAATACAAAACCCAAAAAAATCAAACTCACTGTTATCGAGTCGATTTCAACTCATCGTGACCCCCCAGGTTTCCGAGGCAGTATCACTACAGAAGTAGAGTGCCCCATCTTCCTTCCGAGGAATGGCTGGTAGGTTTGAACCGCCCGCCTTCTGGTTAGCAGTCAAATACCTTAGGCACTACTCCACCAGAGCTCCTAGACTCAAATATAGGCTAAGAGTTAATAATGCTAGACAAATCTCCCGTCACCACATTGTTGAAACCAGCATTTAAAACCTAGCCTTTTAAGGAGATATGAAGAATATTAAATCATTTGATTTTGTTTCTATAGTTTCTGAATTTATACTAAGTGGTATTGAATGCCTCCATCTTAGGTTCCTGTCAACCTAATCTGTACTATTTACGGGGATTGAAAACAAGATAAAAGTTGTGACACTCCAAATAATAGTTGAGTTTCCACATCTGCAAGATGATTTATATGTATTATGGCTCATAGTTATGACCCCCAGTATTTTTTTTAAATTTTACTTTTATAATAAAAGCAGTACCATTAAATGATATAAAGACATTCAGCTGAAAAGTAGAAGAAACCCTCTTCTATATTGTAGTGTAAATTGTCACTACTTGAATGTCAATCATTCTTAAATTCAGAACATGTGTCTCTTAATATCTAAATTGTGTCCTATGTCCTGCATTTAATAAAAGTAAATTCTAGTGACTTCAATCCTGTGAATTGACTTGTTAATCCCAGTACTCTATTTATACAATTATTTTTCAAGTTTATTTCCTATTTTTATCTTGTCCTTCAACTGCAGTATAATTCAAGGTAGCCTATTTTTAGTGCTCTCAAGTACCACACAGTGGAAATGCTTTAACACTTCACTATATAACCACAATAGTCCTAACCCTCATCTTCTCTGGTAGCAGGCAGCCAGTGGTTATGTTACCTATATCTTACAATTTAAAGAGGGGAGTGCAAAATTTCTCATGTACCAGTCATAAAGAACATTTGTGTTGATGAAAAAAGAAAAAAATAAGGCAATAAAATATTTTCATTACCCTTGTATTTTGAAAAGAAATCTAAAAAACATGTCTAAAAATACAATATTTAATACAAGTGCCAAAGACAAATAATTTTTAGTAACCCTGGGACTTTTGGCTCACTCTCTTTGTCCAGTCCTGATTATGGAAATCCTAAAGTGAAAATCATTCTGTTTTATTTTTTAAGAAAAAAAAAAAAAATCAGAGAAATGAGCTTGACTTCTTGAAGATTCTCTGACAGCTTTCTTTTTTAAATCCTTGTCTGGATGAGCTGTCTACGGAACAAGCCTACGTTCATTTAAATATGAATTTAAAATATGTGCGGCAAATGTCTTTGGTAGCTGAGTTGGGGACAAAATGCCAAGTGCCTTTAGCGATATTCAGCTAATATTTTTGCAGAGTATTCAAATCAGTCTACTTGTAGAAGGCTGAGAAGTGGGATCAGAAGAAGAAAAGAAATGAATATGTAATTATGTTGTGGATTTAGATAATGATGGTTGGGTAAATGGGGATGTGTTTCCTCCTTGCTAACCATCAGTCTGTCAGTGCCATCTGTTGCATAATGTGAGGAACAACTGAGCTCCTCTTCAACAAACACTAGTGGTTGGTCTTTTCATTTCTTCCCAGAAGTACTTGTGTTTATCAGGAAAACATTACTGGTGCATTACAAAGACTTGTGCCTTAAGGAATGTTCACTACCACCAACAGTTACCAGTTGCAGTCAGTTCCGACTGATGTTGACCCCATGTGTGTCAGAGTAGAGCAGCGCTCCATAGAGTTTTCAGTGACCAATTTTTCTGATGTGGATTCATCACCATGTCTTTCTTCCAAGTCGCCTGTGGGTGGACTCAAACTGCCAAACTTTCAATGAGCAGCCAAGCATGTTAACTGATTGCACCACCCAGGGATCCCGAAAGAATGCAACACAATGAGCATTGCTATCCTGAAATTTTAAGGGGTCATAAAGAAATGAGAAGAAACAACGAAAAGTAAATTATACCAAAGATGCCTGCTGAATACAACATTCCTCATGTAAAATTCCACTTGTTACTCACTTGAAAGGGTACAATTTACCCCAAATGTATCAAGAGTTTGGGGACTGTCACCAGGGCATAGAATAACAATGTAAAGTGTGACTTCACTTGGTTACAAAGACAAAAGAAAATTACATAGGAACATTTAGAGGGATATTAGATCTCTGTTATATTCTTACTTTATCTTAGCACTTAATATAAATGTAGTTTATAAAGGATTTATCCAATTTTTAATTTAATTACTATTTTCCCACTAGGCTTTTTTTTCCATAAGGACAGAGACCATATCTATCCTTTTATTACCCACCTCTAATCCATACATAATGGTGACAACAGCTGCTAGCATTTATTTTGCCTTTAACCATATGTACTTCTAAATGTTTTATTGATGTTATTGTTGCTGTTAAGTGCTGTCAAGCTGATTTCAAGTCATAGCAACCCCATGTGACAAAGTAGAAATGCCCCCAGGGATTACCTAAACTATAGTTTTTATGGGAACAGATTGCCAGGTCTTAATCCTGCACATGGGCTGGGTGGGTTTGAACTGCCAAACTTCCAGTTGGCAGCTGAGCATTTAAACTTTGCAGCACTAGTGCTTTTTGCTTTATTGATAGTATTAATTTAATCTGTATAACAACAACAGATATTATTAATACTCCCATTTTACAAACAAGGAAACCGAGGCACCAAAGGGTTGAACAAAAGATTACATACCCAGTAAACAGCAAAACAAAAACTTGAACCTAGAGTGTACACATATAAAGCATGCAATAAATAGTAAAAGAATGAATGAACAAGACAATAAATTACATTTTCCTTAAGCCTGGCTAAGTGAGATGTAGATAGTTTTGAATTTTTCTTCTACTGTTTTATTAGAAAGTAGATCCAACTCCCCAGACATGTTTTATGAAAATAGTGGTAGCCAGAAGAACTGCTAGCATAATGATATGACAATGGTCAAGCTTCAGTTTTGATACAACTATTGTAAAATTCCCTTAAATTCCAATGGAAAATTTGGTCTTTTAGTTAAATTTGCTCAAAGTGGTCTTGATTTCTATTGTAACACATTCTACCATAAACACGGACAAATACATTAGAAAGGAAGAAACTCTTTTATAGTACTTAGAAATTTCTCTCAGAGAGTACATTAATCAATTTTTAAAATATTCATTAAGTTCCCACTCTGTGTAAAACACTATGATTTTAACCAATTCCCTACTTCCCTCAGGCCTTTACTATTCCTCCTATGAAGGAGAATAATCTGAATGACCATATTCTCTGATTTTGTATTCACTGTGTATTTTCAACTTGGCTCGATTATTACTAGTTTCCATTTCAATAAACTTCTACAATGAGACAGACAAATCTCACTGCTTCATTAATAATATAATTCTTACAAGTGTCTTAAGGAATAACAGATATTATATGTATTTATAAGTTGTTTGTTCCAAACTTCTATTTTGTGATAAAAATTAAGTCATATTTAATTCAGGAGAGATTTTGTTGCTTTTGCTATTACTAGGTTCATTCAAGAGTGTGTTATGTCTTGAGTGGAACAATGGAAGCTCACATTCTGGAGCAGAGCACCAGGGATATGGGTTCTAGCACTGGTGATGCCACCAACTTACTGGGAGACCCTATCCAAATCATGTCACTTAAATTCTCACAATCACAATTCCTTCATTTATAATGCTGTTTCTTTTAAATGAGTCTCATGTCTTTTCCAGAAAATCTATATTTTAATGAATCATCACACTAGTGCTTTGAACTTAATGGTGACATTTTTAAAGTAACTATTTTTGAGGGGAGGAATCACTTGTTCTTTCTCATAATCTAGATTTTACCTAAGTGATACTGTTTCTCTGTGAAGAAATAGAATGTGCTATGATGAAGTGACTTGGCTAAATGATCTCATTCAGGAGGCACAGAGGGGACTGACTTGTCATTGCCAAGTAAATCATATTTAAATTCCCTGAAGCCTTGAGAAATAATGTGAAGCAAAGTGCAAAAATAGCACAGTCATTCCTTTGGACCAAGTCAACTCCTAGCCTCCTGAGAGCACCCCAAGCTGAGTGTTCATCTATATGCAAACAGAAATAATAAGAATTGTCTATATTTGGCACATGGCACTTTTCTATATACCAATGTGCCCATCTATCACTACATTTTCTACTAAGTCTTTCAATGAAGAAAGATCCACCAGGCACACTGCCTCATGCACAGACA
Source organism: Orycteropus afer afer (assembly GCF_000298275.1). Classification (NCBI taxonomy): domain Eukaryota; kingdom Metazoa; phylum Chordata; class Mammalia; order Tubulidentata; family Orycteropodidae; genus Orycteropus; species Orycteropus afer. Next base: position 37,966,643 of record NW_006921588.1, read on the forward strand.
GCTACAGACACAGATTGAAGATGCTGTTTCCTCCTGGAATACGGAAAATTGCAAAAGCTCACAGCTATACTAAACCAACCAGATTGAAACTAGAGGCAGCTGTATCTGATTGAAACTGTGGAGAGAATTGAGATTGACAGTGTTGCAGGGCTAGGAGGTTAATGAGTCCATAGTCCTGCTCCAGGCAGAACTGTCCTGAACCATTCCAGGCAGATGACAGCTCAGCCTCTTGGAAAAAAAAAAAAAAAAAAATCTTCATAACGTGCTTCAGTAACATATTCCATTGTCTCAATGTCCTTACCCTCATAAAGTTCTGAAAGCAATAAAAATCCACATTCTCCTCTATTTAATTTCTATGTTGACAGATATATAGAATAATAAATTGACAGAAGTGCCAAAAATAACAGGAGCCTTAGAGATAGGTCCCAGAACTGGATATCATCATCTTTCCAGAGACCTTGAAGAAGAGAATAATTAGCAAGTCTGTGCCTTGTGCTCTAGATACAATAATATTATGAACCCAATATTTGTTTTTATAAATAAGATCTCCTATTTACCATGCATCCCTAAATGAAATTTTCCCTTGTGCTTCATAAAAGGATCATAGATTCAGCAAACTCTTCTGAACTGAAAGATGTAATCAAAGAATCTCTTCTTATGCAGAGGTTGGGGGTGGGGTGGGGGAATGGAGGACAAGCAAGTAGAGAACTGGTTTGCAATTAGAATCATAGGTCTTTACTAATTCTTTTTTACTATAGTCTTCAAATTTATGGATATTTTCTTACATATAATACCTCTATTAATAAATTCCTGCCAGCCTTGTACTTCAGGAAATTAAGAATGGTGGATTTAGTGGCAGAACTATATGGAGAAAAAAACAGAAGATTTGACTAGGGTTCAAACCCATTGTCTGCATGGTTTTGGGTAAGTGCTCAATCTTTGAGCTTTATTGCCTTCACCTGTAATTTGGGAATAATAATACTTATTTAATATTGGTTTTAGAGGATGAAATGGGACAATACTGGTCCTCACCTAGCAGGCACTAGAATAAATTTTTGTTCATCATGAATGTGATCTGTCACACACTGCCTTCGTTTCCTCTTCTCTATTCCTTCCTTATCCATTCTGAGAAGTGATTGAGGGAGAAACCTGCTGCCTCTGCAACTGTCACTGGGCAGACTTACTGCTTGTGTTCAGCCTCCTTTCTCTGCTGCTAACCACCATGCAAGCTCACGGAGGGAGTTCCCTTAGGGGCACAGAGTGAAAGATTTAGGAGCCCTTATAATGCCAAATCTAAACAGTTGTTGAATTTTGACTTGGATTTTTAAAAATCTGCGCATTTTACATTTTTTTTTTTTTTGTTAAGAACAAGGGGAAAATTCAGTTTCTAAAACACTATATTCATTTTTAGAAGTCTGTACAGAACTGCTTTGTGCAAAGGATAAAAAGACTGATTCAAAGACAGACTATTTCCTTAGTTCACAGAAATGAGCAATAAGAGTAACTATTATTCATTGTGAAGTAAAAATGCTATTATCTACATTAGTTGAAACAGATTTAAATAACTTCTAAAATATGGTCTGATTGCGTACAATAGAGATAAATGCAGAGACTTTTTTTTTATTTATTTATTCTCTCCTAATTTTATAATCCAGAGACAGTCACTGATAGTATTTGGGTACAAATTCCTTTTATCTTTTTGTACACATGTCCTGATAAGCAGACCTGATTTCTAGTTCAAGTTCTGCCACTTACTAGTTATCTTGGACAAGTCAGGTAGTCTCTCCAAGCCTCTGTCACAACATCTTAAAATTGGCACCTACTTAATACGGTTATTGTAATGCTATGTGAGATAATGCAAATAAAGCCCTCAATATTGTCTATAGTACATAATGAGTATTCAATAAATGTCAGCTATTATCTATATTCTTTTTTTTTTTAAATGGAAAAATGACATCCAAGAAGAGGACATGAAGTTCCCTAGCAAGTTCCTCTTGGAAGGAAGGTTGGGCAATCTACTTCTGTAGTGATACTGCCTCGGAAACCCAAGGAGGGGTCGCTATGAGTTGGGTCTGACTCGACGGCATATAACAACAACAGCAAGTTACTGGGACTTGGGCTATGGGATCTGCAGTACAGAAAGTCAATTTTCCCACTTAATAACATAACCAACTTATTGAATGCTTTACCATGTGGGGTCAGACACTATGATCTATGTTATTTGCTTGTCACCACAATGCTGTAAGACAGGTATTATTATTATCATCACCATCATTCCTTATGTAAAGATAAGGAAACTAAGTCAAAGACAGTTTAAGTAACATGCAAAGTTTAATAGCTAAATAGCAAAGCTGGAATGTGAATATAATCAATCTAGATCCAAGTCCATGTTCATAATCAGATATATAGAACAGTTTTATACTCATTAGGTATATTTGTAATACAGTTAAAGATAAACATTCTAAAAAGCACATGATTTGCAATTAATTAGGAAAGACCAGACAGATAAATACCAAGAAAAGAAGTCAACAGATGCCCTAACCTTTTAGATAGAATGTTTTGTAATGCTCCCAAATGGCCCATCATGCCTCTTCAGCAAAGTTACAGGACCTCACATTCGATCCATTTCTTCTGAACTTTTAGGTGGCTGGAAGTGGTTGGCCAGTAAGCAGTATTCTTGGAAAAAATAGCTTTGTGTTACCCTTGGAAACCAACTATGTTGCAAGAAAGTTTTTGGCATAGAAGTCCCAGTATCCACAGTTGTCTTTCAGATGGCATTGGTTTGGAAACATAAGTGAACAAGCTAAACCCTTTTAAGTTTCCCTTTGCTTTTCAATTGAATTCCACAACATGTAGCATTTGTGTTATCTTTATTTATTCCAGCACAGTATTTCATTGAGTGTCTGTATCAATGTCTAATGAATGAATATAAGATTCCTGAGTCATTCCAAACAGCAAAAGTTACATGTTCCTTGAGTTCATCTGCTCATCCCTTTTGGAAAGGTGAGGGAAAAAGAAACAAGAGAAGAAAAGATTTGAGACATGAAAGGAAAGGAAATGAAAGGAAACAAAAAGAAACCTCAAAAAGCACTGGTTTGGTCAAATGCTAAAGCAAAATTGCTGTCAAGTTTTGAGGAACTGCTATGTTCAGATAGTGCTGATGAAACTGTAAATTGGTATAATCCTTTTAGAAAACAACATGGCAACACTTAGGAAGTAGAGTATAAATATCCATACCATTTGGCACAGTTCCCTCATTCTTGGAAATTTATCCTAGGGCAATAATTAAAAAAGAAACCACACACACACAAAGAGAGTTACAAAAAAAAGAGAGAGAGAGAGAGAGAGAGAGAGAGAGAGAGAGAGAGATTTCAAATGTAGTGTTGATTATAAATAAAGAGCTCTGGTGGCTCAGTGGGTAAGACATTTGGCTGCTAACCACAAGGTGAGTGGTTCAAACCCACCAGCTGTTCCACAGGAGGATGATGAGGCAATCCACAATCTTTTGTAAAGATTTACAGCCTTGAAAACCCAATGGGGGTTGCTATCAAGTCAGAATTGACTTGATGGCAGTGGGTTCAGTTTGGGTTTATGGACTATAATATAATCTAATGAGCAAACAGGACCTCTGGTAGCATAGTGCCTAAGGCACTTGACTGCTAACCAGAAGGTCGGCGGTTCAAACCCACCAGCTGCTCCTCGGAAGGAAGGTTGGGCAATCTACTTCCGTAGTGATACTGCCTCAGAAACCCAAGGAGGGGTCGCTATGAGTCGGGTCTGACTCGACAGCACATAACAACAATAGCAACAATGAGCAAACTGCTCGTTTAACAACAGACAAAAAGATAAGTAAACATATATGAAATATTTTACTCCCTTATAATTATTATAAATGTGAACAGTTTAATAACATTTTTAAAAAGTTTAAAAGGAGAGCAATAAAGTTTAAATGTAATTTTTCCCTCTGATTATGCTATGTAATGTGAATCTGGAAGGTAACATTGAATAATGGAAGCCCTAGTATTAAAATAGGTATAAGGGTTATGTCATATTTTTTCTTCTTACATTTCTTGAAAATAAAATAAAATGAATAAATGGAGGAAGAGGCTTCTTTGTCACAAGGAGAGCAGATAAATCTTCCCCTTCCCCCAACCAGAGAAAAAAACCAAGCAACCAAACATACATCAAAACCTAAATTGCAGAGAGATTTGTTTATTTGCTATTTTCCTTCAAGGAGTGTTTCTGTGTTAAGGTTTCTATGTGCAATAGCCACCCAAGTGAGAAAGGAGACTGAGAATGAACTAGTGTTTTCAACTGATAGCAAGATAGCAAGATTTCATTTAAAAAAATTTTCACAGGTTAGATATGATGAACAGAAACTAGACTCCTGCAGTCTGCCTAACATCATCCCTCTCACTGCCATGGAGTCGGTTCTGGCTCATAGCGACCCCTCCTTGGGTTTCCAAGGTGGTATCTCTACAGAAGTAGATTGCCCAGTCTTCCTTCCGAACATCACCCCAGGGGACACCTAATAAAAGACTCATTAGATTCTCATTGGAAGAGACTATACTTAGTCCTTTTCATCAATCCATGTACATCCAAATTAGAATAAAACCTTGGATCCTTTGTCACAGTTAAAAATGCTGACTCCTCTTTCCATCAGAGAATTGAAGGAGGGAACACCTTCAATCTGCACAGAAGCAGATGACAACTGAAGCAACCGGCTATCTCAAGACCTTGGACCAGGCCTGAAAATCCACCTCTTTCTCTTTTGACCTTTGCTACAGTCATGCCTCTGCTAATGTTTTCCTAGATTGAGCAGATGTTTATACTCACCATTTAAAAATGTTTAACAGTGTAGGTATGTGATATCCTACCAAACTCAAGTCAGTCAGTCTGGCCTTCCCTTGGTGGGTTTCTCCACTATAAGGATCTGATTAGGTTGCTCTTGATCTACAGATACAAAAAGAAAAGAGAAATAATTCATTATCACAAGAAATCACTATTACTGGATTTTCCACTGATAAATGGCTTCTTTTCAGATCTGAACAAAACCCACGCCATAATTTCACTTTTAGTTTTAGCACAACCTGTACTTTACCAAATAAAATCACCTAATAAGGACTAAGGAATCTTCTAAACCCACAAGCAATAATCTTCATATTGTTGGTCCATATAAACAACTGTCAGATGAATTTATCTGTTTAACTCCCTAAGCAAGGAGGCTAAATCAGATTGCTTCCCTTTGCTGGGAACAATTTAACCATACCCATATGAATAACCTAGCTGGCACCTATGAGATGGCTTCCAATGTCTAAATGTGCATCAGTTATACAAGCTATTGATTGGTTCACCATCAGCTGGCTACAACGCTCAGGTATCTATTGGGTAGCTCCTTACAGCACCATTTGGCTATGTGGAACCAACCTTGGGCCCTGGATTCCACTAGGCTGTTTTGGAAGATGCACTCTTGGCCTGAACTGGACTCAAAGATGTATTCTAACTCAATGCCTTTTACCAGCTAATGTAACCATATGAAGACCTTGATGATTTTTATGGTCTTCATTGGCTCGATCATTTAGTAGCAGTATTCATAACTCAGATAGGACTTGAAGATGTTATGGCACATGTAGATATATTAATTAAATATATACAAACTGCCCTAAATTATAGTGCTCATGGACCTCAAGAGACCAATACTGAAAGAGCAATGATGAGAAAAGTGGTATTCCAAAACAGAATGACCGTTGATATTCTCACTGCAGCCCAAGAAGATAAAAGTGCCACAATAAAATCTGATTGCTGTGTCTATATTCCTGATGATAGCACTAATATTACACTCTGTGTCAGTCATATGCAACATGTAGTATCTCACCTTAATCATTTTGTTCCTTCCTTAACTAATATTATAAGTGATTGCTCTTCTTTTTAAGGAGCCCTGGTGGCACACTGGTTGAAGTACATGGCTGCTAACCAAAAGGAAGGCATTTCAAACCACCAGCCCCTCCATGGGAGAAAGATGTGACAGTCTGCTTCTGTAAAGATTTGCAGCCTTGGAAACCCTATGGGGAACTTCTATTCTATCTTATAAGGTCCCTATGAGTCAGAATTCACTTGTTGACAGAAGGTTTGGCTTTGGTTGGTTTTCCTGTTGGGGTAGAGAGAAAAAAAATTATACTTTATTTTATAATCTTTATATTCCTCATCATTTCTACTACTGTGATGATAAAATACTGTTTTGCTTTATTTCAACACATTTTATCCATGAAATGCTATACTTCAAAACCACTTGACCCTTAATATAAAATCATGCTGGTTTCACAGACTTTTACCAAAGATCATGTTGTTTAGTCACCTCCCTTTTGTCTTCGTAGGTATATTTCATCTTGACCTCCATCATTCTGTCCTGAATGAGAAATGTTCCTTGAATGTGGCCTTCCCTGTTAAGAAATTCCCCCATAAAACCTACTTACCATGAAGATGAGACTTATTACCTTGGCAAGATGAAGAAAATGATGTTTATTAACCAAAACTCTTCAAGAAAATGGACAAAGTCCTGAAGAAGAAAGACTACTCCATTGTGGGTGATCAATGCCCCCTAGAGAATGTTTGATCAAAAGGTGGAAATGTAAACATAAAAGTTTCAAACTAGGGGCACTTATGCATTGCCAGAGCAAAAGGTCAAGAGGTAAAACATTTGTTCATGGTAAGAATGTGTCAATATGTAAACAATTTGTTGGGTGTGGGGCGTGGAAGAGACATGCTGGTGATTGCAATTACTTAAAAGAGAACTAGTTGGTGCTACTCACCTAGGTGGTAATTCACTCACTCCTAGCCAAGAGGTTGAGCTTTACATTTCAAAACTTCAAGATGAAGCTGATCTTATCTATAATCAATCATTAGCCTTCTACCATTCCTTTGTTCTCTATGTATGTAGAACCCTCTCTTTGCTTGGAAGGGGAGTGTTTTGTGTTTTTTACTTAGCACTGCCAACCTCAAGCCGTATTAACCCTCACTAAAACTATTTTTCTTTCACTCCTAACACAGTATGAAATTTTCTCTTTGACAGTATAAATAGATTCTTTGTGGGAAAATTAACTATTCTTTTTCACCTGTTGTTGGAAAGGCCTGATGACTTCTGAAAAATTAGTCACAGAAATTCCTATGGATCAGAGTTCAACTCTGATACACATGGGTTTGCCATGAGTCTGAATGGACACCATGGCAACTGGTATATAATTTAGTCTGGTAGTTGAATAGTATTTATACCTTTCAGTCACTCTGCAGTAAACTAACCCGATATCCACTGATTTAGTCTCCCTATAGTGATTATACCTCATTTTTTGTGTTGCAAATGATTTATTTTCTGAGTTACTCATACGGAAACATTTTTTACCCCCATGACTCATTGCCCTAAAGCACATTTCAACTTAATAAATGTAAATATAAATCATTTTTTTCATTTTGCCATGAAATCTTAATTATAGGCAGAGACTCTAATTTGACTCAATTTTTCACTTAAGTCTTTTAACATTTGAAAACATCAGATATTAGTACAGAAAATTATACTTTCCAAAATGGGAATGTAACACTGGTGTGTTATTCCTGTTTCCATGGATGATATGTTAGGTACCTTGAAAGGCATAATTTAACCATCATAAGTGACTATTTGAGGAGTGTCACCATGGAATAATATTCAAATATTCAAGCCTTCATTTAACAACATTCACTGAGCACCTACTATGTGTTAACATAACATGAAGGGCCCTGGAATACAATAGGTAGCAAAGCTTTAATCTTTCCCCATCCTGCTCTCTTTACCTGTAAAGTGGGAAATGGATTCTTCATTTCTAAAGCCCTTTCTACAATCTGTAGTAAATATGATTGTTTTTATTCCAAAAATCATTGAAAAAATATACATTTTAATAAAAGCAAAATAATTGTAAATAAATATATTTTAATAATTCATAGCTTAATATTTAGGTTACCTTGGTGGAGGCTCTGGTAGCATAGTGCCTAAGGCACTCGACTGCTAACCAGAGATTAGTGGTTCAAACCTACCAGCCACTCCTCAGAAAGAAGGTTGGGCAATCTACTTCCATAGTGATACCACCTCGGAAACTCAAGGAGGGGTCGCTATGAGTCAGATCAGACTTGACAGCACATAACAACAACAACATGGTGGGCAATAACTGGTAAATATTAGGGATATCTCTGAATATAGTTGTGTGTACTTATACCTTCAAATATATGTGCACTGCACAAAGAAATTTAGATGTAAAAGTTGCCCCATGTGCACAGAAAATTGAAGAAAGGCAATGAAACATGATCAAAACATAACAAAATACAGTTAGAGGTTTTCACATAGAGGAATACCATTCCTTGGATTCAAAATTCAAAGCATACACTGAATATTTCTACTGGCATGATACTGAGATGAAAGAATGGCCCCACTATATTATATACAGATTCCTAATAAAATGTAATATTACAAATTCTAAATGCATTGGAAAAGTAAATTTATCAGTTCCATGTTACACAGGAAGTCACTGGCAGGTTTTCTTTAAAAGGAGTTATTTATGATCACTACCCTAGTATATTTATAGCATTACTCCATGTGCAAAATTTCTATTCCCATGTGGTTTCTGGTAACAAATCCATTGTGTAAAGCTCAGTCTACTTTTGATCTTCTTATAACTTACTAAGCAAGGCTGAGTAGCCTCAAGGTCATTCAGACTAGTTTTTGGCTTCTGTATGAAGACAGCCTCCTCAAGCTATTTAAGGAATATAAGGCTATTGGAGAGCTTGGAACCAAATTTGCAGCTAATCACTAGCAAGTGTATGTTTTTTAGATATCAACCTCACTCCTGCCCCACCTAACTTTTCCATTCTTATTTTTCCTATACCTTGTTTATAAACTCTTATTAAATTTGTTTTTCATTCTATATATTTCAAAAATATCAGTAATCTATCTTAAATTGTTTTGTTATCTACCTGGGTAAAAATAAATAAGTAAATAGGAATGGACCCATGGTGATGCAGTAGTTAAAGTACTTAGCTGCTGATAGAAACGTTGGCATGTGGAACCCAACAGAAACTCCATGGACTAAAGATGTGTCAGTCTCTTCCATAAAGATTTACAGCCCTTCAGGACCATAGTATCGGGGGCACTAAGGTTAACTGGAATAACATAGTCCACAAAGACAATATTTTACATCCTACTTTGGTAATCTTCATTACAAGATGAAGCTTGTAAGCATTTATCTAAGATGCAACTATTGGTCTTTCTCCATTTGGAGAAAAGAAGAGTGAAGAAAATCAAAGATGCAGGAAACAATTAGTCTAAAGAGCTAATGGAGCATGTGAACCCCAGCTTCCATAACCCTGAGACCAGAAGAGTTAGATGATACCCAGCTACCTCTGCTGGCAGCTCTGACAGGGATCACAATAAGAAGTCCCAGATACAACAGGGGAAAAGGTAGAACAAAACCCAAAATCCTCAGAAAGATATGGCTTACTAGTCCGATGAAGACTGGTGGAACCACAAGACTATGACCCTTAGACACCCCTCAGGCTAACTGAACATAACCCCCTAACACAGCTGACAGCCAAACTATAGACAGACCTATAAGGTGACGGTTATATCAGGAGGGTATGAACTCACTACAGCAATCAAAAGGACAACATTTTGCCCAGTGATAGATCTAGGAAAGTGGGAGATGAAGGGAAGGAAGAACAAAGGAAAGAAGTGGGTGTAGGAAGGAGGTAGGAAGAATGCTGTTACAGTGTTGTCATTGCAGTAAATGTCACAAAACAGTATGTGTAGGGATTGTTGAATGGAAAACCAATTTGCTCTGTAAACTTTCATCCAAATCAAAATTGTTGTTGTTGTTATGTGCCGTCAAGTTGGACTGACTCATAGCGACCCCTCCTTGGGTTTCTGAGGCAGTATCACTACAGAAGTAGATTGCCCCATCTTCCTTCCGAGGAGTGGCTGGTGGGTTTGAACTGCCACCCTTCTGATTAGCAGTCAAGTGCCTTAGGCACTACGCTACCAGAGCACCCGAAATCACAATTGAAAAAAAAAATTACAGCCTTGGAAACCCTGTGTGGTAGTTCTACTCCTCCGGGTCCTATGAGCCTATGAGAAGGAATCAACTCCACAATAAGGGCTTTGGTTTTGTTATATACATATATATACCACAAAAGTTTGAGAATGTTATCTTTAAAATGGGACATTAAAATTAATTTAAGTGTGGTTTTCATGAAAATACCTATGGCATCTACAGTAACACACTCTGAAAGAGCAGCAATCAGTGACATTTCTGTGATTTCCACATGAATCAACAGTGGTGCATTGGGTGCACTGCCTAATGTAATAACAACATCATGTTTAATTTATGTAAAATGTTTAGATATGCTTAAAATGTCTGAGGTAAATTATTCTGGGGTCTTAATTGAGCATTAGTCTGTGATAAATTACTCTGTAAACACTGGAATAACATTCTTACATTCCCACTAACTGTTTTTGGAAGACTCTACGAACCACAAATCATTATATAATTTTCTTTGTATTATCCAAGGCTTGTATCCTTCAAGAATTTCTTTTCCTAGCCTATTGGGAGCTCTGGTAGCATAGTGGCTAAGACACTTGCCTGCTAACCAGATGGCTGGCGGTTCAAACCCACCAGCCACTCCTCGGAAGGAAGGTTGGGCAATCCTACTTCTGTAGTGATACTGCCTTGGAAACCCAAGGAGGGGTCGCTATGAGTCGGGGCCGACTCGACGGCACATAACAACAACAACAAGCCTATGGAAAATAATTTTATCATTTATAAAATGAGTAATTCCATTCCATAGCTGGCTATCATTTTTTAGAACTCAAAACATTTATATTTTACTTTTAATATATTACATGTTATAGTGCTATAGTCTCTCCAATAATGACAAACACTAAGAAATAAATTTTTACTTTTTCCCCAAAAAGTAAGCTACTTAATTTAATTTACTTGAGCTACAACACTCTATTTCTAGACCTAATTACTGTATTTTCAAGAATATTTAAGAGACTAGCTGAAATGTCATCCTTACAGTTGGCACAAGAAAAATTTTTTATGAAGCTGAAAAATATTTTTAATGAAAAAAAATACTATCTAAAAATCAATAACTTCCCAGGTGCAGTCTTTACAACTATAAATTACAGGTATAAGAACTTCTTTAGGGTTTAAGTCATGGCTGAATTAAAAGTTTCAATCAAATAACCTCTATTTTGAAATTTTTTATATATCCATTACTTGGAATGAAATACTTCTTCTAAGAGCTACATGATTGGTTTAGGTAATGCAATTTAATTAAAATAGATGCAAGTAAATCCCAATAAGTTATAAACTTAAAGTTGGGCTTTTGCTTTTTAAAATCATTTTCTAGAAAAAACAGTCAACAACCAAGTAGGATGCGGTACCAGTTGGAGTTCTTGGTTGTAAATGAAAAAAACATCAAAGCTTACATGATACAGCAAAAAAGAACTATGAGTACTTCTGGGCTTGTTCTTCACCTGAAGTCTTAACAGCATTTTATGTCTCCCCTCCAATTGCAGTTTTCCTTTGCTTTTAGCCAGAACCATAGTGGATCAGAATACTTTACACAATGTGGTGAGGGATATAAGCTCGAGTGGCCTGCCTGAATCAGGTTGCAATATACTTTCATTGGCATTTACCACTAAGCTTGGCAGTACGTAGAAGCAAAGCCACCTCCTGGGTTCCACTTAGACTCCTTCCAACCCTCAAGTGCAGCAGCAACTGTACTTCTCCTTAAAGCCAATCTCCCCACCAAATATAGTAACAGCAGTAACAATCTTTTATTTATTTATTTAGCTTGCTTACACCGGGCGTGAAGAACACAACTTGATCAAATGTAGCCTTAGCTTCCAATTCAATGGAATATTATTATGTTCCCTGATGAGAGAATTTCTCTTCTTTTAGTGATGTTATCAGAGTCCAAAGACAAAATGACATAAACAAAATAATTGGCAAGTGAGTCAGTAAATGTATCCTGAGAACTCCTATGCCAAGTTCTAACACTAGGATTCTACACTTGTATATTCTGGCCAAAGAGGAATAAGAATTCTATGTGGTGGTCTTTCATTTAAGCACATATATCATATCCTGAAGGAGCTCTGGTGGCACTGTGCTTAAGGCATTTCACTGTTAACCAAAAGATTGGTGGTTCAAACCCACAAGCCACCCTATAGAGGAAAGATAGGGCAATCTGCTTTTGTAAATATTTACCACCTTGGAAATCCAATAGGGTAGCTATGAGTCAGAATCAACTCGATGGCAGTGGGTTTTTGGTATCATATCCTACAGGGAAGCACCTCAAATTTCCAAGTTGTTGCCCTCAGGTGAAACTCAGGTTAGGTGAATCTTTAATAACTCACTATCTCTAAGTAAAGATGTACATAACAAAGCCAATGAAGTGGTTGAGCATTAACCCATTACCTTATTTCTTTAAAAAACGAGTTTCTGTAAACTAAAACAATTTTGGATGGGATATCATAACCTTGGATAAAGTAGTGAATTAATCTATGAGAAGTGGAACGGTAGAAAAATGATCAGGGAAAGTATAAATAAATCTCTTGCAATAAGGTTAAATTGCTACTCCCTACTTCCTATCTCCAAAAGATAGTAGGCATCCTATATAGAAAACCTGATACCAAATAGTTCTTTGGTCCCTTTAGGTATAATGCTTATTATCAAAAGCTCATGATGAGTTACTGCTACTAGGAAATGGAGCATTCATCAAGGCTTTAGCCAGACTGTCATCAATGAGAACCCCACATTCTGGAAATCATGAATAATCTTCATTTAACCATGATGAATATTCGGTATATGAGTTCATTGATTTATATAGCTTGGCCTATATCCACTGAGTGTGTCACCTTATTCACACTAAAGGCCTTATGGTTAACATATAATTTACCAAGGAATCGACTCATATTCTGGGCCTATTATGAGAAGTCCATCAGCATACTTCCTTTCCCAAATTCCCTCCATAATTCCCCAATCCTGCTCTTCCCGAGTGGCTGGCTATCTACATAATCTGTTAGTCACTGAATTGGTGTTAATCCCTGTTTAGCTTTGTTGCATTAAAAATATACTATCCCCAATTTAGCAGCTTACAACAACCATTTTGTTATGCTCATTAATTCTACAGGTAAGGAATTCCAGGCAGAGAACACTGAGGATGGTTAATCTATGCTCCATGATGTCTGGAGTTTCAGCTAGGAGAGCTAGGAGCCCGAACGTGTGGAACCTATAGCCAGAGGCTAGAACCATCTGAAAGCTTGTTCACTCACACATCTGGTACCTATGCTGAGCTGATTCAAAGACTAGGACTGATGACCAGAGTACCTTTCTTAGGAACCATATAGCATGATGGTTACAGGTTAAGCAATTTTTTCATGGAGGCTCAAAAATTTATGCAAAAGTCTTCAACCAAAAAGGTAGAAGCCATATTACTTTTTATGATCCAGTCACAGAAATCGCACAGCAACACTTTCACCATATTCTATTAGCTGAAGTAGTCATAAACCTGTCCAGTTAAATGGGGAGGGGACATATAACCCACCTCTCAATGGCATCCTGTTTTAAAAGCACCACTGTTCCTAACTCAGGCCATCTTCTTCAAGGCAAAATTAACAGTGAGATGTGCTGTTTATATGTTTGTCTACTTTCTTGGACAAGCACAGTCTTAGTCCATTACCACTCAACTACTCTGGACTTTTGCTGACATAAGTTGACTATGTTCTGTGGCAGGTAGGTTTTCTTCTACTGGTTTTGATTTTTACATGTTCCTACAAGGTATGCTAGGAGCTCTGGTGGCGTAGTGCCTAAGGCAGTTGACTGCTAACCAGAAGACTGGGAATTCAAACCCACCAGCCACTCCTTGGAAGGAAGGTTGGGCAATCTACTTCCATAGTGATACCACCTTGGAAACCCAAGGAGGGGTTGCTATGAGTCAGATCTGACTCCACGGCAATGTGTTGCTTTACCAGGTATGCTAGAATGTGACCTGAGTTTTAAATCTTGAGTGGAATGCTAAGACAAGAACAGATTTGGCTTCCTCTTACAACAGAAGCCTTTGGACAAGTATGGAAGAGCCTAATGGGCAAACTTCAACTGGCGATCAGGCTCAGTGGTAGCTGGGTTCCATGTTCTCACTGTCCTCCTAATCTTCTTGCATAGCCACGTTCCAATTCTTAGGATACCACTTTTTAGCAAACCATGCTATAAGAGGCCTAGAGAATCTATGAATTCAGCTGACATGGTAATTGAACAACACACAAGATTAAATCTTATATTTGGTTTCAGTGGTCTTTCTATCTTGCAGGTGCAAGAAAGTTCCTAAATTTTTATTCCTTGCTGTGAGGTGAGAATATAGGGGTCTTAACTTGTGTTTGTTCTTTAGTCTATACAGTGCCATAGATAGAAGCAGCTGCCCTATCTCTTGTCCTTGAATTCCTTATGGCTTCATTCTGTTCCATGGGAGTAGTGAGTGGATTCCCTCAGAGCTTTGTCCTTAATGAGCATTTAATTCCAGGTGACAACAAGAAATAATTTAATTAGTAGTTTCATCTTTGAATGTTAGGATCAGGCAGACCTAAATTTGGTCTCTAGAATGACTAGGACTTTTTTTTTTAGAATTTATTTTGTTGTTGTTGTTGTTGAGAATATACACAGTACACCAATTCAATAATTTCTACACATACAATTCAGTTGACATTGATTATATTGTTTGAAGGCAAAATTCTCACCTTCCTTTTCTGATTTGTTCCTCCCCCAGTAACATAAACCCAATGCCCAAGAAATTTCCTATCTAATGTTTCCAGTTGCTGTTTTCAATTTGATCCTATTAAAAAGAAAAAAATAACTCACAGCTGTTAAGTCGTTTCTGACTCATAGTGATCCCTCCCTCGGTTTCCGAGGTGGTATCTCTGTGGAAGTAGATTGTCCATTCTTCCTTCCGACCAGTGGCTGGTGGCTCTGAATCGCCAGCCTTCTGGTTAGCAGTCAAATGCCTTAGGCACTACACCACCGGAGCGCCTTTGATCCCATAGAGATAGACCTTAAAAGAGTACTGTGTTCAAGGCAGATATTGTTTACTAGTTAAGCTAAACTGTTGTTTGATTTTAAGGATTTAAAATTCCTTCAGCCTCAATTAAGTCAGATCAAAACACCAGATTCTGCCAGCTTACTGATAACAATTGCTGTTTAAATCAAGGTCTTAATTGCTCAACAGAAACACACTGTGGTTCTACGAAGGAGAAAAGGATGGCACTGGAAGACTGTAGGTTGGCTCAGATAATCCATAGGAGAGCTAAAGAACCAAGCTGAGGAAATAGGCTGGAATTAGAGACCAGGCAGCATTGAATGTAGCTAAGATCATGTCTCAGGAACAGCCTGGCCAGGACATTGCACTAGCTTTGTCACCGCTACTTCAGTTGTTGGCATGGACACCTATTACTACTGTGGCTAGGCTTAACTCCTTCATTACTACCGCAACAGCTTCTAACTACTCCTGATCCTTCTCTCTGCAGATACAAAATTCTTGCATAGAACATCTCATTGGCCAAACCTAAGTCACATGCCAGCATCTTAGCTTTTGAGGATGAGAAGAGAAATGGATGTCCCTTCCAGTTCCCTAAAGGGAAGTAGGGGCTGGTTTACCACAGTTAACACCACAGAATTCATCCCAAGTAAGAAGGAGATTTATATTATTAGCAGTCAAAAATTAAGCAAATCATTTAATGTAATTATTTGATAAATGATTGAATGAGTGAATTAATGATCAGTAAGAATTAGTTCAACCAACTACTTTAATAGGAAGAGCCTCCAGGTCCTAGTGTTGGCATTGTTACATGACTTTGGGTAAATCATTTAATCTCTCTGGTTCTCTTTTATAAAATGAAGAGTTTGATCTCTGATCTCTGATATTCATTATAACTTTAACCTCCTCCGTCTTCTTTTTTTATTGTCAGTGTCATTTGCAGAGGCTCATCCACATGGTGGAGCCATATGCCTAGCAGTACCAGCTGCACTAGTTTTACAATATTAAGGAAACCCTTAGCAAAGAAGCTTGGCCATTTATTTATTTTGATGTCACAATGGCTTGTTTTATGGGTGTATTTAAATAGACATACTTAAGTTTTATTGAACAAAATGTATTGAAAAATTTGCATGGTTATGCATCTGATTTTCCATTGGGATGTGTGAGCTGACATTTTGGAGTCTCTTTTTTTTTTTAAAAAAATTTTCTTTTTACAGTCTAATTTTTCCTCTAACACAATTTGATAGTCTAGAAATAGCCTATATCGTAAAGAACAGCAACTCAGGAAACACCCTTGCTAACAGAGTGTGGGTTCTTGGTACAAAAATCCTTTCATGAGAGACTGGATTCCAAGGTTCTCTAGGAGAAAATTTGGCTCAATTTACCTATTTGAGACATTCCCTTTAGTGGCCTGGATGTCACCTCTGATACTGTTTGAAACTTTTTAGGCCAACATAGTGTGTTTTCTTTCACCTTTGGGGAAGATCACAAATATTCTTTGGAGGAAAAAGTGATGGCATTCTAGAGTTGGCCGCCTATTCCTTTTATAGTGCATCCAGTTTGGATTTTGCCAAGGGATATGCTTGTGGGGATTACCTCTGGGTCTACTTTTTCTGGACAGATTCTCTTGTAGCCAATAATGAATGAAAAGAAAACCTTCTGAGTGGCTCCCACAGTCCTCTTATGTGGCTATGAATGGCGCAGAACTGTAAAACTGAGCAGAGGAGCATGCCTATCTTTTGGGCAAAAAAATATTTTGCCAAACATTTACTCAAAGTTTGGCAAGTAATTTGTTACACGATGGATTTAAACTTTGAAGGAGTATTACAAATGAGACATCACACAATTGAAATATGCACTCAGAAATAGCTGTTCATCCTGCTAAACCCACTGCTGTAGAGTCAGGTCTGATTCATAGCGAACCCTCCTTGGGTTTCTGAGGTGATATCACTACAGAAGTAGACTGGAAGCTCTGGTGGCATAGTGCCTACGGCATCTGACTGCTAACCAGAAGGCCTGGTGGTTCAAACCCACCAGCCACTCCCTGGAAGGAAGGTTGGGCAATCTACTTCTGTAGCTATTCATCCATTAACATGAAATTCCCATACTTGGGGGCTTTTGGATTTATTTACCTTGCCTGAGTCATTCCTGTGTTAAAAGGAAATTTCCAATGAGGTCCTGAAGGTCCCAGCGGCCACTGGGTGTGCTCCAGTCTCCTTAAGCCAATACCAGATCAAAACAAGTAAAGCTTTCATCAGACTGGCTCAACAGTTTGTCTATGGGACTGGCTCCATGGTTACATGGAAGTTCACATAATGGGAACAGGTATTCATAACTTACTTTTCAACCAGTTGCACTAAATCCCCATATAATGGTAGCCAATGGTTGTTGTAGTTTATCATATAGATACGACTAAAGATTACTGATTAGTTGAAATTTTAAGATTTAGGTAAATTTCACGACATAGTGTTGTTTGTAAAACTTTAGTTTTCTCATAATGCATTAAGACATATATATATATATATATATATATATATAATAACAGCTGAAGGGACCACTAATCAACACAATGATCTGATAGAAAATCAAGATGATAAATGTTCATACTTTCATCATGTTAAATTCTTTACATAAGGCTTGTGATTCTATCATAGGCCTCACATAGGGCCTACAATAGCATGATCATCATAATAATCTACTGTCCTAATCACCAAAATAACTGTGGCATAGGTATATTATTAATCTACTTTATATACAAGAAGATTGAGGTACAAAGAAAGTTTGGTTACATTGCCCAAATACACACAGCTAGTATATAAGCGGAGCTAAGATTTGAATTCAGGTGTTTTCCTACCTCAGTCCATGTGATTAACCACAAAACTGCCATCAACGGATGTAATATGAATGAAAGAACACACAACTACCTTTGAATTACTAAGTTCTAAACCTCTTCATGCCTATGTAATTCTTATTAGTTTTAATTTAATAGTGTTTTTATGTCCAATACAGCAAAATACATTCTTCCTAAACTTTCATAAAATTTGTTAATGTAGAGATGGCCTGACTTGTGTTAATTTTAACTTTTACATGAGAATTGTGTTTACCTATGATCTATATAAGGAGCTCTGGTGGAGTAGTGCCTAAGGCATAAGACTGCTAACCAGAAGGTTGGCAGTTCAAACCCACCAGCTATTGCACGGAAGGAGGACTGGGCAATCTACTTCAGTAAAGATTTACCACCTCAGAAACCCGAAGGGGTTGCTGTGAGTCAGAATTGACTAGATGGGAGTGAGTTTGGTTTTCATTTTTGGTATGATCTATATAATGCTTAATTGTCTTAATTCCCCAGTTTTATGAATACGTAAACCAAAAAATCTCTTGTATTTCTTAAAAGTTAAATCAAGTTACAGATTGCATCAGTGACCTAGGTCAACACAATATATCTGCTGAAGGAACTGTTTCAGTGTTTGTTAAACGTGTGAGCCAGGTTTAATCTAGCAAAACTTGCTCCTAAAATGCTTGTTATTTTGAGGGGTCTGATTTATTGCTGAAGGGTCATTCTTATCTGTTGTACAAACAAGAATAATTTAGTGTAGAGCCCATTAATCATTTGTCACAATTCTCCGTTATTTTTTAGGATTACTGAGGATGTTTATTTCACATTATATGTCCAAACAAGCTTTATTGTCCCTTAAAAAGAACTTTCTACAGGAGCAAACTGAAGTCAATAAACAAGTAATAAAAGTTTTAAATACACCAAATAATCACTATACTATTTTTGTATGGGAGCTCTGGTAGCATAGTGGCTAAAGCACTTGACTGCTAACCAGAAGACTGGCGGTTCAAACCCACCAGCCACTCCTCAGAAGGAAGGTTGGGCAATCCTACTTCCGTAGTGATACTGCCTCGGAAACCCAAGGAGGGGTCGCTATGAGTCGGGGCCGACTTGACGGCACATAACAAAAACAACAACAACAACAATTTTTATATAGAATGGCAAAAGTGATGTGATTATCTGTGTAGGAAATAGGTTGTTTTATCCATTTTCGTATGAAATAGGACTTCTGGTGGCATAGTGCCTAAATAAGGCATTTGATTGACTGCTAACCAGAAGGCTGGTAGTTCAAACCCACCAGCACTCTTCGGAAGGAAGGTTGGGGAGTCTACTTCCATAGAGATATTACCTTGGAAACTCAAGGGAGGGGTTGCTATGAGTCAGACCCGGCTCGATGGCAGTGAGTTTGTTTTTGCTTTGAGGAATAAATATGTAAGAAATAGGTGTGTAAAAGATTTTTATCAAGCAAGGTGGAATTTATTTTAGTTACAGAATCAGAAGTTGACAAACTTTTTCTGTAAATAGCCATATAGAGTATTTCAGGCTTTGCAACTATATGGTCTCTCTTGTAACTACTCACTCAACTCTGACATTGGAGCATAGAAGCAGCCATAGGTAATATGTCAACAAATAAGCGTGGCTGTTCCCATAAAATTTTATGGACACTGAAATTTGAATTTCATGAAATTATTCTCCTTTGATTGTTTTTCAACTACTTAAAAATGTGAAATGGATTCTTAACTTGTGCTTTGTATAAAAACAGGCAGTGGGGTATTAGCTCACAGACTGTAGTTTGCCAACCCCAGCTGTAATAAACTATGAAATTAGATGCAGGTAAAAACAAATATAACAAAAATTCACAATACTATGATTTAAAGTTTTTTTGTGATAAATATATAAAGACAATAGTATATTAATCATTATAATTTACTTCTTACTTTTTTAAATCTCTGTTGGAATTTTCATCTGAAACTCATAATTCACTTTTCTTTTGTTACCCTACTCAATTTACAATCTTTTATAAAAGCGCCCTTTTTTTTTTTTATGGCCAATTATTTTGTCCTCAATCTGTTTTCTTCAAATTCATGCTCTTATCTGTTCTTATTATTTCAATCAGGGTTGTAAATGATAACTCTAAGAATATGGTACCTGATTCTTTGTCCTTAACCTGATAAAAGGTATCCTTTAATATAACTTAGGTTTTTATAAAAGCAATGTGTGTTTCTTTCCCTATTTATTAATACAAAAATTCCTTCTTCCTACACCTCTCCTTTTATCAATAGATTATCTTTAAAATATGATTATGAACTATCATAGCTTTGGCTATTCTATTAACAATTTAATCTAAAATGGGAATTAATGGCCATCTACAACATTCTCATTGGCAGAATTTATCAGAATCTGGAAGATCAGAACCAAGAGTACAGGGAAGACTATAAGTTGAATGATAACCTAAAATATAAATACACAGGATAGTTATTTTAAAGATTAGGAGGCAGAGACATAGTTATGAAAGAGAGTTCAAAGCTTTTCCATTCACCCAAGAAGAAAGGACAGGAAGATCATAAGAATCAATGACAAAAGTTCTAAAAGTTCAAATGTGTCTTTTCAAACAGAGATGGGCTAGGCCAATAGATATAATGAAAGAATGCTAATTACTTGGTAATTTAATACAGACAAATTATGAGTAAGATACATAAGCAACATAGGGCTTTAAAGACTTTTCTCATGGAATCATCAATGTTACCAAAAAACAAACAAACAAATCACAGCAGAAAGGAAGAGACCATTAAAAGTATGAGTGACAATGAATTGTTGGTAGGGAGGTTGGGCAGCTGGTAGCAGTGATTCTGAGTGACAGGGACCAAGCATCAAACACTCAGTGGCAGTGGGGTGGGGTACTATAAGTAACAAGAAGATAAGCAAATCCTTAAGATAAGTTGAAGTGACATCAATGTTAGATTGTATATTAGTCACTCATCAGAAACCCAAGGAGGGGTCGCTATGAGTGGGTCTGACTCAACGGCACGTAACAACAACACAACAACAGTGAAATAGGGGTATTTCAATTTCTTCATTTAAGTTTTATCACTGTTGTTGCTGTTGTTGTTATATGCCCTCGAGTCGGACCCGACTCATAGCGACCCCTCCTTGGGTTTCTGAGGCAGTATCACTACAGAAGTAGATTGCCCCATCTTCCTTCCAAGGAGTGGCTGGTGGATTTGAACCGCCAGCCTTCTGGTTAGCAGTCAAGTGCCTTAGGCACTAAGCTACCAGAGCTCCATAATTCATAAAAATCATTAACTAGAGATTCATTGATATTTATTTTAATATCATTTTAATTAAAAATATCATGGAAAATGCATATTTTATTGTTATGTCCTAAAATTTTATACACATTCCCTATTTGGAGAAGCCTGTCTGGCCACATGCTCAGGCTCGCATCTTATCAACCCATCACTAAGTCCTATCCTATCATCCCTATAATCTCTCTCTACGCTCATCTACTACTGTCCTTCCTCACTGCTTCAACTTCGTTTAGGCCTTTGGCCTCTCTTACTTGGAACATTGCAATGTCTCCCCATCTTCTTTCTTCACTTGAGCCAGAATGATCTTGCCATCATGCCACTTCCCCTTATGTTTAGGAACCATTTAGTCTTTGTAACTTTGGCAAGGTACTTTTATTCTCTGCATCTCCATTTCATCATCTGTAAAATCAGGAACAGTAAAAATAACTAGAGCACAGAACAGTTGTGTAGGGTAAGTTTGGAACAGTGCACAGCCCTTAGTAAGCACTTGAAATGAGTAACATATTATGTTTTTTATTTAGAATGATGTCCAAATTCCTATGCAGGGCTTTCGGCACCCTTCATGATCTTGCCCCTGCTTACCTATGTAAGCCTTTTCCTTATCACGATACCATTTCCTCCCTTGGGAGCAACTCTCTAGGCTCTAACCATGCTGAACTAAATAAACCAGTTGCTATGGAGTATATTCCTACTCATGGAGACCATAGATGTGTCAGAGCAGAACTGTTCTCCATAGTTTTTTTAATAGCTAATTTTTGGAAGTAGATCAGCAGACTTTTTTTCCAAGATGCTTCTGGGTGGACTAGAACATCCAATCTTTCAGTTAGCAGCAGGGCATATTAACTATCTTCACCTCCCATGGACTCCAAACTGAACTGTTTGCAGCTACGATGAACCTTCCACTATTTCTCTCACATTAGAGCCTTTGCACATGCAGCTCATTCTTTCCCTGGAATGCTCCAGCCCACTCAGTTTTCTTGAGTCTATTCAATCTTTGGGACTCAGCTTCATAGTCATCTTCTTTGCAAAGGCTTTCCTGGTCTCCCAAGCCAGGGCCAGGTGTTTTTTCAAGACACCCTTTTGCACCCATGTTTATTCCTTTCTTCATAAATCTCCATTATAACTGCTTGCTTCTTTGGCTATATTCCACATTAGTCTGTAAGATTCCTGGAGGCAGGGTTTCCTAAGGGCAGAGTCTATCACAGTCCCTGGCACATAGTGCATAAGCAATAAATATTTCTTGCTTTCATTAATGAATAGATCAGTTGCATGGAGGTAGCCACCTATATTGAAACAATTATATCATTCATGAAATAAAGATTTTGGCAAAAGTAATTAAAATTAATTATTAAAACAACAATAACAACAACTCAGTGCTGTGGAGTCGGTTTCGATGCTTAGTGACCCCTCCTTGGGTTTCCGAGGCGTTATCTCTAAGTAGATTGCCCAGTCTGTCTTCCGAGGAGAGGCTAGTGGGTTTGAACCACCAGCCTTCTGATTAGCAGTCAAATGCCTTATCAACTAAAACAGCTTTAAAAGAACTTTACAGGAGTTATATTTTTTCTGAATCATTCTGGATCAAACTGTGGATTAACTGATGTTCTTAGGTTCTTGAATAAGTTTTATGGTATAATAAGGTTATTATTTCAATATGCCCAAACAGGCATATTGGTAAGTAATTATATAAAGAAAACATTCTATTTGTCTCCTCAAAATATTCAAGCATACTAGAAATATATTAGCAAATGTTTTATCTGGAGTAAATATATTGCTTAGTCAAAATGAAAATTTATAACTATTATATATCACACATTTAAAAACATACTGTAAAAATACACCTAGTGTTATGAGTTATGCATTATTGCAGCAGATAGAAAAAATCAAATTGGTAAATTGACACACTGTATTTCTATTTATGATTATTTCTTAAATTTTTGGTTTTTCTTTTAGAGTCTTTGCCTTGACTTTGAGATGAACATGTTCACTGAGACTAGCTTACTGGACTCTAATCTAGGACCTAGTGAAATACAAATATATTTTCATTCATCATGGCAGATGCTCTTTGCAACTTGGATTGTGAGAACAGAAGTTCAATTAATTCATGTTCCATTTGTTCTTCTGACAGATAGAGGCCAAATGACAGAGTGGAAAGAGTCTCAATTAAGTGTCAAGAGAAAAACTCGTGCTCTAGTGTCCTCTTTGCCACTTAAAATAACCCTGTGACTGTAAGTGGATCATTGAACTTCTCTGAGGGTTAGAAATAGAAAAACAATTATATATATATATAATACATAAATATATATATATATATATAATTATTACATATTATATATATACACATTATTGTATATATAATATATATATTATTATATATATGTTGTTGTTACGTGCTGTCGAGTTGGACCCAACTCATAGCGACCCTCCTTGGGTTTCTGAGGCAGAATCACTATGGAAGTAGATTGCCCATCTTCCTTCCAAGGAGTGGCTGGTGGGTATATTATTATATATATAATATTTCTTGTTGTGGTTATGTGCTGTTGAGTTGGACCCAACTCATAGTGACCACTTCTTGGGTGTCCAAGGTGGTATCACTATGGAAGTAGATTGCCCAATCTTCCTTCTGAGGAGTGGCTGGTGGGTTTGAACCCCCAGTCTTCTGATTAGCAGTCAAATGCCTTAGGCACTATGCTGCCAGAGCTCCCATATATAATATATAATGTATAATATATAATATGTTGTTGTTATTATGTGCCATCGAGTTGGACCAACTCATAGTGGCCCCTCTTCGAGTTTCCAAGGCAGTATCACTACAGAAATAGATTGCCCCATCTTCCTTCCGAGGAGTGGCTAGTGGGTTTGAACTGCCATCCTTCTGGTTAGCAGTCAAGTGCTTTTAGGCACTACACTACCAGAGCTCATAATATATAATATATAATATATAATAGGCAATATGCAATATGTAATATATATAATATAATACAATATAATATATATATATATACATATATATACACATTATATATACATTATTATATATATGTTGTTGTCAAAGAATTCATATTGCTTGGTTCTACAATCAACACCAGTGGAAGCAGCAGGCAGGATATTGGACAACATACACACACACGTATATATGTGTGTGTAAGATATAGATATGTGTGTATGTAGATATATATATATGTTTGTGTGTGTGTGTATAGTGGTATAACATGGTGCAGTGGAAAATGCTCTTAACATACAGGACCCCAAGAAATCTTGGGCTTGCCACTACTACTTGAATCACCTCTGAACCATCTGTTGCCATTTTCTCTTTTACTCATTTAACATCTATTAAGTCTTGAGATACACAAATTAAATAGGTGCCTCTTGTCTACAGGCGCTCAGAATTTGGTGTGAGAGACATCCAAACCTTCAAACAATGTGGTCTCTAGCAGCTTCTCAAACTTTCATGTACATAGAAGTCACCTGGGGAACCTTGTTAAAATTCAGATTTTGGTTCACTAGATCGGTAGTGGCCTGAGATTCTGCATTTCTAACAAGCTTCCAAGCCGTGGATGCTACTGACCAATGGACCCCAGCTTCAGGAGCAAGTGCACTAAGGTATAGAGAGATTCTATAGATAGTTAACATGCTTGGCTGCTAACTGAAGATTGGAGGTTCAAGGTCACCCAGAAGTGCTTTGGAAGAAAGACTTGACAATCTACTTCCAAAAAATCACCCATTGAAAGCCCTATGGAGCACAATTCTACATGGGGTTGCCATGAGGCAGAACTGGCTTAATGGGAACTAGTTAACTGTGTGGGAACATAGAAGAAAAACTAACTCAACCAGGAAGAATGGTGCAGGTTAGAGATGAGTAACAGAAGGTGAAAGGGAAGCATGAAATGCATTTGAATGAAGGGAATATTTAGATAGGGCCTTGGCATGTTAATGGCCATAGAGTGAGTGTGGAAAAAAGATGGCAAACTAGGGGATGCATATGGAAAAGATACCAATTTCCAGGAAGTAGAATAGTCCACTGCAGGATGATGAAGGCTAAAATTACTTTAATGTATTCATCTGATTATTCATAGCTGAGTTTTGTAAAATCGTGTGTTGTGGAGAGGGCCTAATGAAGTGAGGGATGATGAAGACATAAAAAAAGAAATAGATCTCTCCCAATATATTTATGAGTAGAAATGACAGGACCAGATGCCTGATAGAGCAAGGTTGAGGGTAAAAAAGGATGCAGGGTTGTTGGTAGCTTAGGTGACTGAAAACAATGTTGTTTTTGTTGTTGCTTTTAATTGAGATGGAGAATATAGTAGGAGAAGCAAATTTGGGTTGGGTAGGAGTGGTGAAAAGTAAAGACGAGATGAGTTTTGAATATGTAATATTTAATGGTTGAGGGACAGATCCTCACGCCCATTTTGGGTCTAATGATCTATGGTTGCTCCACTATTATTAAATCCATTGTCCTTGAATGCTGCATAGAATTACTACTTTCTATTTAGTAGTAAGTCAAAAAACAACTTTGAGCAGGCATTAACATTTTACCTCCATTTCACAAGTCCCTTCAGGGATTTTCTTTTCTAATTTATAAATCCTCTTTGTTTATTCCTTAAAAGCTATTATGACTTTCAATAGTTTTATAGTTTTTTCTTTTGAATACAGCATCTCTTCATCTTGCCCATGGGTGTGTCATGTAATACAATTAATTTTCTGTGTCTTTTCCTCATAATTAATGCACATATCATTTCAGCTGCTTTTTCTGAAAAGTGATTATTGATCTTATTTTCTCCTTTGCACTATTCTTTCATTTCTTATGAGCTATCTCTGATTATTGCCAGAGTCTAAATAAGTTGTTCAGAAATAATTTTTTATAGATTGTCTATAGTAGTAAATAATATTGTAAGTCCTAAAAAAAAAAAAAAAAAAAAAAAGTATTTTAGTAATCCACTGGGATTTGAGGACTTTTTTTTTTTTTTTAAGAACAACTCGTCCTAGTTTATCCTGACTAATACACTGGTCCATAACACATGTTCTACAAATGTTGATTTTTTTCTTTCCTTTAACAAAAATTTAGTTCATAAGGTGAATGAAATAATCTTTGAATTGAAAAAAATAATAAAATTTAGGTCATATAATATTTATATATGCATGTAATATTTTCTTATTCCAGATCCTGACACAAACTAAAAGCAGACTATGATAGATGAGAAAGTTACTGTGTCCTAGGATGAGCTGAAATGAAAAATCAATTAGTTGTCAGAAAAAAGTCACCTCTCATTAAAGATTACCTCTCTTATGCCTCTAAACCAAATTATTTAAGTTCAAAAATAGCAGTAGGACCTTATGAATAAAACATATAAATACTAAAAATCCCAGCTTGAGGTTTCAGCCACTCTTCTTAACATACCTTCAGAAGGTTTTGACAGTCATTGCTACAAATAGAAGACTTCCAGGAAGGAATTATTCAAAGAAAAGAAGTCTTTTATTTTCTCTCCAAAATTGGGACATGGGGAGAAAGATGAGAGTAAATATAATTTCAAGTTTTCTGTTCAAACAAGTCTAAATGCTTCTGCCTAGCATTGAATGTCTTGATGATATGTTCTCATTTGCTAACCAACCTATTTTCCACTTTTTCCCAACATAGACTCCATTTTAATCAAGCGTCCTCAAAGTTCACAAAGAAGACACATTCATCCTTCCATTATGCATTTCTACAATTGCCTGAAGTGCCCTTCTCTTTTACTTAGAGAATGAGCCATGGGTTCACTTTCTGTAGTTGTATTTTGTCCTTTGTGATTCGATGTTGTTTATGCCTTGTAAGTCTGTCTCTTAATTGGACCATATGCACTTCTGGAAGAGCAATGATTTCTTAGATTTCACTTACACATCCCCAAATCTCTGGCTTAGTACTGAGCACACCACAAATGGTCAATATATACTGGATAGTTGGTTGGTTTGTGAGTATGTGGGGTTAGGTAATGTAATATGCAGAGAGAGTGGAAAATTGAAGTGGTTTCAGCAGAATGGCCAGTGAGTGAAACCAGAATTAGTCCTCGGGAGGGGAGAACTTGAAAGTCATTATGCACAGTTTTCCTTTTCTTTGAAATTTATATATATATATATATATATATATGTAGTTGCAGTGTTCCCTTCCCTCCCCTCCCACCCTTGGTAACCAACAAAGTAAATTTCCTTCCATACATAAACCTTTTCTTGACTATTTACAATAATGAACTAATACAATATTTATCCTTCTGTGATTGACTTACTTCACTCAGCATAATGTCCTCCAAGTTCATCCACATTATGTAGTGTTTTGCAGATTCTTTAGGTTTGCATAGTATTCCATTGTATGTACCATAGTTTGGTTATCCATTCTTCTGTTGATAGGCATCTAGGTTGTTTCCATCGATTTGCTATTGCAAATAATGCTGTGATGAACATGGGTGTGCATATGTCTGTTTTTGTCCTGGTTCTCACTTTTTTAGGATATATACCTAGTAATGGGATTGCTGGATCAAATGGTATTTCTAATTCCAACTTTTTAACAAATCTCCATACTGTTTTTTGCTGTGGTTGTTATCATTTGACAGTCCCACCAGCAGTGTAGGAGAGTTCCAATCTCTCTACATCCTCGCCAGTATCTGTTATTTTTTGTCTTGTTGAACTTTGCTATTAGATTATGCACAGTTTTCTAAAGCTCTAAAACTATTGCCAATTAGCTTACTAAAACTGCCCCAGGAAGAATCAAAGCACACTATGAGGTGCTTCAAAACTTTCTTGCTTTGGACATAAGGGCAATCTGGCTGTGACATCTGTGTCCTATTGATTGCCAGGGTGGATTCGATGGATCTAGCTCACTAGGAGGGTGTCCCCTTGCTTCCTCACTATTCCATGTGTGTCCATCCCATCTTCAACTTGGTTGAAAAGGATGACCGACCCCAATAGAGGAGGAAGGTCTTTTGATCAAGGTCATACAAGTAGCTGCGCTCCCTTGCTAGACCCTCCAAACAAGCTCTCAGGGTCCATTTGTAGGAAAATGTAGATAGTCAAACTTCCAAGACTCCCCACACATCCAAATGAGGTATGGCAAGTGGCAGTTTGCCTTTCTTTAAAAGGAAAGAAGAAAAATAAAACTTTCTTCCTTGGAGATAGCTCTAGCTGATGGAGAAAAGACTAAATGATAATGTTCATATTTTACACATTAGGCATTGTATTCTCCACTATCGCATCCACTTTTGAGAAACAGATACATGACTACTGTCTGTAACATATAACGTATTATGTCATCTCATCCAAACCGTCAACCAAGTTAAAGATATAGCAAAATGTGGTTTTATATAACAATGGGGTTTCAGTTAGTTAACAAGGTTGTGATGCATACTCATGTGAAATATATTAACACTAATAAATAAAATGTTTTAAAATGTTTGGGTAGGTTCTTCTCAGCTGGCTAGTTGTATTATACAATACTCTATCCCCTTAAGATCGTTATTTAATTTATTTATTTGTGATTTGGGTGAAAGTTTACAGAGCAACTTCATTTTCCACACAGCAGTTCACACACACTTTGTCTCATGACATTGACCACAATTTACCCCAATGCAACAGCTCCTCTCCCACTTCCTCCCGTTAGTTAATTTTTCCCTGTGTCCATCCCTCCATGCACTCCTGCCCCCTGAACTGTCTCCCTGTACATAAACAGCCCTTCTTCTCCCATGATTGTTCTCTCCAAGGAGTGTATCTACCTCAGGTAAATGTTCAACTCATGCCTGTCTTTTGTTTGGCTGGAAGCCACAGGTATGGGTTCAATTCCAGACCTGAAGAGCAGCTAGGGGCCACAGTCTCAGTGGTTCCACCAGGCTCAAGACAGTTATTTTTTGATGTATTATATTAAACTCATGTTGAATTAGATTTGGTATTCCTAAAAGGAAAGGTCATGTGGTAGAGTCAGGGCCATGAGCTGAGCTACTTACATGGAAGTAGAGGAGGAAGGGGTTGAATCAACTGTTAAATTGAACTTCATTCATTTATTCATTCAGGCATTGTTGTAGGTACTGAGGAAATGGAGGTGAAAAAGATAGATGAACTCTCTGAAAACTTGGGCCTTACATTCCATTTGGGGAGATAGACAATAAGCAAATGAATAAATGATCAAGATAGTTTCAGATAATGGTAAATGCTATGAAGAAAATACCACAGTGATATAATGAATGAGGAGGGCAGGGGTGTCAAGGAAAGGCTTTCTGAAGAGGTGATATGGAAGCAGGGCCTTAAAAGACACAAGGGAGATAGCTTTACCCCAATGTTGGGGAAGAACTTCCCAGAAAATATCTTTAGGCTGGAGTGAGCTTAGTGTGTTCGAGGAACAATAGGAAGGCCAGTGTGATAGGATTATGATGCAAGGAGAAATAGGTAGGATATGAGAGAGGAGAGAAAGCTATGAGGCCAGATGTGTAGGCCATAGGAATAAGTATGGATTTTAATTCATTAAAGGTTAACCCCCTCACTACCTACTGTATTGATTCTGGTAATACTTATGCATATTCTACCTTTGTTGTCCACCTGTTTCTTGGTTGTATCTTTAGGTCTCCCTTCACTTGTCCTTGCTGCTGTTCTGAAAATTCCACCATCTTTCAATCAAGAAGATGATGTCTTTGAGGGATTATTTGGAGAAAACACCTACCCTGTGGCACATTAGGCAGTCCTCATAAAGAATACCTGCCCCTCAAGTGTGGCTATTTTTTAATAAATCATATACTGGTTATGAAACTGAAATCTAAATCTAAATATGGGCCAAATGATATGGCTTAAAAGCTTTATTTAATCTCTTGCTGTGTTGGTGCCAGGGCCAATTTATCTGCTAGGCACAACAGACTCAGTTCTCAGGCCCACGATCTTTAAAGGGCTCACAAAAATATTTTAATTCCTTTTAAAATCAGAAAGGAAAAAAAATAAACCTTTAGGTCAAAGAAAATAAGTAATAGTATATTTGTCTTTGTACCAATGCAATCATAAAACCTAATTTTTAACATTTTTATGGACAAAGGGGCTTATGAAGGAAAAAGTGCTCAAAGCCTATGAAAGTCACTATGGCCCTCCTCGGTGCTTACATAAAAATAGACCCTAAGGTGCTCTTTACTCTTCAAAATGATAGTTATGGAAAAAACATTTTTTGTTGTTGTTGTTGTTGTTCATTCTGATTTATTAAATCACTGCACTCTAAACTATTTGAATAGCTAATTGTCAAATTTTTAATGGACCCCCTTATGTATATTTATTTTTAAATTAAATACATCTATTACTAGTACCGGCACCAGTTGCCATCGAGTTGACTTCACCTCATGGCAATCCCATGCGTGTCAGAGAACTGTGCTCCATAGAATTTTCAATGGTTGAGTTTTTAGAAGTAAATCACCAGGCTTCTCTGAACTATTATACCAGTATCCAGTATAACACATACAGAATAATAAATATGTAAATGGCAAATTTAAAGGGATAGATTGAAGATGAAATAATGTTAAAATAAATTATTGTTGTTGTTGTTGTTATGTGCCGTCCAGTCGGCCCCGACTCCTAGCGACCCCTCCTTGGGTTTCCGAGGCAGTATCACTACGGAAGTAGGATTGCCCAACCTTCCTTCCGAGGAGTGGCTGGTGGGTTTGAACCACCAGCCTTCTGGTTAGCAGTCAAGTGCTTTAGCCACTATGCTACCAGAGCTCCTAAATTATTAATGATACATAAAATCTTCTCTCTTAAATTATTGTTTTAGTAAAAACTCTGTAATTTAATATCCTAAGGTTCTTGAACAGTGTTATTTTAACATTTTCTGATCTGAGAATTCAGTTATAAGTGCAATGTTTTTGGTATTTTGTTTTGAGGGCTAGCATAGTTGAAAAAGATATTTCACCAAAGGGTCTACATTGCAATGGAGAAAGGACACATAGGGTGGGTGTTGTTAGTTGGCAGAAGGTCAGCTCTGGCTCATGCAATGGTAAAAAGCAAAAAACCCAACTAGCTCTGGTGGTGCAGGGCCTAAGGCATTTGACTGCTAACCAGAAGGTTGGCGGTTCAAACACACCAGCCAGCCTGTGAAAGGAAGACAGGACAATCTACTTCTGTAATGATTTGCAGCCTAGAATATCCAGTGAGGATCACTATGAGTCAGAATCAACTCGATGGCAGTGGGTTTGGTGTTTGGTTTTGTCGAGTTGATTCCGACTCATAGTGACACTATGGGAAGAGTAGAACTGCCCCATAGGGTTTGCAAGGCTGTATGTCTTTACGGAAGCAGACTGTCACCACAGCTTTCTCCAGCAAAGTGTCTGGTGGGTCACACTACCTACCTTTTGGTTAGCAGACAAGTTATCATGCTCAATTTTCAATTTTGTCTACCAATTATGCAAGGGTTTTATTGAAATTCAACAACTTGGTATCTTGTTGGATACCAATCACTTACTCTGGATACCTAATCACAAGTTTTTGCATTATTTTATTTTGTAATGAGTTACACTAAAATCATTCTTTTGGAAAATTTTTAAACAGGTTATAAATATGTTAAGTTTTTTTTTCTTTTTTTTTTAATTAAGAAGCAGTTATGAGAGTATTTATGATGCTATCTATACATTATTTTAGCAACAAAATCACTTAACAATGGAAACATTTCTAAACATTCCTTTTCAAAATGCTTCCTCTTGAAAAGTAATTAGTGAATCACTCGTTGTTAAGATATTACCTTTATCTTGATGGTCTGGGTTAAAGATAGTTTGCTTAAAAACAAAAACAAAACCCCCACTACCAGGTAGCATATGAAAACCATCCTGTCACTGCAGAATAGGACATTGAATTTGGAGCATTTTTCTAATTTTTAAAGGAAAAATGTATAATTCATCTTTTTTTCAAAAACTACTTCACGTACTTTGACTCAATAACTAGTAAACCTGTATGTAGAACAACAACAACAAAAAATGTGGTCATTCTCTTCTCTGTACAAAGTATATAAAGATTATAATATACAAACTAAAAGAATTTAAATTTACTCAAGGATACTGGGAAACTGAAGTATATGACAAAATACTGAAAGAGAACCAAAGAGCAAGAGAATGTTCAAAGAGCACTGGTTCTTGTGATATGCTCTCAGCATATCTTGTACACTTTATATGATGCATGCCTTCCTGATATACAAAGTGAGGGTGCCAGTGTAAATATCAATATAAAATATTAAAGTGTAATCTATTTCTCTGGTAGCATAGTGGCTAAGGCACTTGACTGCTAACCAGAAGCCTGGTGGTTCAAACCCACTAGCCACTCCTCGGAAGGAAGATGGGGCAATCTACTTCCGTAGTGATACTGCCTCAGAAACCCAAGGTGGGGTCGTTATGAGTCGGGTCCAACTCGACGGCACATAACAACAACAACAATCTATTTCTTTTATTTAAGAAAAGAAATAATTATAAATAGGGGATTTGATATTTTCATTACTCATTACCATGGATTATCTGATTTAGGAAATCACTCTTAATTATTTTTTAGTGTTTCCTATCTTTAAAAATTTTAATTTTTTTATTAAAAAAAAATAAAAAAAAAGGACCAGGCTCACTGGTCTGATAGAGCCTGGTGAAATCCCTGACACTATGGTCCCTAGCTGCCCTTCAGGTGTGGAATTGAACTCCTGTGGCTTCCAGCCAAATAAAAGATTGGTTTATGGGCTGAACACTTACCTCAGGTAATATACTCTTTGGAGAAATCTGTCATGGGAGAACAGAAGGGTAGTGTATGCACAGGAAGACTGCTCCGGGGGCAGAAGTGCATGGCAGGGAAGGACATAGGGAAGAGGTAACCATGGAGAGAAAGTGGGAAGAGAGCTATTACATTGTGGGAAATTGCAGTCAATGTCATGAGACACAATGTATATTAACTGCTGTATGGAAAATAAAATTGCTCTGTAAACTTTCACCCAAATCACAATAAAAATTTATTCAAAAAAAATTATTTTCTTCTCTAACATAGTATCCACTATGACATCGATTTTGTATTTTTGACAAGAAATTATTCTTTAAAAATAATCACAATAAATAAACAAAGATATTATAGTTGCTATATAGTCTATGCATTTATGCAGATTATTTTCAGGGTTTCTAGTATCAATTAAAATTAATAACAGAGGTTAATTAAAGAAACACTGTGCAATTAAAAAGCAATTTCCCAAAGCCTCTGTTTATTACTCAAAATGAACAAGGCTAGACTAGCAGAAAACATTCAGAAAGCTGTGAAATGCATTTTTTTTCACCAATACTGGGCTAGTAAATTTTGATCATGAAAAATAAAGTTTATTTTTTTCATTTAATTTTTGTTAGTTTCTTATAAAATTATCACATAATGAAATAATAAAAACATGCTGTGTGCTTAGCAATAATAAAAAATAAAACTAGGAAGAAAAGTATTTCTGTGACTTCAGCATTATGAAATGATGGAGAAGCAAATGTGACTTATGTTGAATTTTTAAAAAGTCAAATGACGTTATTTAGTTTAATAAAGATTGAGAAGCCACAGAGCACAATGGCATTAACGGTTTAGAGACAAAATAATAGGAAAATAAAGAGTATCTACTTTACTGCGTGAGATACAGTCTTGGCCTAATTCATATTCCAAAACCAAAAACCAAACTGACTGCCGTTGACTCACGGCGACCCCACCTTGGGTTTCCGAGGCAGTATCACTACCTAAGTAGATTGCCCAGTCTTCCTTCCGAGGAGTATTAGTTGACTTTATTTCCAATTCAAAGTCAACCATAACTTCAATTGCTAGAAATTCGATTCACATTTGAAGCAAGTCTAAAACTTGGCTTAGAAGAATTTTTCTGAGTGTTTTACAGTAATGAATTACTAGGAACCCATCATTCATCTGTGTTGTCTAGATTTTGCCAACCTACTTTTATTCAAAATAGGGTGGAAAATATAAAAAGCCTGGGAAAACAAACCAGGTTAGAAGTTACATTGCAAAAAAGATTTTAAAAGGCAATGGTAGGCTCACACACAAAAAAATTCTATTCAGCTCATCAAATTTGCCTTGGCCTAATCCATATTTACCAACTTACTTCCTCCTGGCTATTTTCATCATCTTCTATCATTAAACTAAGACAGTAGCTCTTAGTCTTGAAACTGGCAGAAACAAGCCCTTGAGGGAAGTAATAGCTACCTACCTCTATGACTACACCTTCTCTGTCTACTTTGAGGCTTCCGCTTCCTCATCCTGCCCTCTAAATGTTCCTGCCTAAGGTTTGTTCTTCAAGTCTCTACTCTTTTCAGAGCCTTGGCTCTGCTAATTTCATTTATCCTCGTGATTTCAATTATTGCTTCTATGCAGAAGAATCACAAATAGGTATGCCTAGCTGACACATTTTCTGATACAGGCTCACATTCCAACTTCCTGCTGTTCATATACTTTGGCTATCCTATAAGCAGTGCATATTTAATGTCTACAAATGCAAAAGACATAGTGCCTACATTGTCAACTTAACCATTCCATTTCTTTTGATTCCTCTTTCCCCTACCTACGCTGTCTTGAAGCTAGAGCGCAAGTCCTCCCTTTCTTCTCCTGCTGTCCCCACTCTCACTATTAACACATGCATTATTTTAAAATAACTTTTTAACTAGTCACCTAATTCCCAAATGAGGAACATGTCAACTTGAATCACCATTCTAAGGCATGGCTTTAATCATGTCTATATCTTCTTAAAAATCTGCAGTCATTTCATCCCAAGTAACTACAGAAAAATGTTCAAATTTCTCAGTCTGGCAACTCCAAATTTCATGACCTGTCATATTTTTCTAGGTTCATCACCCATCATCCTATTACTTATAGCTTATATATTATAGCTAAACTTTATTACTGAATGTTTGAGAAGTATATTATGTAATACATTGTTCACCTTTGCTAATGTCATGTTTCCTGTCTCCAGCTCTTGAAGTACTATATAACCTTCAAATTTAGTTCAAATCATACCTTTTCCAAGAAGCATTACCTGGTAGTTACAGCTAGTTGTGATCTCTCTGGTAATTTACTCTGATGGGCACCATAATGTGTCAAAAAAGGTACGGATTGGGAATTCTACAGAGCTGGGTTCTGATGTCATTCTGTTAAATTTATAACAATAGAAAAATTATCTTACCAGTTTGAATGTTGTTTTTCTTATCTATAAAATGGGAATAACACAGTTTACCAAGAATCACCCCGTATAGTGTGACTGATGTTATAGGAGAGACGCCAACTGATTAACTGCCAAGAAGACTGAGAAGGTAGAATTTTCATTCATTCAGATATATCAAATGCCAACTCTGCACCAGTCTCTGTAAACTAGAGGATTATAACAAGATAAACACAGACCCTGCCTTCAAGGAGCCAATAGTTTTACAATCTAAATTTACCTCATCCCAGAGACTAGCTATCTACTTTGCAGACTCAGTACTTAATCCCATCAGTGCCCTGAAATTGATTAAATTAATGGATGACTCTTGCTAATAACACCCTTAAAAGGATAGTATATGAAACCAGAGTAACAATTCCTAATTTATACTGAACATATAACAATCACACAGACTGGTCCCTCAACATTGGTCTAACCCATGACCATATGGAATCAGAACGAGAAGAGGACAAGATGTGACTATTTGATAGACTTAGGCTCTGATAGGCGGGTGAATCAACTCCTAAAATAGCAAGTTAGATTTTCTATCTTAAGATATGTTTGTCTTAAGAGGTTATAAAAATCTTACCAAGTTTTTTCTTTTTTTTTTTTAATTAAAAAGATTTAACGATTTAATTAATAAATCTGGCTACTATTAATTTGAGCTAGCCTACCAGCAATTCTCTTAAGAAGACTACGCACTCTCTGATCTGACCCATTTTACTTCTCAAAGGACAACAATAACCCTCAGGTAAAGGGGAGAGTGCCATTGTTTTCCTGTATTGTCACCAAGTTGTTGCCAGACAGGGGTGAGGATGTAATGAGATAATATATAAAAATGCCTGGAATTTAGGGGCTGGTTTTCTATCTCTTGTAGCATTTATCACATCCTGGCCTGTTGGCCACTTAGACATTCAACATTTCAATTCTAACACTTGAAATGTAGGGAGTTAGGGCAAGTGAACTCATTATCCATTTGTCTCTCCTCAAACCATTCAGAAGTGTAGGCCTGACAGATACCCTCTTTCTCACAGGCATTAAGGAAGGTAGAAGAGATGACACTTGAAATATCTAGGCCCAAGATTGGTCCTGGAGTGATTCCTCTCTATTTACCTCAGTTTCCGAGTATTGCAAAAGGGGTTACCAAATATTCCTATGGATCTTAGTGATAGGGATGGAAATGCTTACTATAGATCTCTGTACAAGGTGTCACCTTATGCTAAGGCTGAGAGGAATGCTAAGAGGAAGGGGTAGAATTTAGAACTAAATTTCGAACCAAACCAAAAACCAAACTCATTGCCATCGAGTCGACTCAACTCATAGAGACCTCTCCTTGGGTTTCCAAGGCAGTATCACTATGGAAGTAGATTGTCCAATCTTCCTTCTGAGGAGCAGCTGATGTGTTTGAGCTGCCAGCCTTCTGGTTAGTAGTTAAATGCCTTAGGCACTATGCCACCAGAACTCCCTAAATTTTGAACAGGACTTACGATTCTTCATGTGGGAAGAGAAATCATGGGAGAAGAGAGAATGAACTCAACTGAATATCTCCCGTTAGATAAAGTGCCAGCTCAAAGATGGGATTTCAGTACTAATAGAAATGTGATTATTTTCATGATATTAATTGTACTGCTATAAAACCCTATTTTTGCTAACATATTCTTTAAATGTCTTGAAGGATGAGTGATACTTGCCCCAGTTTGACTTTGTATAGCAACACCATGCCTCATAGGCAGGCTCCAAATCAATGCTTAAGAAAGGGATGAATGACTTATCTTTATTCTTAATAAAATGGTATACAGATTATCTAGATATTATCTGTACATTGCTTAAGCCTCCTTCTAAGAGACATGTTTGGAGACAGGAAAATGTGAAATACACGGCTTAGATGGCATAAGACTCATGTAGACTAGGTTGGTACCAGAAATGAGGTTGAATTCTTATCTTTAGTGTCCCAATATTCCTTTGGTATTCATGTCTCAAATAAAAGAGATATCTCTAAAACATATTGGCTGGGCTTGAGTAGAAAATATTGAGGAAAATATTCGAGTCAAAATATTGAGTCAAAATAACCTTAGCAAGATGATCTTTCTCTGGTTTTCTGACATGAACTCTTTAGGACATTAAGGCTCTCACAAAACTATAGAGTACACAGTAGTCATTATAAGCTGTTAATTGTCTCTCTATCCATCACTGAGCTCATCCAAATGCTTGCACAAATACAACAAGATAACAATAAAATATCAGCAATAACAAAAACATATAGAAAAAAGTCAAAGTCAATGCAGATAATAAGTAAAGGAAAATAAACTAAAGCCAAGGGTATTATCAATACACAGAATGTAGGATTTGAGATCTGTATACTTGCTATAAATAGAAAGCACTGAGCTTTCTTAGACAATGACTTGATCTTTGCAGGTATATTCTGATTTACCTAGAAAATTCAAGTTCCTTAGAACATGAAATCAAAACAGAATCTAAGGAAGGACGGATATATGTTAGCATTTGTTTAATTATGCTGTGCAATTTCTTTAGGCCTAAACCCATGGTGCATTGCTGGTTTAAAAACTGTTACCTGAGATGTTCAATTCCTGTGACTGTTTCTTAAGGGAATTTCCATTTTATCTTGCCACTATCACAATCTTTTGGCTTTTGCTTTTTTCCCTCTTTTTTTTTTTTTTTTGAAATCTAACCTTAATTCTCCTTTAAGACATTCATTTAAAGGGTAGTCCTTGGATTTACTGGAATTGTTGCTTAAATAAGAGATTCCTAATTTGTTCATATTAAAAAAAAATCAATGAGAACAGAACTACATCCAGTTACTGAAAATAATAAAAGTTGATATATAAAATGGCTACACTCTAAACTTTCATATGGAAGGTTGGTGGCAGAATCACTGCAAGCCATCTGGACTCAGCGGTCTATGAGAGTGCACTTTTTTTTTTTTTTTTTTTTTAAATATAATAAAGGGAGACATGCACAGGTGTGTTAAGAGCACTCACTGAAAGTCATGCATGCAGGGTTGGAGAATAAAGCATGCTCCCTGGAGCTCTGTTGTGGTTTTCTTTTTTCACTTTTTTAAAATTGAAATTTTAGTGATTGTAGTTCATAAAAGTGTCAGATTGACAGTTTTAGAGAACCAAATTTTTTCTTTCCACAAAGCAAGAGCACTATAGGCAGGAATATTAAAAACCTGCAGAAACCTTCTTGGTAATTTAATTAGGACATTATAGGAACTCATAAGCATGCCAACGTTTTTACATGAATCAGATTGAGTGTCTGGAGGCTGTCATGGGAGATAAATGGATAAATTCATAAGAATTTTAGGTAGCTTTCATGTGAACTCAATTATTACTCCTAGAACATTCATTTTTAATTAGGCACAAAGATTATTTAAAATGGCTATTCACGGAAAAGGTTCACTTAACAGAGAGTAATGGGTTTTATAGAGGGCAGTGGTAGTTCAGTGGTAGAATTCTTGCCTTCCATGTGGGATATCAGGGTTCAATTCCCAGCCCATGCACCTCAAGTGCAGCCAGCACTTTTCTGTCGATGGAGGCTTATGTGTTGCTATCATGCAGAAGAGGTTTCAGTGGAGATTCCAGACTAAGATGAAGTAGGAAGAAAGGCCTGGTTCTGAAAAAAAAGTTATTATGAAAAGAAAAAATTAGCCAATGAAAACCCTGTGGGTTAAAATAATCCAATCTCTAGGTATATAGCCTAAAGAAGTGAGAGCCAGAACTTGAATAGATATACGCACACTCATGTTCATTGCAACACTATTCACAATAGTAAAGAGATGGAAACAACCTATCAACAGCCCATCAACAGAGAAATGGATAACCAAATGATAGTACATAAAACAATGGAATACCATGCAACGCTAAAGAATAATTGCGGTGAATTGCTTGATGTGGCCCTTCTAGCCATTGTCCTCCAGTTTGTGATGAATTGTAAATCCTATTATCATGCCTGTTTGGGTTGATCTGGTAGTTAAGGTCGGGTGTCAACTTGGCTGAGCAGCTGGTAGTAATCGTTCCCTATAATGAGTGGCGATCAACTCTGTGGTGGGATTTTCCTTGAGCTGCTAATTGTTAAAGCCATCCACTTGGGTTATTTCTGTCAGAGCAACACAGGTGAAATGTATCTTGAGTCCTGCCTTGCTGGAGGGTATAATTCAAATCACCACTCTTAGCTTCCTGGAGGGTATATCTACGAATCTCCTGGGAAGATTCGCCTTCCTCTTGCTCTGGTTCTGTGTTTTGGCTCATCCTCATCTCACCCTTGGATTTGGGACAGCAGTCGTCAACTGATCTGCTGATCAAGGTTCATCAAGCCCCGAGAATTGGGAGGATCCTCTAGGCTCACTCATGGACCCGGGACTCGCCAGCCTTCCAGCCTCCACCACTATCATGTGAGACGATCCCTTGTGTGTCTGTGAGTTCTGTGAGGCGTTACAGCGAAATACAGAACTCTAAGACGGGGGACATTATTGGGAGTAGGAGTAGGAGTTAATGTCTGAAATGATGGAGTGGCACGGTAGTTTGGAATTTTGGGACATCTTTACCCTCTGCCTCACGGGGACCAGCCTTGTGCTGATCTTTCTGAGAGAGATTATTCAAGCAATAATGTAGAATCTGCAAAACACCACATAATGTGGGTGAATTTGGAGGATGTTACGCTGAGTGAAATAAGTCAATCACAGGAGGACAAATATTGTATTAGTCCACCATTGTAAAAACTCAAGAAAAAGTTTATATAAGGATGGAAACTTTTTTTGTTGATTATCAGGGATGAGGGGGAGGGAAAATGCTAGATAGGTAAGAGACAAGTATTGACTTGGGTGAAGGGAAAAGCAATATACCAAAAATGAGTAACCAGTACAGTAACACAAAGGAAAAGGAAGACACAGGGAAGTGCACAAGATGTACAGACAAGAAAGATAAACATTTTTACATATGCAATATTGCATTATCAGTAATAACAAACATTAACCAATGGATCGATACATAGGTAGACAGGCTGAATGCTCAGGTATGTCTAGGCAGAAGGGAATCTACCCATGCCCATATAAAAGTTTGGCAGATGTTATTTCTACATACATATTTGTATGTGTCATAAGAATGTCCATATTAATAGAACTAACAGGAGGAAAAGTTATGTTAACTTCATAGCCGTAGCCGACGCCATGAGGGATTGAGTTGTTGGACCTGTGGGCTCAGGGCCATGGTTGCAGGGGACATCAGGCTCAATTGGCATAATATGCTACACAAAAACATTGCTCTACATCCTACTTTGGTGTGCAGTAACTGGGATCTTAAAAGCGTGCAAGTGGCCATCTAGATGCAGTAATTGGTCTCTCCTCATCTGGGCAAAGAACAATGAAGAAAACCAAAGACACATGGAAACAATTAGTCCAAGGGACTAGTGGACCATGCAAGCCTCAGCCTACACGACTATGAGACCAGAAGAACTAGATGGTACCTGGCTGCTACTGTCAACCACTCAGAAAGGGATCACTGCAGGAGATCTTGGATAGAGTGGGAGAAATGTGTGGAATAAAATTCAAAATCATAAAAAAGAGCAATATACAGGTCTGACAGAAACTGCTGAAATCTGAGACTATGGCCC
>NW_006921588.1:38007825-38010090 GCF_000298275.1 Orycteropus afer afer
GGTTCAAACCCACCAGCCACTCCTTGGAAGGAAGATGGGGCAATCTACTTCCATAGTGATACCGCCTCGGAAACCCAAGGAGGGGTCGCTATGAGTCAGATCCGACTCCACGGCAATAAGTTTGTTTTTTTTTTTTTTTGGTTATGGCCCTTACTCACCCTTTGAGACTGGAATTGAACTCACTCCCATGGCTTCTAGCCAAACAAGAGACAGGCATATAAGGTGAACATTTATACTTGATAGGTATCAGAAGCGCAGCTTTTGCATAGGGAGATAGCTCACCTGGCCGAATGCGTAGGAAAGAAGGACACAGGGAAAACGTAACCACAGGGAAGAAGTGGGAAGAGAGCTGTTATGTTATGGGGATTGTAATCAATGCCATTAAAGAAAATGTGTATGAACTGCTGTATGGAAAATGAGTTTGCTCTGTAAACTTTTACCCAAATCACAATAAACAAAATAATCCAATTCCATTGTACATAAGGTTGCCATGACTTGGAGGCCGAAACAAGGCAGCTAACAAAAACCCTAACAACATTGGGATATCTAATAGTTGTGCTCCTATAAAATGACACTTTCACTATGTGTTGGCCATAGCAACACTCTCCTGTCTTCAACCCAAAAACAAACTATTTGTCATCAAATTAATTCCAACTCATAGTGACCCCATGAGTTACAGAGTAGAAATGAGTTCCATAGGATTTTCTTGGCTGTAGTATTTATGGAAGCAGACTGTCAGGTCTTTCTTCCATGGAAACACTGTGTGGTTCTGGACCACTAATCTTTCAATTAATAGCCAAGTACACACCATTTACTCCACATAAGGACCTCCTCCTATTTTTTTAAAAAACCTAAATTGTTAATATCATTCTTCTGAGTTTATTATACAAAAGCATGGGCCTTATTGTCCAAAAGGTCATACATGGCCTCTAAATCAGTTAGAAGATGTTGAAGCCTTTTCTATGAGTATAAATTGCTTTCTAGAATAGTTAGCTATAAACAGCGGTGCTAAAGAAGTTCTGTTTTAAGGGGATAAAATGTAAAGTAGGCTATAATTTAATGAGGAAGCTTTTTTTCTCTCGAGGAGCATCTGTCAGTTCTAAAGGATTGCTGAAAGTAACACATACTATATTCTTGTAGGGGCTATAAGGATAGAAGACTGCCAAGAT
Organism: Orycteropus afer afer; assembly: GCF_000298275.1. Classification (NCBI taxonomy): domain Eukaryota; kingdom Metazoa; phylum Chordata; class Mammalia; order Tubulidentata; family Orycteropodidae; genus Orycteropus; species Orycteropus afer. The sequence continues at coordinate 38,008,995 of NW_006921588.1, forward strand.
GGGAGCAAAAGTTCCTGGTTAACACATCTTGATTTGCATTGGGTTACCAAAAGATGTACTCTAGGAGTAACTGTGAACAAGAAGATAAATCTTCATGGGATTTAGAACTTGATTTGAGTCATGTCCAAATTATATACTGCCAGGATGGTAGTGCTTTCAGGAACCAGGCAGAACAAACATAATCATCTCCAAAGGATTCTAGCATCATCTTAGGCCTCCAATCATTTTTAAAAATGATTTTCTTTTGAAAATCAATATCAAACAACAATAAAGATAAATAACAAAGTGCTCATTACAAAATGATATTTTAAAAAAATGAGCAGAAACAGCAAATAGAAGAAATAGATCCATAGGAGTTTCAAATATTGGAGTTATCAGGCACAGACACTAAATAACATACTATTATTTTCAAGGAGGTAATAGATAAGATTGAGAATTTCAGCAGATATTCAGAAACTATAAAAATAGAATAGCAAAAATTATGTATTAATGGATACTTTGTTAACATCTTGGAGTCAGCTGAAGAAAAATATATCAGAAGAAAATACCTATCATTAAGCATGGAAATAAAAAATTTGCTAAATACATGAGAAAGAATAAAAAGGAAAGCAGAATGATACGGTCTAATATATGTATAATAGGAGTCAGAGAGAGCTAAATGAAAGAGACAGAAGTGTTATTTGAAGAGACAATGACTAAACATATTCTTAAGTTGACTAAAAATATTATGTCACAGCTTCAAGAGCACTTATAAACTGCAGGAAGAATAAATACAAAGAAATCCTCACCTGGGCACATCATGGTAAAACAGCTAAGAAAACACAAGAATGTGGAAACTTTAAGAGAAAAAAGAGGGAGTAAAAAATATGAAATATTAAAAAAAAAAATTACACTGACTGCTGATTTCTCCATATAAACAATTAAACCAGAGCAATGGAAGAATATGTTCAAAATGCTGAAATAATATACTGTCAATTAAAAATTCTATAGCCAACAAAAAAATTACATATGGACTTCACCAGATGGAACACACAGGAATCAGATTGACTACATCTGTGGCAAGAGGCGGTGGAAAAGCTCAATATCTTCAGCCAAA
>NW_006921588.1:38012055-38022587 GCF_000298275.1 Orycteropus afer afer
AGGATCGGGCAGTGTTTCGTTCTGCTGTGCATGGGGTCGCTATGAGTCGGAAACGACTCGATGGCACTTAACAACAACAACAACAACAACATAGCCAACAAAATCATTCTTTATATGCGAAAGCAAGCAGAAAAAGAATTTGATAAAAGTAAACATTTCATCATGATAAAGATACTGAACAAATTAGTAATAGAAGATAACTTTCTCAGTTGATAAAGGGCATTTTTGAAAAACCCACAGCTAATGTCATACTTAATGATGAATGATTCAATATTTTCCTTCTAAGATCAGAAACAAGGTAAAGATATCTATCGTTACTACACCCATTCAATAGTATGTTGAAGGTTCTAGCCAGGGCAGTTAGAAAAGAGGAGGAGAAGAAGGAGGAGGAGAAGGAGAAGTAGAAGGAAAGTAATAAAAGACATCCAGAATGAGAATGTGGTACTAAAATGATCTGCATTTGCAGATGGCATTGTCTTTTATACAGAAAATACTAAGCAATCCAGTGTGGAAAACAAACAATTAAAACAAATAAATGGGTTCAGCAATGTGGCAGGATACACGATTTAATACATAAAAATAAATAATATTTCTATGTATTAGGAATGAATAACCCAACAATGAAAGTAAGAAAACAATTTCATTTATGTAGTTAGGTGCCATTGAGTTGGTTCTGACTCATAGTGACACTACGTATAATAGAACAAAATGTTGCCCTTGTCCTGTGCCATCCTCACAACAGTATACCCACTGTTGTTTGAACCCATTGTTGCAGCCACTGTGGTACTCCACCCTCCACTTTAACAAGCATGATGTCCTTTGTTGTTGTTGTTGTTATTTGCCATCGAGTCGGCCCCGACTCATAGCGACCCCTCCTTGGGTTTCCGAGGCAGTATCACTACAGAAGTAGGAATGCCCAACCTTCCTTCCGAGGAGTGGCTGGTGGGTTTGAACCGCCAGCCTTCTGGTTAGCAGTCCAGTGCCTTAGGCACTATGCTACCAGAGCTCCTATGATGTCCTTATCCAGGGACAATTTCATTTATAATAGCATTAAAAAAGAATAAAATATTTAGGAATAAATTTAGGATAGGTAGTACAACATTTGTACTCTAAAATTCTATCACATTGTTGGAATAAACTAAAGAAGACCCACATAATTGGAAGCTATTCATGGACTGGAAGATGTACTATTGTTAAGAAGACCAAAACCACAACAAACTCACTGCCGTTGAGTCAGATCTGACTCATAGTGACCCCTCCTTGGGTTTCTGAGGTGGTATCACTACAGAAGTAGATTGTCCAACCTTCCTTCCAAGGAGTGGCTGATGGGTTTGAACCACCAGCCTCCTGGTTAGCTGTCAAGTGCCTTAGGTACTACACCACGAGAGCTCCTATTAAGAAGACAACACTCCCCAAATCCATCTACAGATACAGTGCAATCAATATCTATCCAGATGATTCCTGTTTTAGTTTGCTAGTGCTGCCATAAGATGTAACATAAATACCACAATTGAGTGGCTTTAAAGAACAGAAATTTATTTTTTTATAACCTGCAGTCTAAGTGTCCAAAACAGAGTTTTGGCAGTGTTGATTCCTTCTATGGGCCACTCTTCCAGTTTCTGGTGACTATCATCAATACTTGACATTTCTTGGCATCTCTCAGTCCCCAAATAGTTTCTGCACTTTTCTGCTCTTTTTAAAACTTAGAAGTGATTAAGTTTAGGAATCATCCCACTGTCCTGTAGCCTCACTAACATAACAAAAGAAAACCTCTATTTCCAAACAGGGTCCTATTCACAGGCTAGGATTCCAACATGTGTTTTTTGAGGGACACAATTCAATCCATAAGTCCTCTTTTGTAGAAGCTGACAAACTGATGCTAAAATTCATAAAGAATTACAGTGCATCAAGAAGTGTAAAAGGTCTGAGGATTTACTCTACTTTTAAGATAACAATTTCTCCTGCTACCATTTCCTGGACAATAGCAGACATCATAAGACTGCTAGGTCAGAGACACAGGACAGTGTTTCACTTACAGAAATAGTAGCAGGGAGAGTGTCTGGATTTGTGTGGGTTATCTGGATTTCAATTGCCAAGAAGTGACATGAAAAGTTTCAGGTAATACCAGCACATGAAGTGGATTGCATTATAGGAGAGGGGACCACAGGAAAGACATTACAGGGATAGGGAAAAGATAATAAATATCTCAACTTCATTTTCTTCTTATTTTTCAATCTCCTGTTGGTGATTCCCATTGAATTTCAAATTCAGAAAGCCAGGGAGCTTTTTAATGTTATCTATAAAGCCAATCCCTCTGAGGATCAAGGCAAGGTGAAAAACAACAAAAAGTGGCTCTGGTTGGACAAATGGATGGTTGAAAACAATATATGTTCATACTAATTCAAGGGAAAGAATATGTGCACTATATGTACACAGAAGAGAAATTACAGTTCAAGGTAAGAAAAAATTCTTTGATAATTTAAATTGTACACTAATAGTATTTTTTAGAAAGGAAGCATTGAATGACTGAATCAAGGATTTAAGGTTTTATCAAGTCATGTGGTGAAATGAAAGGCAATTTGCACTTTAGAGAAGTTTGGCAGAGAGTTGGGAATGAGAGGAATGAAAAAAAAAAAAAAGGAACGTATTTGATGCTGCCAGGATATGTATTGCTCATGGAGGTGTGCATTTATTTAGTTCATTAAGGAAATCATTTAACTCAGATCCACAATCAACATCCATAGAAGCAGCAGTCAAGCAATCAAACGATGTATTGCACTGGGAAAATCTGTTGCAAACGTCCTCTTGGAAGGCTTAAAAAACAAAGATGTCATTGTGAATTCTAAGGTGCACATGACACAAGCCATGATATTTTTGATCACCTCATATGCATGTGAAAGCTAGACAATTAATAAGAAAGACCAAAGAAGAATTGGTCCCCTTAAATTATAGTGTTAGTGAAGAATATCGAATATACCATGGGCTGTCAGAGGAATGAGCAAATCTCTTTGTTGAAGTATAGCTAGAATGTTCCGTAGAAGTGAGGGTTGCAAGACTTCAACTCCCACACTTCAGGCATGTTATCATCAGGAGGGACCAGTTCCTGAAAAAGGATATCATGCTTGGTAGAGGGTCAGCAAAAAGGAGGAAGACCCTCAACAAGATGGACTGACACAGTGGTGTAACAATAGGCTCAGACACAGCAACAGCTATGAAGATGGGGCAAGACTGGGCAATGTTTTGTTCTGTTGCACACGGCATTGCTAGGAGTCAGAAGCGACTTGATGACACTTAACAACAGCAATAAGTATCATGTCAATTTTTTTTAAAAAAAGAACACATGAGAATAAAAAAAAAAAAATCCAAAAATTAAAAAAAAAAAAAAAGAATAGCAAATAAACCCATAGAAAGCAGAAGGAGGGAAATAGGAAAGACAAGAATAGAAATTAATAAAAGAAATTAATAAAATAGACCACAACCAATAAGGTCATTTCTGAAAGACTTTAAAAAAATGATAAACTTTGGTGAATATAATAAAGAAAAAAGACACAAATAACCAATGTGAGGAAAAAAGAATGGGTAACACAATTAATCTATCAGTCATTAAAAAAGCTAAGAGAAAAATTACAAAAATTTCCCACTAAAATTTTTTAAATTTAGATTAAACTGATAAATTCTTAGAAAATAATACTTGTTAAAACTAACACAGAAAAAATAAAAATTCAAAATAGCCCTATAACTATAAATATATTGAGTAATTTATTTATGTTTCCCACACACACACAAAAAAAAACATGTACCAAATGGCTTTTCAGGTAAGTTCCATCAACTCTTAAGGAAGAAATGTCACCAGAATTATATATACTCTTTAAGAAAAGAAACAAGGAGTACTCTTCACCCCTAATAAGGCTAGCAAAACTCTGTATCAATATTTCATGATTATATTCTAAACTATGCCATTGTGTGAATTCTGACTCACAGTGATCCACTTTGGGTTTCTGAGGTGGTAAATCTTTACAGAAGTAGACTGCCCCATCTTGCTTCCCTGGAGTGGCTGGTGGATATGAACCATCAACCCTCTGTTTAGCAGGCAAATGCCTTAGGCACCAAACAACCAGAGCCCCTTAAATATATTAAGAAAGGAAAATTAAAGGCAAATCTCTTTCATGAACATAGGTTCAAAAATTATGAACACAATATCAGTAAACTGATCAGAAATACATAAAAAAAGATTTGAGTAGAGTTTATTCTAGGAGTTCTGGTGGCACAGTGTCTAAGGCATTTGCCTGCTAACCAGAAGACTGGCAGCTCATACCTACCATCGATTCCTTGGAAGCAAGGTTGGGCAATCTACTTCTGTAGTCATACCGCCTCAGAAACCCAAGGAAGGAGCTCTGGTGGCATAGTGCCTAAGGGACTTGACTGGTAACCAGAAGGCTGGTGGTTCAAACCTACCAGCCACTCCTCGGAAGGAAGGCTGGGCAATCTACTTCCGTAATGATACCACCTTGGAAACCCAAGGAGGGGGTCGCTATGAGTCGGATCTGAGTTGACCGCAGTGAGTTTGGTTTTTTTCTTTTTTTGGAGGGTTTATTCTATAAATGCAAATTGGATTTACCTTTTAACAAATCAACATAATTTCTTACTTTAGTAGAATGAAGGAGGAAAACCACATAATAAACTCAGTTGTTGTTGTTGTTATGTGCCGTGGAATCGGACCCAACTCATAGCGACCCCTCATTGGGTATATCAGGCAGTATCACTACGGAAGTAGATTGCCCACCTTTCTTCCGAGGAGTGGCTGGTGGGTTTGAACCCCTAGCCTTCCGGTTAGCAGTCAAGTGTCTTAGGCAGTATGCTATCAGAGCTCCTAATAAACTCAGTAGAGGCAGAAAAGCTGTTGAATAATATTCATTATCCATTTGTGATAAACATTACTTCTAAACAAGGAAAAGGAGAGAACCTCCTTATTCTGAGGAGGGATATCTATAATAAACACATGATAGTATTATATTTAATGGTGAGATGTTGAAAATTATCCCATTGGGATCTGGAATAAGATTAGGATGTCACTATCTGCACTTATATTTAGGAGCTCTGGTAGCGCAGTGCCTAAGGCACTTGACTGCTACCAAAGGCTGGCAGTTCAAACCCATCAGCCACTCTTCGGAAGGAAGGTTGGGCAATCTACTTCCGTAGTGATACTGCCTTGGAAACCCAAGGAGGGGTGATTCCACGGCACAAAACAACAACAACAATTCTAAACTTAGTAAGACAATCTTGAAGAAGAATAACAAGGTGAAAAGCTTTGTTATACTGAATATTATGACTTGTCATAAATCATAGTAATTAAGGCAATGTGCTATTGGTATAAATATCAAGACATAAACTAATGGACGAGAAGAGAGTATCCAGAACAATCCCATGGATAGATGGACAACTGAATTATGACAAAGGAGACACTGCAATATTGCAAGCAAAGGATGATGCTTTCAATGGACAGTGCTAGTACAATTATCTATTTTTATGAAAAATAATTAGAATAATCTATATTTTATATAATATGACAAAAAGCAATCCTAGGTGGATCATAGATTTAAATGTGAAAGACAAAACAATAAATTTCTCTAGTATATGAAGAAAGATTTCTAAAAAGGAAGTGAAAATATCAGAAAAAGATAAATTTAACTCTATTACAATTAAGAACTTCAACTTACCAAAAAGTAGCATTAAAAGATTGAAAAAAGCAAGCCACAGAATGGGAGAAGATATTTACAAAGATTGTAACCCACAAGGAGCTAGTAATCAGAACATAAAAAGAATTTCTAAAAATGAACAAGAAAAGGACAAGACAACTCATCATGAAAATGCACAGGAGACTTGAGTTGGTACTTAACCAAAATTGTCCAATCTCATTAGTCATTAGGAAAGGTCAAATTTTTTAATGAGTTATGCTACACAATCATCAGAAAGTCGAATGTGACAATTTGAATCATATACTAATTTTCAATGATGTGGATCAGTGGGGATGTTTACTCATTGCTAGTGGCAGTGGAAATTGGCAGGATCTTCTAAAGTTAAACATATACACACCATGACCTCATAATGCCACTCTAGTATATTCCTTACTAGAATATATGTATATGTGCAATGCATGTGCATATATACAAGAATGCTCATTATTCGTAATAGTGAGATGTTGGAAATAGCTCAGATGACTATGTACAGTAGAATGCATAAATAGATTGTGGCATTTACATACAACAGAAAAATGAAAGAACTACAGTTACTTACAAAAGCATGGAAGAATGTCACAAGTACAGTGTTAAGGAAATGAAGTCAAGCACAAATGGTGCACCGTATCTGATTCCATTTCTATAAAGGTAAAATCTAGACAAAAAAAACTATTGTGTTCAGGGATAGATACTTAGATGGCTAAACTATGAATAAAGACAAGGAATTGATTACTATGAGACTCTAGATTGGGAGAGGGGTAAGAATTACTACGAAACTCTAGATTGGGAGAGGGGTAAGAGAGGTGCTTCATTTCATGACCTCGTATCAGTGTTTGCTGAACATCTTTGCTTGAGAACATCTTTTCAATGTGTATTATCTTTCCAAATATAAAGGATTAAGAAATTTGATTTGATAAGCAGAGGGAGGGAGCAAGGTGGGCACACATTCTGTGAGTGGTGAGAAAGCTGGGAGCTCTGACTGAGGAGACAGCAAAGGGAGCTCATAATGGACAGCAAAGGCCCATAGCAGGGGAAGGGCCAGCAGACAATCTGCTTCCTTCTTAATTTTAGAGGCTCCAGTCAAGAGGAATGATAGTTACCCAGAGGAGGACTTGCTCTTTGGTACCAAGATATCTCCATTCTCATAGTTTCAGAAATCCTTGCCAGTTATGGGGAGAAAAATCTCCTTTTATAACTTCCCTTTTGATACAAAAATGCCTCTGTCTTCTTTTAGGCTATAGTAGGTCTGGCAGTGTTCTACACCTTTTTTTACTGCACAGTTCTTTATTTGGAATCATTTCGTGTAAATCCCTTGAATACAAAAGCTAGTTCTTTTGTTGACTTGCTTCAAAATATGAATGAGCTAATTCTAATAATTCTTGGTACAGATCCTCAAGGTATTACTGGGAGTAGATTCATTATTTAACACCAGTCTACATGACACAACTATTTAGGTTTGCATTCCTTAGAGAACTGTTCTTTTCCTTTTTCCTCCCTGATAACTGCAGGGTTTATAATTTCTACCCACAGGGATTAGAGGAGGAGCATAAAGCCTGCAAATGAATACCCCTTGGATTTTCACTAAATGGGAGAAAAGAATTTGAATGACTGTAGAGGACCAAAACATTTGATGTATGGTTCCAACCCATGAAGACTCTTTCTTGAGGTTAAACAAAATTAGACTGGGAAGTGGAGCAGGATACACTATTGGGGGATGGTGTTTTCAGTGATTTTAAAGATGCATGCAGTTTCCTTCTACCTTTCCTCCAACAAAAAGAGAGACAGCCTGCTGTGTGTGTGTGTGTGTGTGTGTGTGTGTATGTGTGTATGTGAGAGAGAGAGACAGGAAGACAGAGTGACAGAGAAAGTGGGAAGAGAACCAGCTTCAACTATTGATTCACTTTGATATTGTTGTTATGTGCTGTCCAGTCAGACCCAACTCATAGCGACCTCTCCTTGGGTTTCTGAGGCAGTATCCCTAAGGAAGTAGATTGCTCAACCTTCCTTCCGAGGAGTGGCTGGTGGGTTTGAACCTCTAGCCTTCTGGTTAGCCTTAGGCACTATGCTACCAGAGCTCCCACTCTGGTATTAGAATGCTCAAATTTTATCATTCTTAGAACTTGTTGTTTGCAGAAGAGTTTGGGATAAAAATAGAGGTTATTATGATGATGATTAATTTACTTCTGTAGTTCGTTATTTGTAAATACATTAAAGAAGAAAATGACAACAATAAAGCCAAGTGGCCCGTGATTGATTCTCATGGTGACCCCATCCATGTCAGAGTAGAACTGTGCCCCACGGGGTTTTCAGTGACTGATTTTCAGAAGCAGATCACCAGGCCTTTCTTCCAAGGTGCCTCTGAGTGGAGTAGACTTGAGCCTTCAAACTTCAGGCAGCAACTGAATGCTTCACTATTTGCATCACCCCAAGACCTCATTTTTATTTTGCAGGACTGTCCACATATCTGTGTAGTTTTACATTAAACTTATTTCTAATTCACATATAGAATCCAGGACGTAAATCAGGGACTTGGATGTGAGTGATGGCTTTGTCTGGCACACAGTGTCAGTAAGTGTTAGTCACCAGCGTTATCTACCATCACTGTCAGTTTGACTTTGGTACCAAAGAGCAGTGGTAGGTGCATATTGCTATGATGCTGGAAGCTGTGTTACTAGTATATAAAATATCAGCAGAGTCACCCATGGGGACTGGTTTCAGCAGTTTCCAGACTAAAACAGACTAGGGAGAAAGGCCTGGTAAGGTACTTCCAAATATCAGCCAATGAAAAAACATATGGGTTACAACAGAATACTGTCTGGTATAGTGCTGGAAGATGAGTCCCTCATATTGGAAGGCACTCAAAATACGTGGAGGCCACAGCAATGAACTCCAGCATACCAATGATTGTGAAAATGCTTCAGGACCAGGTAATGTTTTATTCTGTTGTTCATGGAGTCACCGCTGAGTCTGAGCTGACTCAATGGTAACTAACAACAACAGCCTTATTATTTTCATTTTTATCCCTCTGGAGAACTGATTGTCTTAGCTTGGCCATTGCATAGGATAAAGGGTTCCATGCATGCACATGCACGCACTGCCCTCGAGTCGGACCCGACTCATAGTGACCCCTCCTTGGGTTTCTGAGGCGGTATCACTACTGAAGTAGATTGTCCAACTTTCTTTCTGAGGAGTGGCTGGTGGGTTTGAACTTCCAGCCTTCTGGTTAGCAGTCAAAATGCCTTAGGCCTTTATTTATTCACACCAACCACGTGAACCAGACCAGTGCTGCTATTTTTCTGGTTGTCCATTACTTGTTCTGCCAACATGAAGTACTCCAGGGTTTCCTCACAGGCTGGGAATTAGTGACCCGTAGATGGGGTGCAAGAGCTTTGGTGGCAAAGTGTTTAAAACATTTGGCTACTAACCAAAAGGTTGGGGGTTGGAACCCACCAGCTCCTCAGAGACAGAAAGATGATTCAGACAGCTTCCATAAAGATTTACAGCTTAGGAAACCCCATGGGGCAGTTTCACTCTGTCCTATAGGGTCACTGTGTGTCAGAATCGACTGGGTTTGTTTTCTGTTTTTTGTTAGCAGTGTTTGATAACATGGTGTCACATGGTGACATGCAGGAATATGGTGGGGGTGGGGAGTTGCAGGTTTCTTCAGGAACCAGTGTTTGCCTTTCCTGGGCAGAGGTTGTGGAGGTAAAGAAAACCTGGTGAAGTAGATGCCAGGGACATATGTTACCTAATTTGGTCAAAGACCAAAGAGTGTGAACATGTGGAAATCTTCAACAGCACACTGGGATGGAGGACTAACTGGAAGAGCAGAAACAATATTATTGCGAATATCAGAGTAGTTGCTGCCTCTTTGAAGGAGAGCACATTATAATTACTATTTCAAATAGTCTGGGTTTTTGAGAAGGAAGCCTCTGGGTTGGAATTTTGACGGCATTAATTACTGGTGATGTGTTGTGCAAGGTACTCCAGGGCTTTGAGCCCCCGTGTCCTTTACTGTATAATGGGGTAAAAACTCAAAACTCACTGCCATAGAGTCCCATCCGACTCATAGCGACCCCTCCTTGGGTTTCTGAGGCGGTACCACTACAAAAGTATATTGCCCTACCTTCCTTCCGAGGAGTGGCTGGTGGGTTTGAACCTCCAGCCTTCTGGTTAGCCGTCAAATGCCTTAGGCACTACGCCACCAGATGGTTGTTGTGAGGGTGGAAAAGGAGTCATTAAAGGAGATGAAAATTAAATTAAAAATTAATAATTTTCCTAATTCCAAAGACAATTCCAGGTTTCACTCATGCTTAACCAAGAATTTGTCAAAACCGCAGTACAGTTTTCTACAATAATTGTATTCCCTGCTCTCTCCCCGCCCCCACTTTGGCTGAGGAGTGTTTGGTACAAGAGGCACGTGGGGGAAGATCGGGGCAAATTTTGCCCCCCGGACCCCTGGCCTCTTGACACGGTGGGGCCTGTCATGGCGGCCCAGCGAAATGTTAGGTGATTTCAGATATTGGAGCAGGAAGAATGGAAGGGTCTGAGAGTCGGCGTGCCCAGACCCCAGCTCTGCCTGCGGTCGGCAAGCAAGCCTAGCGGGAGCACAAGCTCAGCTCGGTCCCCGCCTCCAGGGGCGCGGGGTTCGTCCTGACTTTGGGAACAGCCCAGTGCTCCGGCGCCCACTTGGGGAGGCGGTGACCCGGCCTCGGGCACTGGCAGCTGGAGGCTCCGGCGCCGGCTGCCGGGGACCGACGCCACTGCCGCCGCATGCCCCGGGCCACGCGCCGGGCC
>NW_006921588.1:38022730-38037373 GCF_000298275.1 Orycteropus afer afer
TCTGAGCCGCCCGGGCCCGGGGCGCAGGCGGCGAGGCCACCGCACCTGCCGAGCGCTCTGGCTGCCCGAGCGACACCTCGCTACCTGCCGCCAGACTCCCTTCTCCCCCCGCGCCGGGTCTCCCATGACGTCCGAGCCCCCCGGCCGGCGACAATGACCACTTCCCTGCAAGATGGGCAGAGCGCCGCGAGCAGGGCGGCTGCTCGAGATTCGCCGCTTGCTGTCCAGGTGTGCGGCGCTGCCCAAGGGAGGGACGACGCCCGCGACCTGGCGCCAGCCCCCTGGCTGCCCGCTCGGGCGCTCCTGCCCCCTCCGGACGGGACCCGCGGCTGTACTGCAGACAGGTAGGCAGCCCTCCGCGGGCGCGGGGAGTGTCCTGGGTTGGTAGCCGGCAAAGGGGTAGGAGGCGGTCCTAGGGGGTGAGCCATGTGCCCAGAGCTGGGCCAAGTTTGTGAAAGTCTCTGAAGACAATTCCCTTTGAGCTGGCTTCTACCGGATCAGCAGGACATTGCGATCTCGCAGCGCCTTATAAATAGCATCACCGTTTCATTGAGAGCTCTGGGTCTCTCTTTCCTCTGCCCATCGGTGTGAATTAGGAGATCAAGCTCCAGGTTGACCACCCCTCCTACTTTCCTTCTTCGTGGCCCTGCATTTCCCTCCCCCAAAACAAACAATCTTGTTTATTTTATATTTTTAATAAAAATCGTAGCATAAATGAGTTCACCTCCCACATAGAGTCTTACAGCGACCCAGGAGAAGCAAAGCACTGGATTGACATTTGAGCAGTCTAGCTGTTCAGCAGGAAAGAATAGAGGCTTTAAAAGGTTTCTCAATCTCCATAGCACTAAGTGCCTTTAGAGTTCACAGTTTTGCAGATACCTTAGGAAAGAATGAAGACTGTAACAATACACAAATCTATAGTCCTTTATATTCATCATTTAAATGGTACTTTTCTCTTCCCTCAGGTTTTCAAAGTCCTCCAACTTCACTGAAGTTAAAATCACTCTTCAGTGGACTAGAATACATTTATACTAGCAAGTTCTATTAACTTACCTCCTCAAAAACACTGCTGTTTAGTATCTATAAGCACTTGAAAAATCAACAGACTGTGTGTGGGCAACATTGTGAATGAAATTGGAAGTGAGATGAACCACAGCTATAATTAAGAAATCATAACTTACAGAAGTGATTAGTAAAATATCATAGGGATGAATTCACGAAATGAAACTTAGTGACTTTGCTATTTTCATGCATTAACATTGTCAATTCCTCAGAATGATTTTTTTGTGTTAATAATTGTATAGTTAATATTTATTATTTAGAAAAATTATTGAAAGTGTTGGAAACCGGGTTTCCTATCTTGTGGCTTTTTAAAGGCAAACAAATAAGCAAAAAGCGTAGGAATAATAGAAAAGATATTTTTCTATCAGTCAATATATTTTAATTTGACCCACAGAAAATACTTTGCAGACCTTTTCTGTATGCTTTGTGTAACAGCAGTGCTGTCACTGAGGTGTACATTTTGGCTTTAACACACTTTTTAATCCTGACAGCAATTATATTTTACATTCTGTTTTATGTAAATTACATCCTATGTTCTCTTGGTGTAGGAGAAAAAAGAAAGATCTGGATGTTCTGGAAATGCCGTCTATTCCAAATCCTTTTCCTGAGCTGTGTTGTTCTCCATTTACATCTGTTTTGTCAGCAGGCCTGTTTCCCAAAGCAAATTCAAGGAAAAAACAGGTATGCATTTTAAAATCTTCTCATTCAAAAATCTTAGGAATATTAAAATTATACAGTCTTTAACAATATTCACAAAGGATAAGTATGGCTTCTGTTAAATTACTCTGTTGACTAGCATAGTACTTTGGCAGTATTTTCAACTTTCTCACTGTCCAATAGGAATGTTAAAATTTAGCTTTTAGGGTTTTGGGATGGTTAAAAGAAGGAATGAAAGTAAAACACAATGGCTGGGAATGATTATTATTCATAGAGTAGGTGGGAGTGTTATACATAATAATAGACTATCAATGTTAACTCAGAAACTGGAACTGGGGGCAATGTTAATGGGTGAGAAGGGGATTGAGTGATTCCTTTAAAACCTTCATATCAGTCATGGTTATCCACCGAAACAAAACCAACAGTTATACATAGAGAGGAAAATAAAAGGAGAGAGAGAGAGAGAGAGAGAGAGAGAGAAGGAGAAAGGGAGAAAAGGAGAAAGAGATAAAAATTTTTAAGGAATTGGTTCATATGATTGTGGAGGCTGGTAAATCCAAAATATATAGGTCAGGCAATAGACTGGAAACTCTAGAAGTCTTCTGTCTGAGATTGGTACACCAGGTGGCAGGCTGAAGTTCTGTCAGGACATCTATGTAACAGTCTTGAGGCAGACTTCTTTCTCCTCTGTTGTCTGTCGAGTCGGCCCCGACTCATAGTGACCCCTCCTTGGGTTTCCGAGGCAGTATCACTACGGAAGTAGGATTGCCCAACCTTCCTTCCGAGGAGTGGCTGGTGGGTTTGAACCGTCTGCCTTCTGGTTAGTAGTCAAGTGCCTTAGCCACTATGCTAGCAGAGCTCCCTCTAGGGAACCTCAATGTGTATTCTGAAGGCCTTCAACTGATTGGATGACGACCATCCACATTATCCTTGGTAATCACCGTTACTTAGAGTAAGCTGAATGTAAATGTTTATCACATTAACAAAACATCTTCCCAGCAAAATCTACTTTAGTGTTTGACCAAACAGTTGGGCATCATAGCCTAGCCAACTTAACACACAGAATTAACAACCATCATAATCTGCTTTGATCTTTGACATTTTCAACCCAAGCCAACTACACTTAATAAACCCACTGCTGTTGAGTCAGGTATGACTCACATCGACCCCCTCCTTGGGTTTCCGAGGCAGTATCACTATGGAAGTAGATTGCCCAACCTTCCTTCTGGGGAGTGGCTGGTGGGTTTGAACCACCACCCTTCTGGTTAGCAGTCAGATGTCTTAGGCACTACACCACCAGAGCTCCCACATTGAATAAAGGAAAGTTATATATAGTCTGTGGCAATAGATAATTGAAGTTTAGGACTAGACATGTCTTCTTTATTTCAGTGAATTCCTCAGTTTAAAGGCTTCTGGCTGCAGAAAGCAGATGACTTGTAACTGACGATTAGAATATGGACCTTATTTTTATGATTTGTTTTATTTTCAAGTTTCTAGTTTGGGCAATAATGTAAGGAATTTAGATTTCAAGGAAAAGAGGACCACACAACTATGGGGAGTTCTATCATAATTACACATTTTGGGAGGAAAAAAATCAGTGTATCCTAGTATGATCCATATCTCAATATACTTTTTCCTTAGTTTTAAACTAGCAAAACAACCAAAAAAAAAAAAAAAAAAAACACCAAACTAAACTCACTGGCGTTGAGTCGGATCCGACTCATAGTGACCCCTCCTTGGCTTTCCGAGGCAGTATCATTACTGAGTAGATTGCCCAGTCTTCCTTCCAAGGAGTGGCTGGTGGGTTTGAACCTCTAGCCTTCTGGTTAGAAGTCAAATACCTTAGGTACTACACCACCAGTGCTCCCCTAGCAAAACAAAGAGGGACTTTACTAAGTAGTATACACCTTGTTCTTATAAAAGTAACAAAATTAAGCAGCCAGATGCTCATAGTGAGGAAGGAAATAATGAACAGAAATGGGAAAGATGGTGGATCATCTCCCCACCCCTCGCATTCATTGTTCTTTCTTTTTTTATTTAGCCTTACTACCCTCCCCGGTGTGAGTATATTGAAGTGTGTTTACAGTTTTAGGAATGGAGGACATGGCCTAGAAAAAGTGAATCTTTGATAACATACGGCAATAGTAGAAATAGTAGAATAGCATTCCACGGAATGTTGCATTTTGATGGAAATCTGATGTAGCAATAAGTATATATACTTTTGAAGGGCATTAAAGCCTAATTGGTACATGTGTTATTAGATAAGGGTTGCATAAAGTAGGAGTAAATATCCCAGGAACAGATATGTTCTAAATTAGAGTCTGCGGTGGTGGGGGTGAGCCCTAAAATCGGTGGAACTGTGACTTTGGATAGAGGGATGATCAGTGGGGAGATTCTCTTGAGACCTTTATTATCAGGGTGAGGTTAAGAGTCAAAGCCCAAGCTAAAATCAGCCTTGATGAAATGTCCAGGCCTTTTGAGAGTTTGACTTTGGGTTAGGGTATGAGATGGAAATAAGATAATAGATTTGATTGTGTATAGTGATAGTGGAGAAAATTAGTTCTAAAAAAATCAGTCTAGGATTGTCCATGTAACCCAGAATGAGAAAGGGAAATGTTGGATAATGACACAGCAGTTATCTGGGAAATTTAATAGATTATTTCCATATTTATGGAGGGCTTACTATATTCGTTGCACTATCCTAGACATTGAGGCATTGAGCTAATCAAAGATGTCATCTGAGGAGTATTTAGCAAAGCAAGGCTTTAATTTGGGGTTGGATTAGGGAAAGATAATGAAGGGAGAAAGAGGAGTAGAAGGAGAGAGGTCTATGCTGACTCTCACTTTAATTTGGTGAGTGGACACTAGGTGAATGTCATGCCCAAGTGACTTGTTGATGGGACAGATCTTATTTTGAGTAGAGAGGGAATAGGTGTTGCTGTGCTTGTGTTAATAGAAGAAAAGAGAGAGTGAGTGAGGTGTCAGGGTTAAGATAGGGTGAGTTGTAAATGTAGAGCATCTTCTTAGAGTAACACATCTTATTTTTGGCAGTAGCAGCATCTTCAAATCAGGTTTAGTAAATGAGTAAAATGGGGAAAAGATGATAAGCTACTATTGCCTCTGAACAGGTTTCCTGCCTGGCCTCCTGTCCTGGTTCCATAATGACCTTTTCAGGGAGCACTGCTCCCACACAGCCATCTGTGCTGTTTCATGAACAGGGGTTCTGGCCTGACTCCCGGGGACCAGTCCTGGAGGAGTGTTTCTATCTTAGAAGGCCTATTCCTGCTGAACTCTTCTTTGGCCTGAGGGTTGGTATCTCTGTGAAGAGCAAGGTATTCCAAAGTTGGGGAAGAGAACAGTTCCTTTTGAAATTCTTTCATGTTTCCTTTAACCTCCACCTTGACATTGCATTGAGAACTGATCCTTTTGTTCTTTCTCCTTTGTACATGTACCCTCACTTCTTTGGACTGAGTGAGGTTTGGAGAATTAACAGCTCTGTCGGTAATTTTACCCACGCTCAGTATATTTTTGACACAGATTACCCTTTCACAAGATGGTATTTTTGGCCAAATTATCCCTGACCTTCAGTTGAGATGATATAAATGACTGTATGTGATGGGGTCTATTGCATATGACATATAGTGGAAACATTATAGGAATAGATGTCTCTTTTCTTTATATTCTCTCTTTCTTTTTGTTTAACTATTACAGTCATTGTAGCATTTTCTTCTTCTCTATAGAAAAAGTGAAGAATGGCATTTGTTATTTACAAATAAATGACCAGAAGGTTTGAAAGACTGAAGACTAGAAATGCTAAATTTCATCTGGCCTTTCAAAACCACAGTCAAAAATCATTTTGCAGGCCATAAATATTTTTTTACAATTTGAGACGCCTACATAATGCTCGGAAGGAAGGTTGGGCATTCCTACTTCCGTAGTGATACTGCCTTGGAAACCCAAGGAGGGGTCGCTATGAGTCGGGGCCGACTCAATGGCAAATAACAACAACAACAACAACATAATGCATGAGTGGTAAAGTGCATCGAAGCCACAAATAGGATATGCTTTAGCTCTTTTGTACAAATACAATGCCCCAAAGTATACAATACCATAGGCTTTCAGTATTTTTATTTTAAAGTAACAGCTGAAATGAGATAGAAACTGGATTCTGTTCTCTCATTTCCTCTTTTTATAATGCTGGGAAGATACGTATTTTTAGGAATAGTTCTTTGTGTATACCAATAAAGCAGATTTAAAGTATACATTTCTTTATTAGATCATTCAGAAAGGTTACTTACAATTCAAATTTTGTATTACAAGCGACTTACCTTGAATTTAATGAATCTTGATTCATTTTTTTAAAAAAATTAATCAGGAAATAACTCTTTAGCAATGAACCTTAAAAACCTGTTATTTGAAGAAAGGATAAAGTAAGAGACCTTTAGCTCGCGTAGCAGATTTAGTTCTTATATCAAGCTTGTCTACCCCTGGGTAATTTTTATGCTTGGAAATAGCTTGTGCGGTAGCTCTGGTTAAATGCTTCCCCAAACTATGTAGTGTATCTAATTGAGAATAAACTTTCTGAAGGTTTTTAAAGATAAAGTACTTATGAAAAACTGTGCGTTGTGAAATGTTCAAACTGGAAGAGATCTTTGAGATCATCTAGTCTAATAAGTAAGATCACTTGACTGCTAATCAAAAGGCCATTCAAACCCACCGGCAACTCCTTGGAAGGAAGGTTGGGCAATCTACGTCCCTCGTGGTACTGCCTCGGAAACCCCATGAGGGGTTGCTATGAGTGGGATCTGACAAGATGAGCCCTGATAATACAGTCGTTAAGTGCTCAGTTTCTAACTGAAAGGTGGTTGGTTCAAACCTACCAGCCGCTCAATGGGATAAAGATGTGGCAGTCTGCTTCTATAAAGATTTACAGCCTTGGAAACCCTGTGGTACAGTTCTAGTCTGTCCTGTAAGGTTCCTATGAGTTGACATTAACTTGATGGTAATGTTTTTTGTTTTTTTTTTTCCCAGTTTAGTCTAATACTCTTTTCTTACAGATGAGTAATTTAGTCTAGTAATCTCTGGGTGGGGTAAACAGTTAAGCACTAAGCTTCTAACTAAGAAAGCAGCAGTTTGAACCCACCCAGAGATACCTCATAAGAAAGGCCTGGCAATCTGCTTCTGAAAGGTCACAGGCATGAAAGCCCTATGGAGCAGTTCTACTCTGCAACTCATGGGGTTGCCATGAATTAGAATTCACTGCACAGCAACTGGTTTGGCTTTGGTTTTGATGAAATTTAATCTAAAACATGCTATGTGGCTGATGGCAGCACAGCCAGAGGCTTAAACAATCCTTTTCTAGAAAACTGCACTTTTAAAAGAAAGTGAGAACCGTAAGAGTAGTAATAAACTTAGTTCAGTGTTGTTAGTTACAGCTCTGCTCATAAAACAAGGAGAGCAAGGTGACATTTGTTAGCACACATCTAGGGATCTGGATTTTCTCATTCTTTTTCTTCCTCAAATATATCTGTGATGGTGTTTTTTTTCTTCTAGCTTTCTTCTCCATTTTCTCCTAAAATTGATATGGAAAAAAAAATCTGTTTAGTTGGTTCTATCAACCAGTAGGATTTATTTGTATTATTAATAACTAGCTTTGTGTATAGTTCACAGTCCACAGGATATTGTTATCTCACACCACCACCAAGAAGTGAACCTGTCATCCCCATTTTGTGGTTTAAAAAGGAAGTATAAAACTGGAAGTGATTTGCTCATGATTCCACAGTTTCAATAAAGGGAGATCAAAAAGAATATCATGTCTCAATGGGCTTTGCCACTCACTATAACATTGAGAAGAATAGGAATTCCAGAACACTTAATTGTGCTCGTGAGGAACCTGTACATAGACCAGGAGGCTGTCATTTGAACAGAAAATGGTTTAAAATCAAGAAGGGAGTGCATCAGGGTTGTATCCTCTCATCATACTTACTCAATCTGTATGCTGAGCAAATAATCTGAGCAGCTGGATTATGTGAAGAAGAGTGTGGCATCAGGATTGGAGGAAGCTTGTTAACAACCTGTGATATGCAGACAACACAACTTTGTTTGCTAAAAGTGAGGATGACTTGAAGCACTTACTGATGAATATTAAAGACTACAGCCTGCAGTGTGGATTACATCTCAACATAAAGAAAACAAAAATCCTCACAACTGGATCAATAAGCAGCATCATGATAAATGGAGAAAAGATTGAAGTTGTCAAAGATTTAGTATTACTTGGTTCCATAATCAACACCAATGGAAGCAGCAGTCAAGACATCACATGATGTATTGCACTGGGAAAATCTGCTGCAAAAGACCTCCTTAAAGTGCTGAAAAGCAAAGATGTCTCTTTGAAGACTGAAGTGCGCCTAACTCAAGCCATAATATTTTCAGTTGCCTCATATGCATGTGAAAGCTGGACAGTGAATAAGGAAGACTGAAGAAGAGTTGATGCTTTCGAGTTGTGGTGTTGGCGCAGAATACTGAATGTACCATGGATTGCTAGAAGAGAAGAACTGACAAATCTGTCCTGAAAGAAGTGCAGCGGGAATGCTTCTTGGAAGCAAGAATGGCCAGATTACATTTTACCTACTTTGGTCATGTGAGAAGGGACCATTCCCTGGAGAAGGATATCATGGTTGGTAAAGTGGAGGGTCAACAGAAAAGGGGAAGGCCCTCAATGAGATGGATTAACACAGTGGCTGCAGTGATGGCCTCAGGTACAGCAAGGATTGTGAGGCTGGTTCGGGGCTGGGAAGTGTTTTGTTCTGTTGTACATAGGGTCTCTGTGAGTTGGAGCCAACTCAATGGCACCTAACAGCACCAACAGCATACTATTTCTAATCTATTCTCTACTAACTTAAACCTTTTCCTTATATCTCTCTCAAAAAAATAAAAAATTATCTTTCAAATAATTAAGAAATTACTTCTTTATATGTTTAGTTTTTGATTTCCTTTTCATCTTGCATGTCAGAGACTGTTAAAGGGTAAGTAGATCTCTGTCCTCAAAGGGGCTGTGATAACATTCCTTTGTGATGTCAGTAGTTATCCCAGTTTGTAGACTGATGGGACATATATATGTGATCCTACTCAGAAGGAAGGTTGGGCAGTCTACTTCCATAGTGATACCGCCTCGGAAACCCAAGGAGGGGTCGCTATGAGTTGGGGTAAACTCGATGGCACATAACAACAACAACAACAACAACATAGGAGTCTTATGCAGCTGCTACATATACTCAATTCTTGTATACCCATTTGTTCCATATACACAGAAGTAGAAAGAAATAATGTGTAGCGCCATATTTTATTACATAGACTCAGCAATTATCAAGATTTTGGCTCATTTGCTTCATCTATTTCATTTTTCTCTATTTACTTTGCTGAAATATTTTGAAGAAATCCTGGATTCTTGTTTTGGTTACCTCTGTGCTGCTCTAACAGAAAAAAAACCACAGATGGGATGCTTGAATAAACAGGAGTTTATTCACTTATAGTTTGGAGGCTTTAAGTCCAAGTTCAAAGTGCCAGGCTCTAGGGTCTGGATGGAAAGCCCCTCAATCTTGGGCTTTAGCTCTGCCTCCTGCTCCTGGCCCACTGAAGCTGGAGGCTTTTCTTCACTCTCAGACAGCTGCCGGCTGCTGAGGCTGATAAGCCCAAGGTTGACAAGTAAAAAGGCACAGTCCTGATGTTACCAAAGCACATGGCAGAACATTAATTCAAGTTCATTGAAAGTCCCAAGGTCAGCAGAACATGGCAGGCCGCTGAACAGTGACACAGCTACATGCAAGGTTCAAGCGTGCCATAAGCTAGAGACCACTCCCCAAGGCTTCTCCTTATATACAGGAAGCAGACCACATTCCCTAAGGCAGCAGCTCCTCAGCTCCTCACAGTAGATTGCACCATGGAGTTGATTACTAGTCTCATCATGGGGAATATTACATCCAGGTGCCCAGCCACTCAACCAGACCCAGCCAAGTTGACACACAAACTTAACTACCACAATTATAATTACTTATTCTTATATACATCCTTACGTATTATATACATTTCTGCTGTAACTTTCTTATGTATTTTTCTCATATAGCCAGGTTGCTTAACAATTGTTGTTGTTGTTGTTGTTGTTATTTGCCGTCGAGTCGGCCCCGACTCATAGCGACCCCTCCTTGGGTTTCCGAGGCAGTATCACTACGGAAGTAGAATGCCCAACCTTCCTTCCTAGGAGTGGCTGGTGGGTTTGAACCGCCAGTCTTCTGGTTAGCAGTCAAGTGCCTTAGGCACTATGCTCCCAGAGCTCCAAATAATAATAATTCCTTGGTATTATCTAAAACCATTCATAATCAAATTTTCTCAGTTGGAGTGACACATGAAATCCCCAAATTAGAAACTGATTATGTTACAAAAGTCTGCAAATTAGTTCTTTGGAAGTTAGGATTCATTTTCATGTGGAAACAACAACATAAATTGCCCCTTTCCCTAGCTATTTCTCAAAATACCAGTTAACGTGAAATGAAACATAAATATTATATATACATATACATGTATATGTTATATACACATGTATATGTGTATATGAAGCATAGTAGAAATAATACTTGCTTGTAGTAGGGTTTTATACTTTATATATCTTTTCAAACAGCAGTTTGCTACTACTTTTGAATGCTGGTACTTGGTGAATATCAAATATTTGGAGAAGAATTTGAAAGTAGATAGATCTTTGTAGCAATGTTGAAGTAGGCTTTAGAACAGTGCTTCTGAATGTGTGGTCACTGAGCCACTGTCCTCAGAATCAGCAGCAATGCTTGTTAAAAATGCAGATACTTGGGCCTCTAGCAAAACCCAATGAATAGTAATCTCCTGGGAAGGGCTCAGGAATTTGATTTTTTATATATTTTTTCTCTCTTTGATATATGTACAAAGTCAGTGCTACTCTAATTCTCTGCCACTTTCAGACTCTGGGGAAATCTGACCTTCCAAAATTGTAGACCGTTTCATTTAGTTGAAAAAAAAGGATGGGGATATTACAAATGGACTTTAGTTGGTGTTTTAGCCTGGTATTGATTGTTTGGAGGAAACAGAGCCTCACATGAACTAGCCTGAAAGGTTATGTTACAGTACCTGAAGGCCAGGAGTTCACTGGTCTCATGAGAGATTGGAATTGGGAACTAGAATGTCAGCAGAAATCAAGGCAGCCATTTTCTCTTGTTTTCCCATAAGCACACCACAAAGTTGTTACTTCTCCTTGTAAATTTGCTGTATTCTCTGACAATTGTCTGCAGTCTTGCTTGTCCTATTCGTGTGTTTGCACATGTGACCCCAAATGGCCACTGTTGAGTTTTCTTCCTGTTAGTAGTTCAGCACTGGGTAAACTAAATCTATAACTGGAGAGGGAGAGATTATTAGCACAGTGTGCCTAGCTCTTATTCAACCTGCCGTAGCCAAGGGGACAGAGGGACCTGGGCCACTGCACACTCAGCAGGGGTTGTGGGAACAGATTGTATGAGAAGGAAATGCAAGTTGACTAGGTAAGGTTTATGGAGGCTAGAGGAAACAATGGCCATCTAGTCCCCTAGGAAAAAAAGAAGAGCACAGACAAAAACCAAGAAAGCATAAAAGCAGATTCTTACCACATGTATATGATATATGATTATCCACCAATTGGTTTGGCTGGCATATTAGCTTTTCCAATTCACAATGTCCATTTGCTTTGCCTTTATTCATTTAATTTACTGGAAACAGGTTCACCAAACAAGTTGTTTTAGATGATGCCACCCTTAAGTGATGGTCATCTTCCTTGGCTGTTTTCTTGAGCTTGTATCTTAGTGAGGTCTCTTAGCTTCTCATGGTAGCAGCTACCAACTCAAGATCCTCTCTGCACCTCCTGCTAGCTCACTTCAATGTGTAGCAGAAGGCAGCTGTTTCTTCCTATTTTAAAAACTTAAATCCCCCAGCCGATCTTCTATTTGCCAAGGTTTTACTTCCAGTTTGAAAGTTGCCTATAATTTTTGGTTAATGTGCAGAGTACATTTGCAGTCTAAACTTCATCTCCAATATAAGTTTTATTTTTCACTTCTTTGAAAGCTCAGCTTCTGTTTTGTTTTTCACTAGGGATATATATTATGTTCTGTCTATCAAGAGAGGGAAAATTGGAGTCATCCATGGTTCAGTATAAATAGGGATCTCAATTAACATAAAAAGAGTTCTGTAATTTATGGATGTTGCTTTGAAAGCTGTGGGCTCACATGGAATATTTATAAATTCTATTCCATTTGACTTATGTGTATTTGAGTGGGGATAAGCAGAGTTGGGAATTTTCCTTTCTGCCCTCTAGAAAAAAGATAGGTCAAGAGAGAATCTTGTGAGTAGCCTCAAGGCTTTGCCACGAAAAGTAAGTAGGAGGAAAAATTCAGAATCAATTTAGAAAAGAAATAGGAGAACTGAAATAGAGAAAATGTCCTTTATTTCTTGCCCTTTCCTTTGGTCCCACTCATTTAAATTTTTTTTTTCAAAGCCACAGAGAAAATAAACACAAATAGGAGTTTAGAAATCTATTCTTCAATTTACAAATGATTGTATTCCAAAAAACTTATTAATACAGTGGCTGTTTATTCATGTATATTTTTCCATAGGCTGGTGGTTCAAACCCACCAGTCACTCCTCGGAAGGAAGGTTGGGCATTCCTACTTCCGTAGTGATACTGCCTCGAAAACCCAAGGAGGGGTCGCTATGAGTCGGGGCTGACTTGATGGCAAATAACAACAACAACAACGTAGTTAAATGTGGTGGTTAGGTTCTCAGACTAGTTAGTAGAAGTATTTTTAACTCATATTAAAGCCAACAAATGGTATACTAACATCCAGGTACCATTTTAAAAGTGTTTCTATGGAAATATTTGATGAGTCAATATGATACTGAAAAATACAGGCATACTTTGGAATATTGTCCTATTGCTAATGAGTGTTGTGACATGAACCAAAAAGCCACACTTTTAGAGCTCAACAGTATTATTCTATTTCTGAAGCCAGTGATTCTGATGGCTTCTGAAGTACTAATGACTCCTGTGCATTAGTTCCAGGAGTTTTGGAAGCTTCCTTGGTTGTGTCGGTCCCAGAAGCTTCCTCTTAGCTTCTGTTCAAGTCTTCACACATAGTCACCGTACCTCCTTCGATAAAGAACTCATGTGGGGTGTCATCAGGAATGGGGCCTAAGGCCCGCTTACCTGGAAATTATGGGGGCAGGATGGGCTGATTAAACTCGAAATTTTGTATCAAAGCTAAGAACCAAATATTAGAAAGGATCAGAAATGATTCCAAATTGGTGCGGGTTCAGGTAGTTGGGAAAGTTGCATTATAGAACCAAGTATTTAAGCTTAAAATTAAGGATATGACGTTCCAACTATTGTCAAGTTGATCCTGACTCATAACAATATGAAATTAGATGTGAACACTTAAGAGTGGCATGGGTCCAATATGCGTTTAACTCTAGTGTTGGCTTAAAGGGTACAGGGGGTCACAGCCTTAAGTTCTTTTTTAAATTCCTCTTGCACCACCCTCAAATAGTATTTATCTTCCAACTAGATAACCACCCATTTGAATACTCAAGCCAAAAACCAAGGAAACCTCTTTCTGGTTTTTATTGTCAACTTCTGCTACCTCTACCAGAAAAAATACATATGAACCTGCCAACTTTCCTCTATCTTCACTGCTGCCATTATAATTTGACACCTTATTGTCACCTAAAGGAGTTTCATAAATAGCCTCCATGTTTGTAGCCTGTCTTGGTTCATTTTCCATACACTTGTTAACAGTAAACTTTTAGATATGTAGATGAGATCATATCAGTCCCTAGGTGAAAAACTTCTGATAGCTTGGAATAAATCCAGAGTTATTTCTTTTGTGTGCAGTGCTGTGCATGGTGTGGCCCCTTCATACTTCTTCACCTGCATCCTACCCTTAGTTCAATGTACTCCAGCCACAGTGGAGGAGAGGTCCTATATGGGAACTTGGCAAGCTCTTTCCTACCTCAGAGCCTTTGGCTTGGCTGTGTTCTATGCCTAGAACCTCTTGCCCTGGCTCCTTACATAGCTGATTCATCCTTATTCTTTAGATCTCATCATATGCTTATCACATCAGGGGGCCCTTTTCAAACCAGCCTGTGTTAAGTAATCTTCACCCATTTTTTTATTTTCCTCCCATCACATTGTCCAGTTTATGTCCTTGACTTACCATCATCTAAATTGCCTCCTTTATTTGTTTGGTCTAATTATTTATTGCTTTTTTCTCCAAATGGAACATCTTGATTTTCTTGTTCACAGAAATACCCCTGAGGTCTTTTCCAGATATTGAAAGAATAAACGAGTAAACAAATTATTGAAGGTAAATAGTTAAAACCAATTTTATCAAATTGATTTGTGACGGATCATGATTAATCATTTTCCTCATCTTTGTTAAATTTAAACATATAATCTCTAGTTCTATTATAAATTCTATTGTGCATGTGTGTGTGTGTGTGTGTGTGTTATAAAACGGGTGCTCAGGCAGTGTAAACAATTTGTTTTCAGTTCCTAACTGAAAGGGTGGTAGATGAATCCACCCAGAGGCACTGCAGAAGAAAGTCTTGGTGCTCTACTTCTGTAAGATTATAGCTATTGAAAACCCTATGGAATACAGCTCTACTTTGTGGGATTTCCGTGTGTCAAAATTGACTCAGCAGGAATTTGTTGGCCATGTATATATGTGTGTGTGAGTACATGAAGCATAGCAGAAACAGTACTTGCTTCCAGTAGGGTTTCCGACAAATTTGTCTGAAATATATATATACTTGTTTGAAACCTTCCTTGAAGGAAATATTGTTTTTACTATGCTTCATGTACACACACACACACACACA
>NW_006921588.1:38037493-38071286 GCF_000298275.1 Orycteropus afer afer
TCAAACCCACCAGCCACTCCTCGGAAGGAAGGTTGGGCAATCTACTTCCATAGTGATACTGCCTTGGAAACCCAAGGAGGGGTCGCTATGAGTTGGATCTGACTCAAGGGCACATAACAACAGCATAATATGTATGTATATATAATGCACACACACCAGGTTGCTGGATCAATTGGATTTTAGCAATATATATCTTTTGCTTTCATTACATTTTATTGTTGTTGTTGAGTTGGTTCTGACTCATGTCAACTCAGCCTCTTCTAGTACTGTACCAAACAGTCCTCTGTGGTCAGCCATAGGAGTTCCATTGCCTAGTTTTTGGAAGGAAGTCTCCAGGACTTTCTTCCTAGCCACTCTTGATCTAGAAGCTCCTCTGAAGCCTATCCACCATGAGTGACTGTGCTGGCATTTGAAACACTGGTGATGTAGCTTCTGGGATCATAGCAACATGCAAGCCACCACAGTGTGACAGGGTGACATACCATATATAGGAAATTTTGGTCATGTATAATGAACTAATGGAGATATTTTTGATTTTACGTTCTTCTTACTTAATAGATAAATGTCAGTGGATAAATGTAATGTGCTCAGTGGACTGCTATACTTTCTTCCACTTTATTATGTGTTAAGAAGAATCCATACATTTAGGAAAAATATGAGCCTATGAGTTGGGTTTATAAGACGAGACTCTTAGAGGAAGGGTGTTTTAATTGTTAAGTATTAATTTCATTGGCAAATAATTTAGGCCAGTGCTCATCATGTGGAAATAGTGATATATGTTCTCCTTTCCAAGGGGACTACTAACTCAGATTTAGAAGTTTCCAGATCCTCATCTTCCATATTTACTTTTTCCTACAACTTAACCTTCCTACCTGAGTTCACAATAACCCTTCTCACCTGGTGCATTATCCTGTATAAAGCATATTTCTGCTAAGGGTGAACCATGTTTGGAAATGAGAATTTTCACCAGTATAGAAATGCTCTGAATTCAGATATGTGGGGGTGAGGGGAATAATAGCAATATTCGTTTATTGACTGCATTTTCTTCCATCTCCTGGCCACTGTCAGAGAATACGTCATTCTTGAGGGGAGAGTTTCTTAAAGACAAAACAAAAAGTGCATCAGTGAGAAATATTAAATACTTAAAATGGCTGTCATGTTTTTAAATTTATTTTCTACTGTTCTCAATACTAATTTGTAGGATGCAGCAATAGCTGAAAGGAAATGTGCATACAAACATGTGTTTTTGGTAAAGGTTTATACAACACGTTAGGTTCCCAGTCAACAATTTCTACACAAGTTATTCAGTATTGTTGTGTGAACATGCTCCTTATGTCTGTTTCCATTCATCTAGTTTCCCTGACCTCTTACATTCTCATCTTTGTTTTAAAGTACTTGTTGACCATTTGGTCATATAGTTGATTTTTTAAAGAAGCACAGTAATTTTAGGTGATACTCATTTATTTTTAACCAATTTGTTATTTAGCTACTAGCTGACCTTGGGCATTAGTTTCGATTTAAGGTCTGTAGAGTACTTCAAGGCAGTAGTGTTGGGGAGTCAACCAGTCCAGTTGGTCTTCTTCTTCTTCTTCTTTTTTTTTTTTTTAAGAATTTGATGTTCTGTTCAATGTTTTTCTCCCTTTCTATCAGGGTCCGTCATTGTGGCCCTGATAAGAGTGGTTGGTAATGGTAGACAGGTAGCATCTAGTTCTTACCGGTTCAGAATAGAAGAGGCAGTGGTTTCTGTAGACTTTTTGTTCTGTAGAAAGAACTGGTTTCTTTTCTGATGTACTCTTTGCTTTTGTTAAACACATAAAACATTTTGATCATGATTGTTGTCGTTGTTGTTATGTGCCCTCAAGTCAGACCTGACTCATACCAATCTCTCCTTGGGTTTCCAAGGCAGTATCACTATGGAAGTAGATTGCCCAACTTTCCAAGGAGTGACTGGTGGGTTTGAACCGCCAGCCTTCTGGTTAGCAGTCAAGTGCTTTAGACACTATGGTACCAGAGCTACTTGATCATGATTGTTGTTTTGTGTTGTTGTTATGTGCCATCGAGTCAGACCTGACTCAAATTGTACTACAATAATAAATTTATACTTTAATTTGATTTTTATTTAATTACATTCCAAAGGATGAAAATCAAAGTTAGAAGTGTTCACTCACCCAATTACCGAAGGAATCTCAGGCATTTCAGCGAGGAAGGTTGGGCAATCCTACTTCCGTAGTGATACTGCCTGGGAAACCCAAGGAGGGGTCGCTATGAGTCGGGTCTGACTCGACAGCACATAACAACAGCAACAACAACCTTTATTTGAATTGAAAAGCAAAGTTGGACTTTATCTGATAAAATATATCCTTTTCGGCTGATTGATTTAATAGTGAAAACTGACTTTTCCAATTATATGGTTGACGTTTTCCTTAACTTCTTGTTGTTTTGCCTGTCGAGTCGGCTCAGACTCATAGCGACCCCTCCTTGGGTTTCCAAGGCAGTATCACTACGGAAGTAGGATTGCCCAACCTTCCTTCCGAGGAGTGGCTGGGGGGTTTGAACCGCCAGCCGTCTGGTTAGCAGGCAAGTGTCTTAGCTACTATGCTACCAGAGCTCCCTTCCTTAACTTAAATGAACTAAATCTGCATCTCCGAATTTTTGATGAAAATATGCAGGCAGTCCCTGGGTTATAAACAAGATCCATTCCTAAATGTGTCTCTAAGTCAAATTTGTAGGTAAGTCAAAAGAGGTGCACTGTGATTCTTTTTCAGCCTTACTTTTGTCCAGAAAAGACTCAAGTGTTTTCAATGATTTAAAACCTACACATGAAGCAAGTGAAGGTGATTGTGATGAAGAATTTGCTGTGAGTAGGGATTGGTTCAGTCATTTCAAAGTGAGGACAATTTTACATAATATTGAAGGGGATGTAAAAGTTGTTGGTAAGTCACACAGACATTTGTAACCCTGGGACTTAATGTATTTAAAACACACTGTAAGACAAAGATATTTTATTAAAAAAAATTGGAAAGAAATTATGTAAAACTTTACCTTTATGTTGGTTTGGCAAAGGTATGATAAAATTAACATTTTCCCCCAAATTTTCTGAGTGTATTTGTGTGGGGAAAAAAATAGAACACGTATAAGTGAAAGAGCAACAGATAATTCATGGTAAAGCCTTGTTAATAAACTACTCAGAAATTGAGAAAGTGAATGAATCTGATTAAGTAACAAATCTTTTTCAAGTCAGGCTGTTTCTGATTCTTTGTTTTCAGTCCATTATGTATATAAAAAAGCCAGTTGTCTGAAAAACAAAACAAAAAACCAGCTTTCTTGGAGTTGGTTCCAACTCCTGGCAACTCTGCATATGTCAGAGTAGAACAGCTCTCCGTCGGTTTTCAGTGGCTGGCTTTTTGGAAGTGGATTGCCAGGACTGTGTTTTGAGGTACCTTTGGATGGACTTGAACTTCCAACCTTTTGGTTAGCAGCCAAGCATGTTAACCATTTGCAACACTCAGAACTCTCTGTTTCATTATTAAACAAACAAACAAACAAACAAAAAACACTGCTATTGAGTCGATTCCGACTCATAGTGACCCACTTTGGATTTCTGAGGTGATAAATCTTTACAGAAGTAGATTGCCCAGTCTTCCTTCCACAGATTGGCTAGGGGGTTTGAACCGCCAACCTTTTGGTTAGCAGTCAAATGGCTTAGGCACTATGCCAGCAAAGCTTCTCATTTTTCATTATGTTGTAGTTAGATGCCGTCGAGTCGGACCCAATTTACAGCGACCCTTCCTTGGGTTTCCGAGGCAGTATCACTACGGAAGTAGATTATAGGAGGCTCTAATTGATTTAGCATGTGGTAGGTTATATCCTTGGAAGGAAGGTTGGGCAATCTACTTCCATAGTGATACCACCTTAGAAACCCACGGAGGGGTCGCTATGAGTCGGATCTGACTCCACAGCACATAACAACAACAAGATTATGAAAAATGATACTAACATAGATAGAATTTAAAGATCGACATTGCCTTCCACCACATCAACACTCCCTCTCCTCACTTACCCAGCTTAATTTTTCTGCCTGTCCCTTGTCATCATCTGACATATTATATGTTCACGCATATAACGCTTATTCTCTGCCTTTTCCCACTAGAACATAACCTCTGAGGGCATGGACTTTGTTTTATATACTACTCAGTCTCCAGCAATGCCTGGCACTTAATAGGCCTTCTGTAAATTTTTGCTGAATGAAGCAATGAATAAATGAATGGGAAGGGAGAGAGAACTGCTCCTTTGTTGCTATTAAGGGAAGTAATGAAGAAATATTTAGAGACATACAGACAGTTTTAAATAAATGTTATAGAGTTTGTAAGGAAACTTAGGAAAGTGAAATTTAGTTCAGTTAGCCAAGAAGGGTCTGATATTGTCAAATGTTAGAGGAGAATCTGGTCAGGATAAGCATTTGAATATTGATTTACCACTATTAGCACATTCTAAATTTGTATTACCCTTGCTCAGAATAACTTCTGTTTTTTGTTTCTTTAGTCCCCTTGTGAGTTTTCATTCTTACCAGCACATGTGTGCCAATTAAAAAGCACGTATACTTTGTGGGTCTGAGTCCTTTGAAAGCTTTTTTCAGTCAACCCACATTCACAGTGGAAGATTACTTTCATTCCTGGGAAAGGTGACAGATGCGTGTGAAACGCGGTATTCTGATGAAAGGGGTACTTTGGTATTATTTAACTGTGTATTGGCAAGACTCTAGCCAGTATCTAGTTTCTCTTTAGAGACATTTTGCATTACATTACAGTACTCTTACTGTGCTGTGCCAAGGAAATTAAGATCAGCTGGAACACTCTGTAGGTCATTGACTTGGAATCTTAGGGCACTGGGAACTTGATGTTTTGTTTTAATGACCTCATTTAGGCTGAACCTGCCTTTGTCCCAAGGCATAAGGGCCCCTTTACAAAACCATGTCTGCACCTTGGAAAAGATGTGGGAAAGATTCAGAGAAAAGTGATTAAATGTTTGAAGGTATTGGGTGACCTTCCACGTAAAGAGTACTTAATAAATTACAACTAAAGAAAAATGAAAAACAAAAAACTCATTGCCATCAAATTGTTTCTAGCTCATGGCCACATATTTCAGAGTAGAACTGTGCTCCATATTGTTTTTAAGGCTGTGATCTTATGGAAGCAGATGGCCAGGCCTTCCTTTGTGGTGCTGAGTGGATTTGAACCATCAACCTTTTTGTTCATAGCCCAGCGCAAAAACCATTTCTGCCACCCAGGGACATAGACAGATGAAGAGGAGGCATAATTAAAGTCTCTTCAACATGAATTTAGTCACCAAATTTCACGGTATCTGAGATGTACTTTGAAGGTTGAAGAGGATAGTTTTAAGAAAAGTGAAAGGAAGAAATGTTTACAGGTTATGAGCAGTTTCAGGATGTTGTGCTGTAGCTGATGCTTTGTGAAAAGATTTCCAGAGGCTGCCACTCTTGTGGAAGCCTTCCTCCCTGTTTCTCAAAGTGGGGGTGTATGATGTGTATATGCATATGTAGTGTTTGGGGATTGTGGGAGGACCATTGTGAGGATACATGATAAGCATGGAACACTTTTCTGGAACACTGAATGCAAATGAAAATATAGGGGGAAACATTTTTTCATATTAAAACAAAATCTCCTATATTTATGAGTAGTATGCACTGACTGCAAGAATTTTAAGAACAAATTAAGTGCCTTTCAGTGATTGCCTGCTGTACTGTAAAACAGCAAGAGCTGTGTAATTTTTTTGCATTTTGGGCAATCCTGGTGGAAAATTTTGAGAACTAGTGTCACTTCCAGTTCTGTGGGAAGAAGCTTTCTATAACCCTCAGAAGAACAGGTTATCGTGTTTTTCTTCTCAGTTCTTCTCTAGCCAAGGTTCTTCCTCTCTAGGGCTTCTTCAGTTTTATTGGTACCTCTGTGTGCTTGTATTGAGGATATTGAGTTTTTAAACATTGGAAGTATTTTTTTCGACTCCACTTTCCTGCAGTTGCCACTAAAGTCTCTGAAGATCACCTTATTCTTGAAGACCTACTTCTTGGTCCTTATTTTGATATTTCAGTAATTTTAGACATTGTTGGTTGTACTTTTCTACTTGAAGCACTTACTTTTGTTGACTTGCACTTCATATCAGGTCTCTGTTGTAGGATTTCAGCGTTGGTGTTCCTTAGGGTTTTGTCCTAGAACTTTCTGTTTTTGTTAACATTTTATTTTACTGCCCAGGTGATCTCATCTACTCCTGTGGCCTCAACTGCAATATGTATAAGTCTGGATGAGATCTTTATCCTGGTCTGCTAATATCCTTACACACAGCCCATACACTTCTCAAACTCAGCATTTATCAAACCAAGTGAATACTTTTCCTCTTAAACTTCCTGCTTCTCCTATGTTTCTCTTCATTGAGAATGACATACTCTACCGACACTAGAAAGTTAGAAATCTTAATTCATATTTGGCTATTCTCCCTCCCTCCCTCTCCTTATCCAATTGGTTGCCAAGTCCTTTTTGGAAAAAAACTCTTGCATTTATCCACTGTTCATATCCTCTCTGCTGTTGCATTTGTTCAGGACAAACTAGCTTTCTCATAATTACTTTGATAGTCTTTACACTGACTAATCTATTTTTAGTCTTGTTTTACTCCTGGTAGTATAATATGCTTTTAAATTTCTCCTTAATTGAGGAGGTAAAATTCACATAACATAAAATTACATATTTTAAAGTATACTATTCAGTGGCATTTAGGAGGTCTGGTAGTGCAGTGACTAAGGCACTTGACTGCTAACCAGAAGGCTGGTGGTTCAAACCCACCAGCCACTCGGAAGGAAGGTTGGGTAATGTACTTCTGTAGTGATACTGCCTCGGAAAGTCAAGGAGGGCCTGCTATGAGTCGGGGCCGACTCGAGGGCACATAACAACAACATTCAGTGGCATTTAGTGCCTTCACAGTATTTTGTAATCATCATCTTTATCTAGTTCCAAAATATTTTCACCACCTCAAAAGAAAACCTCGTACCCATTAAGCAGTCACTCTCCACTTCCTCTTCCTCTTAGCCCCTAAACCAAAAAAAAAAAAAAAAAAACCACCAAATTCAACTACCATAGAGTTGATTTCGACTCCTAGTAACAACCCCTCCTTGGGTTTCCGAGGTGGTATCTCTACGGAAGTAGATTGCCCAATCTTCCTTCCAAGGAGTAGCTGATGAGTTTTAACTGCCAGCCTTCTGGTTAGCAGTCAAATGCCTTTGGCACTATGCCACCAATGCTCCCTCTCAGCCCCAGAAAGCCAATAATCTGCATTCTGCCTCTATAAATTTACCTGTTTTGGATATTTTATTTAGGTGGACTCATAAAATATGTGCCTTTTTTTTTTTGTTTGGCTTGGCATTTGACTGCTAACCAAAAGGTTGGTGATACAAACCCATCAGCTGCTCCAGAGAAGGAAGATGGGGCAATCTGCTTCCAAAAACATTTACCCCCTTGGAAATGCAATGGAGGTCGCTTTGAATCGGAATCAACTCGATGGCAGTGGGTTTTCTTTTACTTAGCATCCATGTTGTAGTAGCTAATACAATATGCTTTTAACCATGACATATTTGAAACATGTAGAGAAGTACTTTTTTTTTTTTTTTTTAATTTTTCTTCATAAGAAATAAGAACTTGTTCATGCAAGGTAGCTCCTTTATTTTGCCTTCCCTCTCAATCCCATTTTGTTTCTCCTTCCTTTTACTTTGAGGGAACTACAGTTCTGAAGTTGGTAAGTATCCTTTCCTTCTGTGTTTTTATACTTCCATAATATATAGCACTATACTATGCTTTAATCAATTATGTAAAAATATATTGTGTATGTACCTCTGCACCTTGCTATTTTTATTTAATATTTTTTTATTAATCCTTGTTAATGAATGTCAATCTAGTTGTTTATTTTAATTTTATTTCATTGTATGCATACCTCACAATTGATCCACTTCTCACTGAAGGAAATGGAGAATTTTCTCAGTTGCCATCATTACCAACCACAGTGTAGTGTGCATTCTAGTGGCTATGTGCAGGAGTTTCTGTACTGTACATACATGGAAGTAGAATTGCTTGGCTGAAAAGCAGGTGCATATTAAGCTTTACTAGATACTGCCAAATTGCTCTCCAAAGTGGTTGTGCCCACCAACACTATATGGGTCTCCATTTCCACACTTTCTCATCAACAGCTGGTATTTTCAGAATTTAAATCCCTTGCCAATGTGGTAAGTATAATGAAATTTAATTACTGTGTTAATTTGCATTACCTTGATTACTTGTGAGGTTGAACAGCTTTTCATTTGTTTTCTTTTTTGCCACTCATATTTCTTTCTCTCTGAATTATCCATGTTTTTCTATTGGGTTCTTTATCTTTTTCTTACTGATTTGTAAAAGTCCTTTATATATATGTGTGTATACAAACACACATACACACACACACACACACACACACATATATACACTAATCTTTTGCAGTTAAAAACATTGCAGTTATTTTTTTCTTCCAGTAATTGTGTTTTGTTTTGACTTTGTCTATACTGTTTTTGTTTTAGTTAAATCTGATTGTATACTTCTGTGTTTCTTAGTTAAGAAGTTTATTCTTTATATGTCATGGAGATACTTTTTTCTAAATACTTTAACATTTTACTTCTCACATGTAGGTCTGTAACATATCATGGCATATTTTTTATATATAATAGGAATCTAATTTTTCCCCCAAATGATTATTTGCTCATACTAGTACCTTTTATTAAATGAATTATTTAGTCATTTCCAAAAACTTTTTTAACACTTCTTTGGTCTTGTGTTAAGTTCCCCCTTTTTACAGGCAGAAGCGAACCAGATTGTATTATTTTTCTCTTACTTAAAACCATTCCATGGATCCCTCATGATTCAGATACTGGTCAAAGCCCTTTACTAGGCTCTCAGGTTCTGCATTGTTGGACCATCTCCCTAATCACACCTCTAGCCCTTTCCTTTTATGCTCTGTGCGTTGACCACACTGCAGTTCTTCTAGTTTTCAACCTTTCTGCTACTTCATTGGGAGTCAGGTCTTCACAAAAGACATTCAGTTTTCCTTCTTGTCTATTTTCTTTAATCTTTAAAAAGTTAACATCAAATACTTCTCTTTGAAGACTCAACTGAGAAATGGCTTCTCATGCTCTAACAGATATGCTTTAGGTGTCCTGCTTAGGGGACTGTGGCCAGGTTGGATGTCAGATGTATTATCAGCCTGTTTACTTATCCCACTGCTGTTGAGTTGATTAGGAATCATAGCAACTCTGTAGGACAGAGTAGAACTGCTGTAGAGGGCTTTACAAAGCCGTAGTCTTTATGGAAGCAGACTCTTACTTCTTCATCTCATGGAATGACTGGTGTGTTCAAACCACCGCTCTTTAGCAGACCAGCATTTTAACCACAAAGGGCTCTTCCATTTCCTTAGCAGTGTTCCTTTACCCATGAAGCTCTCTAAGGACATTGTTCTGGTTACCTAGTGCCACTCTGACAAGAAATACACCACAGATGAAATGGCCTTAACAAGCAGGAGTTTATTCTCTTACAGTTTGGAGGTTTGAAATCCAAGTTCAAAGTGCCATGCTCTAGGGGCTGGATGAAAGCCCCTCAGCCTTGGGCTTCAGCTCTTCCTCTAGCTCCCGACCCACTGGAGCTAGAGGCGTTTTTTTTCACTTAGATAGCTGCTGAGGCTGCCAAGCCCAAGGTTGACAAGTAAAAAGGCACAGTCCTGATGTTACCAAACCATACAGCAGGCCATTAACTCAAGTCCATTGTAAGTCCCAAGGTTGGCAGAGCATGGCAGGCTGCTGCTGAACAATGACAC
The DNA here is from genome assembly GCF_000298275.1 of Orycteropus afer afer. Classification (NCBI taxonomy): domain Eukaryota; kingdom Metazoa; phylum Chordata; class Mammalia; order Tubulidentata; family Orycteropodidae; genus Orycteropus; species Orycteropus afer. The sequence goes on from NW_006921588.1 coordinate 38,047,388, forward strand.
AGCTACATGCAGGGTCCAGGCATGCCATAAGCTAGAGACCATTCCCAACGCTGCTTATATATGGGAAGCAAACCACATCCCCAAAGCAGCTACTCAGCTGCTTGTGGTAGGTCCCACCATGGAGTTGATTGCCAGTCTCATCATGGGGAATAACTACCACCAGCTGCCCAGCCACTCAACCAGGCCCAGCCAAGTTGACATAGAACTTTAACTATCACAGACAGCAAGAACTAGGTCTACCTTTATCATCAACGTATTTCCAGATCGTAGTATTGTACCTGACACATAGTAGGTTCTCTGTAATTACTTGCTGAATGAAAGGCCATATAACATTCTTACCCAAAGTAGAATTTGTCTTCAAAATATCTGATAGATGATTATCTATCAAGTTTCCACTTAGGCCTTTTCAATGATAAATCTTCTTTACATAGAGATTTTATTGTTCATTTTGCTTGTGAGCAATAAAGTCCTTATGTAAATGTTTTCTTATTAACTATGTTTAAACCAAGTTTGTATATAGTAATTGCTAGAAGAAAAAATTTAATTCCAGGATTTTTCATTAATCCTTTTTAAAATTTATCCATTTATTCTAGCATGTAAAAATATGATTGAATTATATTCAGTATGCACTTTTGTACCCATGATGTTAATGTTGTTTAAATGTTAAAGTTTACTATTCTAGCTTGTTTCAAAGATTTTTTTCTTTTTTTTAAAATGTGGCTTGGATAAAAGTTTACAGAGCAAATTAGTTTTCCCTTCACCAATTTGTACACATTTTGTTTCATAATACTAGTTGTAATTCCTTTAATGTAACAGCACTTTTCCCACTTCCTTCTTGGATTCTTTTTTCCCATTTGTCCTTCTTTCCTGCTCCTTCCTGCCTTCTGAGCTTTGTTTTGGAGAAGATGCTGCCCTTTTGGTATTGTATGGCTGATTATTCTGAAGAGTACATTGCTCACGAATGTTATTGTTCATTTTATTGGCCTATCTGTTGTTTAGGAGCTCTGGTGGCATAGTGCCCAAGGCATTTGACTGCTAACCAGAAGGCTGGCGGTTCAAATCCACCAGCCACTCCTTGGAACAAAGACTGGGCAATCTATTTTCATAGAGATACCGCTGCAGAAACCCAAGGAGGGGTTGCTATGAGTCAGAATCTACTTGAGGGCAGTGCAGTTTTTTTTTTTTTAAATCTGTTGTTTGGCTGCAAAGGTGATCCTTGAGGGCGGATTCAGTTCCAGGTTTGAAGGATGTCTGTGGGCCAAAGTTTTGGTATATATCAAGGATTTTTATGGGTTAGCCAGTCCGTGGAAGGAAGGTTGGACAATCTACTTCTGTAGTGATACTGCCCCAGAAACTCAAGGAGGGGTCGCTATGAGTCGGGTCTGATGTGACAGCACATAACAACAACAACAAACATAGATTTATTCTCAACATGTTGCAAGTCTGTTTAATGTCTATTGAGTGCCTTCTTTGTACCAGTCATTATGTTTCCTGTATGTGTAATTGTCTTGCCAATCTTGTCTCAATCCATCTTGTCTATAAGGAGTGTCATGAGTCATTTTTTTCAGTTATTCTTTAGAAATTAAGATGTTTTCAGTCTTAGATATTCCTTTGACTTAATCTATAGTCCTTTTTTTAAAAAAAATAGCTTTTATTACTGTTATCAGTAGCATTTCTTCAGTCCTGGCAAGTTTTATAACATTTTCTTTTCCCAGTGCCTTAATGAAGTAGATACCATCGTTATGTCCATCTTACAGAGGAGGCCATGTAGATTTAAGAAAGGGTAAATTGTTTGATCAAAATAACACAGCTAGGAAGTGGCAGAGCCGTGTATTAGTGAGATTTGCAGATAACACGCATACGATGGCTCAGTACAGAGCAGAATTCTAGAGTTAGGCATTGCTAAGACCTCCCTTATGTGATACAACTGGAACAGAACTAGTTTTACATTTAGTCAAAGATTTCTTTCACTGAACTTTAGTTTGGAGTTAATTGGTTCATGACTATGGAATTATAATGCTTTTGACTTCTTTGAGAAGAATGAGTCTTCAAAATTATTAAGACTACATACTGAATTATACAGGTCTTTGCAGTTGTAAAGTAGTGTAACTTCTTTTCTCTTTCACTGGTTTATAAGGGTATATATATATTATACTTAGTGATGATGCTTTAAAATTGTCAAGGTTCTTTCAGATATGCAGTTATTTTTATCCTTTTTTAATATCTATATGTAGTAAATAAAAGAATTAGTTTTGTAGATGAAAAAAAATAGGGTTAAAGATCAAACGTTAAATCATATGGATAAGTTATGACAGAGCTGGGATTTGAACTCAGATTTTCAGCTCTCAGTTCCAGCACTGAGTACATAATATGAAATTGACAGGTAGCTTTCTGTTTAAAAACTCTAAGCAAAATACCTTCTCTGTGCTTTTAATATTGCAGATTTTTATGTAGTGAAATATGGGTTGTGGCAATAATAAAAAGAGCTATCCTTTAAATTGGATGTGACTACCACCCTTCGTATATTCAGATCTCTTCCTTCATCATGTTTTCCCTATAGTATTGGTATATTGCCTCCAAGAAATGTCAGAAATCCTTTTTTTTAAAATTGTTTCATGAAATGTCAGAATCTTTATTATTATTATTTTTTTAATTTGTAGGATTTTGAATGAGTTTTGGGGACTACTAGGGAAATTGAATCATTTAATATCAGGGTATATTCTGATTGAAAGAGCTTAGCTATACTCTGGGGTGTTAAATTAATTTTCATTGACAGATCCTTGTCTGGGATTGAACTGAGATTTAAGTCAGTAAAAACCCTGCCCTGTGGCCTAGATCGCAGTTGGACAAAGCAGATGAAGTAGAGAGGGATGTATTTTCTGAACCTCTTTTTCCATTGGACAGAACCCAGGTCACCTGCAGAGATAGTACAGACTTGGCAGTGGACCTGTCCTGCTCCCACATGGTCACCATTAGCAAGTTAAATACTCCTCATTAGACTCAATGTGGGGCTATAAATATCAGAACAGGGAATACTAGTACTTAAAACATGGAATCAAACAATGGTTCAAATATTAAGAGCTGGAATTAAATTATATTTTAAAAAGTTAGCAGACCTTGCATATTAATATAATTATTCTTCAATATTAGACTTCTTTTAATATATGGTATTTTAGGGTAGAAATGCTCAAATCTCAAAGGGCATATAGCATATCTAGCCCATTTGATATAAATGCAGATTCCTGGGTCTCATCATGTAGAGTCTATTTCTGTTGTTGTGGATTGGGGTCAAGGTTGTAGACTTTCAACAAGCACCTACTAGGTATAGGGGAGTTCTGGTGGTGTAGTGGTTAAAGCATTCACTTGCTAACCAAATAATGGTTGGCCGTTTGAACCCACCAACTGCTCCATGGGAGAAAGAGGAGGCAGTTGGAGTCTGTAAAAATTTATAGTCTTGGAAACCCTATGGGGCAGTTCTACTTTGTCCTAAAGGGTGTCACTGAAGTCAGAATCAACTCTTTTGTTTGTTTTTTTGGACTAGGTATACCTTATGATTCTGATGCAAATCATCTTTTGAAGAAACCTTGGTATGATCTGATGGAAAGCAGGATCGATACCTGCTTCTCAAAAGAACAATATTGCTCCTTCAGAGGAAGAATTGGATTATGTACCTTAGTTATGGGGAAGATTTTGCTCATACACCCACATGTTTTATATTTATTCACAGTTGCTACCTGGTTTTTTAAAAATGATTGTTGTTGTTGTTGTTATGTGCCATCGAGTCGGCCCCGACTCATAGCGACCCCTCCTTGGGTTTCCGAGGCAGTATCACTACGGAAGTAGGATTGCCCAACCTTCCTTCCGAGGAGTGGCTGGTGGGTTTGAACCATCAGCCTTCTGGTTAGCAGCCAAGTGACTTAGCCACTATGCTACCAGAGCTCCCATTTTAAATGATAGTGTTATATAAATCTGTTCAGTTCATTTCAAAGCAGATTAGTTTTGTTCAAATTATAAATTGTGTTACCTTTAAAATCAAAGTGTATTTATTGTTCACTAAGAACCTCTATGGAAGTGGAGTTCCCCATGCCTGCCAAAGATAGATCACACTTGCTGCCCAAGTAGATCACACGGGGGGTGCTCTTTAAATATGTTTTGTCTGTGAATAGTTCCAAATACAAACAGCAGAGGGGGCATGGTTTAAATGACACAACCAACCTGTGACTTCATTGCTTGAGTATGAATTATCCTAGATCATATTAATTTCATTTACACTATTTGAGAATTATCATTTGTTGGAACAAATGAACTATTTAAGTAAGAACCAGGTGCTTGGAAGCTAAAATGGAAAGAAAGACCATCAGTGTTTTTATTAAGTTATTTGAAGAAAGAGATTCTAAACATTTATTTTAAATAATTGTGGTTCCTTTTAATATTTTCATGACAGTATGTCATGAATAAGGACCTCTGGTGGCATAGTGGATAAGGCACTTGACTGCTAACCAGAAGGTCAGAGGTTTAAACCCACCAGCTGCTCTGTGGAAGGAAGACAAGGCAATCTCCTTTTGTAAAGATTTATGGCCTCCATGGACACAGGGAAGAGGTGTCTTTCGGGAGGAAGTGGGAGGGGAGCTGTTGCACTGTGGTGAATTGTGGTCAATGTCATGAGACAAAGTGTATGTGAACTGTATGGAAAGTGAATTTGCTCTGTAAATTTTCACCCAAATCACAGTTAAAAAAAAAAAAAATATATATATGGCCTTGGATCCTGGACACCCAGTGGAATCGCTGAGTTGGAAACGACTTGATGGCAATAAGTTTGGGGTTTTTTTTTGGGTTTATGTTGTGAATAGTGACTCTAACTAATATCTCTTCTAGGTGTTTTTTTTTTTTTTTTTGGCTATAAACATTAAGATTGTGATAAGCTAACAGGTTAATTGATTATAAAGCTATAATTGACATACCTCTCCTCCAAATTATTTGTAGAACAAAATTTTGTAGTGTTTTGCCTAAGCATTGAAGATAATGTATATCATTCAGATCATAGTATAACATTAAAAAATTAAATTCAAGTCCTACAAAAAAATTCAAAGTCCTACAGATTATTCGCTACATTTCCCACTGAGAGGTGGAATCTGTGTCTCTTCCTCTAGAATCTTAGAGGGCTCTGATTCTTTAACTTGTATTATATAGTGGAAAGGAGTTCTGGTGGTCCTTTGGTTAAAGCATTGAGCTGCTAACCTAAGGGTTGGCAGTTCAAACCCACCAGCTACTCCACAGGAGAAAGATGAGGCAGTCTGCTTCTGTAAAGATTTACAACCTTTGAAACCCTATGGAGCAATTCTACTTTGTCCTATAGGGTCACCATGAGTTGACATTAACTAGATGGCAGTAGATTTGATGTTTTGGTTTATATAGTGGAAATGACTCTGCTGTTTTCTGGTCCAAGGCTTTAAGAGACTGGTGGCTTCCTGTGTCTTGGAACATGCTCTTTGGGATTCCTGAACTCTCAACTATATAAGAAATATGACCATATTGGGACACTATCCTGGAGAGGCCATATGTAGGCTCTCTGATTGACAATCCTAGCTGAGGCTAGCTTTTTAGCTGTGCCTGCCAATGTTCTAGACATGAGAGTGAAACAATTTTGGATCATCCAGACTAGTATATCCACCTGTTGAATACCTTGTGATCTTGGTTGACACCATCTGAAACTGAAGAATCACCTAGCCAAGTCCTTTTCTCTTAATCCACAAAATAGTGAGCTATAATGAAATATATGGTTGTTGTTTTAAGTCACTATGTTTTTGGGGCAGTACTAAAATACTACAACACAGCCAAAGTACTTGAGAAAAGGTAGATTGTGACAAGTAGAAGGAACTTGGGAGAACATCTTGTTTAACCATTCCCTTCTATAGGTATAGAGGAAGTGAAATGTTCAAGGTCATCTAGCCAGCCATGGGCTAGATGGGTAATCAGGACTCCACCCTGACTCTGTTGCCCTTCCCTCTAGAAAACCGTATGAGATCATTTATTTTGCATTTTAAACTGGTAAGTAAAGACATATAATAAAACCTCGTTGTTGTCAGTTATCGTTGAGTAGAGTATGATTCATGGAGACTCATCTTCTACAGAGTAGAACTGTTGCATCAAGTTTTCAAGGCTGTAACCTTTCACCAGGCCTGTCTCCTGAGGAGTCTTAGGGTGGGTTTGAACTGCCAACTTTTTGGCTGTAGTCAAGTGCTTAACCGTTTGTGCCACCCATGGACTCCTAGGTATAGTCTAGAGATATCTAAAAAACTGTTTCCATTACAGAAAGAACTTTTTGTAACTTCAAAAAGGAGAATACCCTAGAGCAGTTTTTTGTTCCAAAAATACTCAGTCTAACAATTTTTTTAATAAAATTTTTATTGTGATTTGGGTGAAAGTTTACAGAGTAAATTCACTTTCCATACAGCAGTTCACATACACTTTGTCTCATGACATTGAGTATAATTTACCAGAATGCAACAGTTTCCCTCCCACTTCCTCCCCATAGTTACCTCTTCCCTGTGTCCTTCCCTCCCATGCACTCCTGCTGGCCAGAGCTGTCTCCCTGTGTGTACACAGCCCTTCTGTTCTCCCACGATTGATCTCTCCAAGGAGTGTATCTACCTAATGTAAATGTTCAGCTCATATGCCTGTCTTTTGTTTGGCTGGAAGCTACAGGAGTGGGTTTAACTCCAGACTTGAAAGGTAGGGGCCATAGTCTCAGTGGCTCCATCAGGCTGTATCAGACCAGCAAACCGGTCCTTTTTTTTTTTTTTTTAATGATTTTGAGTTTTGTTTTACATTGTTCTCCCACTCTATCCAGGATCTCCTACAGAGATCCCTGTCCAAGTGGTTGACAGTGGTAGTGGGAAACCATTAAGTTTTCTGGTCTCATAGTCATATAGGCTGAGGATCGCATGGTATACCAGTAGCTTGGACTAATTGTTTCCATCTGTCTTTGGTTTTCTTCATTTTTCTTTGCTCTGGATGAGGAGAGACCCATCATTGCATCTACATGGGCGCTTGTAAGCTTTCAAGATCCCAGTCACTACTCACCAAGGTAGAATGTGGAACAATGTTTTTGTGTAGTGTGTTATGGCAATTGAGCTTGATGTCCCCTATGACTATGGTCTTGAGCTCACAGGTCCAACTACTCGCTCCCTGTGGGTAGCTGGCTGTGGCCAAGAAGTGAGTACAACGTTGCCCCTTGTCAGCTTTACTATATATCTGGGAATTCTACAGAACATACCTGTAGAAACACTGCCTGCCAACACTATACATGGTATTGGGCACACTTCTCCCTTCATAGACATACCTAATAGTTCAGCCTGTCCACCCATCTATCCACCTGTATGTCAATGTTTGCCTTCACTGACAAGGCAGTACTGTATGTGCAAAAGGGTCATCTTTGTTGTATGTTGCTCCCATGCACCTCTCTATGTCTTCCTCTTCCTCATTGCCACCATGTTGATCACTCACATTTGATACATTGCCCTTCTCTTCACCCAAATCAATACTTGTCTCTACCTATCTAACAGTGTTCCTGCCCCTCCCCTCCCACTCTTGGTAACCAGCAAAGAAAATTTCTTTCCATGTATAAACCTTTCCTTGACTTTTTATAATAACAGACTAATACAGTATTTGTCCTTCTGTGACTGACTTATTTCACTCAACATAATGTCCTCCAAGTCCATCCACCTTACATGGTGTTTTGCAGATTGTTTTGGTTACCTAGTGCAGCTCTGACAAGAATATGCCACAATTGGGATGGTTTGAATAAACAGGAGTTTATTCTCTTACAATTTGGAGGCTTTCAGTCCAAGTTCAAAATGCCTGGCTCTAGGGGCTGGGTGGAAACCCCTCAACCTTAGGCTTCAGCTCTGCCTCCTGCTCCTGGCCCACTGGAGCTAGAGGCTTTTCTTCACTCCAACAGCTTCTGGCTGCTGAGACTCACAAGCTCAAGGTTGACAAATAAAAAGGCACAGTCCTGATGTTACCAAACAACATGGCAGGCCATTAACTCAAATCCATTTAAAGTCCCAAGGTTTGCAGAGCTTGGCAGGCTGCTGAACAATGACATGGCTACGTGCAGGGTTCATGTGTTTCATAAACTAGAGACCCTTCCCAAAGCTGTTTCTTATACGTGGGAAGCAGACCACATACCCAAAGGCAGCTACTCAGCTACTCACAGTAGATTCCACCATGGAGTTGATTACCAGTCTCATCACGGGGACTACTATATCCAGCTGCCCAGCCACTAAGCCAGGCCTAGCCAAGTTGACACAGACTTAATCACCACAGTTATGCTACATTATTCTTTAGGGTTGCATAATATTCCACTGTGTATATGTACCATAGTTTGGTTATCCATTCTTCTGTTGATGGATACCTAGGTTGTTTCCATCTTTTGGCTATTGTAAATGTGCTGCAATGAACATGGGTGTGCCTATATCTGTTCTTGTCCTGGTTTTCACTTCTTTAGGATGTATACCTACTAATGGAATGGCTAAGGAGCTCTGGTAGCCTAGTGCCTAAAGCACTTGACTGCTAATCAGAAGCCTGGTGGTTCAAACCCACCAGCCACTTCTCGGAAGGAAGATGGGGCAATCTACTTCCGTAGTGATACTGCCTCGGAAACCCAAGGAGGGGTTGCTATGAGTCGGGTCCAGCTCGACAGCACATAACAACAACAACAACACAATGGAATGGCTGGATCAAATGGTGATTCTAATTTTGACTTTTTAAGGAATCGCCATACTGCTTTCCACAGTGGTTGTGTCATTTGACAGTTCCACTAGCAGTGTATAAGAGTCCCAATCTCTCCACATCCTCGCCAGCATTTGTTATTTTCTGTCTCGTTGAACTTTGCCACTAGTGCTGGGGCAAGATGATATTTCATTGTTGTTTTGATATGCATCTCTAATGGCTAATGATTGTGAGGATTTCTTCTATATGTTTGTTGGCTGCCAGAATATCCTCTTTGGTGAAGTATCTATTCATGTCTTCTGCCCATTTTTTGATTGGGTTATTTGTCCTTTTGCTGTTGAGGTGTTGGAGTTTCCTATAAATTCTGGAGATAAGTCCCTTGTCAGATACGTCATTGCCAAATGTTTTTTCCCAATCTGTAGGTTCTCTTTTGACTCTTTTGAAGAAGTCTTTGGAAACACATAAAAATTTAATTTTTAGAAGGTCCCATTCATCTAGTTTCTCTTCTTCTGTTTGTGTATTTTGGGTTATGCTTGATAGTCTATTTATGCCATATATTAGTGCCCCTAAATTTGCCCCTAGCTTTTCCTTGAAGAACTTTATAGTTTTAAGTTTCACATTTACATCTTTGACCCATCTGGAGCCATAGTTTTTGTGTATGGTGTGAGGTACAGATCTTGTTTCATTTTTCTGCAAATGGATATCCAGTTTTGCCAGCACCATTTGTTAAACAGACAGTCTCTTCCCCATTGAATGGATTTCAGCCCTTTGTTAAAGATCAGCTGACCATAGGTTGATGTATGTATTTCTGTGTTTTCAATTCTATTCCATTGGTCTATTGTTGTTGTACCAATAACCAGGCAGTTTTGACTACTGTGGCTGTATAGTAGGTTTTGAGATCCGGCAGTGTGAGACCTCCTATTTTGTTCTTCTCCTTCAATAATGCTTTGTTTAACCGAGGTTTCTTTCCTTTTCATGCTATGTTAGTGATTGGTTTTTCCATATCCTTAAAGAATATTGATGGGATTTGGATTGGGATTGCATTGAATGTATAGATTTATTTGGCTAGAAATGACATTTCCACAATGTTCAGTCTTCCTATCCATGAGCATGGTATCTTCTTCCATTTATGTAGATCTCCTATGGTTTCTTGACATAGTCTTTTATAGTTTTCTTTTACAGGTCTTTTGTGTCCCTGGTAAGGTATTTCTAGGTTGTGTGTTTCATACAAGTGTATGTGAAGTTTGAAAGTAATTTTTTTCCTTCTATATTTTTTCTCTTTTGCTTTTTTCTCCACTTTGACCAGTGTTCTGGTAATACTACTTAACTCTCATGTTAACATTGCCATAAAACAGCAGTGCTATGTAATACCATGGGTGTGGCATGGTTATGTCCCTAATGATAAGGGGACTATCTGGCATTATGTGCTTCCATTCCTTAGGGTAAGATGACATAAATGTAGGTTTTATAGGTAATTTCAAGAATGAAAGACTAGATCTAGGAATCATTTAATTATCCACTTAGCTTTTTTTTTTTTTTTTAATGTCAAATGAACTATGGTTCTTCACACAAACAGAAGCATTTGCACTCTGACAGCTCAGACAAAAATTGTGCTAAAAAAGTTCAAGGTAATTTTCAAGTTTAATGTTTCCTTGAGTCTGAGTTGAAGTATAAAAATAAGATACCCAGAAGAACCAAGGTAAAGAACATTTTATTCCACAAGGTGTTATCTTTGTGTATTTATCAGTTTTTTGCTCTGGCCATTATAAGCTATTTGCTATTTTTATCTTCTTAGACAAAATGTACTTTAAAAATTCCTTAAGCCATCGAGGAAGAAAACACAATGATGTGAGAATCACAGATAGTAATTTTAAGAGAAACTTAGAATAATATGTAAGAAAATTATTCGTTAAAGATTTTGGCTAACTTTTAGTCCTTTCCTTACTTATTTTTTTTTTAAAGGCAGGCATTTTAGCAAAATGTCATTAAGAAGACAGGAAAGAAAGAAAAGATCAAAATGGATGTCAGAAGAGACTCTGAAACTTGCTTTTCAATGGAGAGAAGCTAAAGAGAATGCAAGAAATGATGCAGTAGAAGAACCGAACAGAAGATTTCAAAGGGTAACTTGAAAAGACAAAGTATTATAATGAAGTATGCAAACACATGGAGTCAGAAAATCAAAAGGGAAGAACGTGTTTGGCATTTCTCAAGCTGAAAGAACTGAAGAAAAAATTCAAGCCTTGAGTTTCAATGTTGAAAGGTTCTGCGAGCAAAATACTCAACAATGCCAAAACAAAATGAAACAAAAACCAAACTCACTGCCATCAAGTCGGATCCAACTCTGGGTTTCTGAGGCAGTATCACTATGGAAGTCGATGGCCTGATCGTCCTTCTGAATTCAACAGTGCAGGAAGCATCAAAAAAAGATGGAAGGAATGCTCAGAGTTATAGTAGTAAAAAGATTAGTTGATGTTCACCCATTTCAGAAGGTAGCATATGACCCAGAACCGATGGTATTGAAGGAAGATTTTAAGTTGCACTGATGGTATTGGCAAAAAACAAGGCTCCAGAAATTGATGAAATACTCGTTGAGATGTTTGACAAATGGATGTAATGCTAGAAGCACTTACTCATGTATGCCAAAAAATTTGGAAGACAGCTACCTGGCCAGATGACTGGAAGAGTCCATATTTGTGTCTGTTCCAAAGAAAGATCCAACAGAATGTGGAGATTATCAGATAATATCATTAATGTCACATGCAAGTAAAATTTTGGTGAAAACAATAAAAAATGGTTATAGCAGTACATAGACAGGGAACTTCCAGAAATTCAAGCCAGGTTCAGAAGAGGATGTGGCATGAGGGATACCATAACTGATGTCAGATGGATCTTGGCTGAAAGCAAAGAACACCAGAAAGATGTTTGCCTGTGTTTTATTGACTGAGCAAAGGCATTTGACTTGTGTGGATCATAACAAATTACGAGTAGTATTGTGAAAATCGGAATTCCTTAGCACTTAAATGTGTTCATGAGGAACCTATACATAGACCAAAAGGCAGTTGTTCCGACAGAACAAGGGGATAGTACATCATTTAAAACTGGAAAGGGAGTGTGTCAGGGTTGTATCCTTTCACCATACTTATTCAGTATGTATGCTGAGTAAATAATCTGAGAAGCTGGACTGTATGAAGACGCACGCAGCATCAGGATTGGAAGAAGACTCATTAACAACCTGTGATATGCAGATGACACAAATGTGCTTGCTGAAAGTGAAGACGACTTAAAACATTTACTAGTAAAGATCAAAGACTACAGCCTTCAGTATCGATTGCATCTCATCATAAAGCAACCAAAAATCCTCATAACTGGACCAATAAGCAATGCCATGATAAATGGAGAGAAGATTGAAACTGTTAAGGATTTTGTTTTACTTAGATTCATAATCAGTGCTCAAGGAAGCAGCAGTCAAGAAATCAAATGGAACATGCGCTGGGCAAATCTGCTGCAAAAGACCCCTTTTAAGTATTAAGGAACAGAGATCTCACTTCAAAGACTAAGTGTGATCCAAGCCGTTGTTTTTTTCCATGGCCTCATACACATATAAGAGCTCGGCAATGAATAAGGAATACTTCAGAAAAATTGATGCATTTGAAATATGGTATTGGGGAAGAAAACTGAATGTACCATGGACTGCCAGAGAACAAATGAATCTGTCTTTGAAGAAGTACAGCCGGAATGCTCTTTAGAAGTAAGAATGACCAGGCTTCTTCTCTTATACTTTGGTCATGTATGTTATCAGGAGGGACCAGTCCTTGGAGAAGGACATCTTGCTTTGTCAAGTAGAAGATCAGTGAAAAAGGGAAAGACCCTCAATGACATAGATCAACACTGCAATTGCAACAATGGGCTCAAGCATGGCAATGATTGTGAGGATGGGGCAGGACCAAGTAAACCAAGTAATATTTATTTCTGTTATATGTGGTTTTGCTATGAGTTGAAACCCACTGGATGGCACATACTAACAACAACAATGGGGTATTAGCTACCTTCTTCTTATGTTACTATTCAGTGTTGTTCAGATTTCTAGTGAAAAGCAATGGAAATTTTTCTTTTGAAGTTAATAATGGCCTTGTTTTTCTAATTTGCTTCTATACACCTCTGCAACAACCTGTTAAACTCTCAACACAGCCTTCCAAGTGGTCAGTTAATTCTACATTTAGCCCATCAGTTTCTTACTCTTTGTCCAGGCATCCCTCTTGGGACTTTCTATTCTGTTTCCATTCTCCTATCTGGAAAGGTTGCTGCTGTCCAGCTACCATAGAGCTGTTATCACCTTGGAACTTTCTTTTGCCTTTATTGTGGGAATTCATTTTGCCTCTGTCCTATATTAGATTCCCTGTTTTCTAGTCTTTTTTTTTTTTTTTCACTCTCTTGAAGACATTTATCTTTTATCCTCCATTTTACATATCATTATTGAAAATTCAAAATCATTCATAATTTTAGTCTTTTAGGTCCTGTTTTTTCTCCTCTTGAAACTTTGGGGACCTTCTCTTTATCACTGATGTCCTTGAATTTCATGATGAGATGTCTTGCTATGGGACTTTTTTTTTTTTAAATCCTAAATACGGGGCACTTTGTAACCCTTTTAATCTGGAGACTAGTCCTTTGGTTCTGAATTTTTTCTCTTGTATTATTTCTTTATTATGGTATGTTCCTAGCCTTTGTTTTGGAATTGTATGGGTCAAGTGTTAAGCCTATTGAATTGATATAATTTTTTTAAATCATTTCTTCCTTTTCATTCTTTGTTTTATGTTTTGTCCTACTTTCTATGCTGTTTTCTCAATTGATATTTCCATTTTGAAACAACAATTTTGTTTCAGTAATTTTATCTTTAATATCTAGAAACTCCTATTTCTTGATATTTCATTTTATGTAATATTTGATCTGAATTCTGCTGTGTCTCTGAGGGTATTCATGGTTTCTTGAAGTTGTCATCTGTTCTAGTCAATGTGTCTGATTCTTTTCTCTTTTTATTTGCTATGGTCTTATTCTTCTATGATGCAGATGTTCATCAAATGTCTGTTGAGTTTTGGTTGCCCATTCATATTTAAAAGTGAAGCAACAAAATGGTATTGACAGCTCTGTTTGCTGGCTGGTGAAAACTGAAGGGTAATATTAATAAAAACTAATTAGAAAATCCATATACAATATATCTAGATTTTTTTTCTCTAAAGCCATTTAGTTCATTCAGATAAGGATCCTCCCGTATTCTGCCTGGGAATATAAGATTGGTGGTCAGTGAGTGGGAGCTAGGTGAGACAAAGGACTGGGAGGGTGGCTTTCTTACTGTTTGAAATAAAGTTTGCACCTCATCCTCCTCTGACCATGGAGCCTCTTAAGCTTTATTTTTCGGAATAGTTGCTGGTCAAAGCAGTGACGTGACTCTCCAGGATAGATGTGAAGAGGAATTTGAATGTGACAACACTTTTTACAGATTTTTAAAGTATCTGCCTTTTTTTGTATCAAGTAGTAATACTTCCTTTGTACATACCTTATCCTTCGAGTTCTTGAACATTTTGATGGATTTGCAGGGCATATTGGATTGCTTCTACCCTAAAGTTTTATATTTCTCCACTCTCCTAATGCATACATCATTCTTCCAGCCACTTTATGTTTTCAGATATTAAAGTTTAAGGTTATGTATGCTTCCTGGTCTATTTGTGCAATGAAACCTGTCAGAGCTGGAACTTGATGAGACTGCCTTACTTTTCTGGATCTTGCAAGTTTTCTGCCTTTGATGGGGTGTAGTCTTACTACTTTTCCATTACTTGTTTAAGTGGAAAATGTTTTTCTGATACGTTTCCACCTTACGTAGGTTCCAACTTTCACGAGTTTTACTATATATGGAGTTAGTAGTTTTGTTAACTTTTGGGTGATTTAGAAAAGATGAGGCAGAAATGTGTTACTCTCCCATCTTGAAACTTTAAACCCACTGAAAATAATTTATTTTTCTTTTATCTATTTATTAAATAAGCACCAACAATAAAAATTGAAACTAGGAAGTTCTCTGAAAGGAGCAATGATAGCACAATGGTTAAGTGTTTAATTACTACCTGAAAGTTTGGGATCAAACCCATCCAGTGGCTCTGTACAAGAAAGATCAGGCAGTATGCTTCTGTAAAGAATATAGCCTGGAAAATCCTACAGAGTGTTACTATGAGTGGAAATTGACTCAACACCACCTAACAACAGCAACAATGTATGTCTGTAGTGCACAAATGAGAAATTCTAAAATGTATTGAGAAGTCTAACTCTCATTCCTGAATCCATCAGCCCTTGACACCTCCCCTAGTTCCTACAGGGAGCTACTTTTTTAAGGTCTTTTTCACCCCCTGTATCTATTCATGTAAATATTAGCAACTGTAAATGTATTCATTCATTCATTGCCATACCCTACTTACTTTACCTTTTAAACTAACAGATTTTCTGGGTATTTTTACATGAAAACACTTTAAAAAGTTGTTGTAAAATTCCAGAACACAAAAATGACCAGAATTACTGGTTGGCTAGAGATGGTAGAATCCATGAGATTGTGGCCCTGGGTTACCCTTCGGGCCTAGAAATGGACTCACTTCCATGGATTGGCTCTCAGCCCAACAGTAGAAAGACCTACATGCAGAACACCTACCCCAGGGCAATGCACCCACCTACGCTAGGGAGATGCACCCCCTCAGATCAATCAGCCATGAGACACCACAGGGGCATCATTCACATAGGGGAAAGCTGGACAGACAGGAGTGCACAGAAGGGCACAGGAAGGGGGTAGTCACAGGGAGGAGAGTTTTTTTAATGGTTGGAGATGGTCATCGGGGCTGTGGAATCAAATGTGCATGAACTGTTGAATGTAAAAGAAATCTGCTGTGTAAATTTGTACCCAAAGCACAATTAAAAAAAAATAGGGGGAAAAAAAGTTGCTGTTGTTAGGTGCTGTTGAGTTGATTCTGAGCCATAGTGACCCCATGTGACAGAACAGAAATGCCCCATATAGACCACTATGTAACAAAAAGTTATTTGCGTTGATTATAGCTTATTATTGGTTCTTGAACAATACACATGCTAATGAAAATCAAGGCGCTCTGGTGGCATAGTGCCTAAGGTGCTTGACTGCTAACCAGAAGGCTGGTGGTTCAAACCCACCAGCTACTCCTCGGAAGGAAGGTTGGGTAATCTACTTCCGTAGTGATACTGCCTCAGAAACCCAAGGAGGGGTCGCTATGAGTTGGGTCCGACTTGATGGCAAATAACAGCAACAACAACAATGAAAATCAAGGGTTATTGGGTAAATGAAAAAGATTGAGGTGTAGCTGATAAAAGAGGTAAGGGCATTTAGGCAGAGTAAAGATGCAATGTGAGAGAAAGAACAGTGCTGAAAGGAAGTAACAAGAAAAATGAAGGTGACTATTTAGTCCAACTTTCATAAACTGAGGAATAGTTCCACATATGGAAAAAATAGTCTGTATAGTACAGTGCCCTGTGATATAGAAAAACATACAGAGTAAGCCAGGAAAGGAGAATTAGTCATCCTGCCATATGCTTTCCATAATATCTGTAGTGAATAGCAAAGTTTGCATCACAAAATTTTGCTCCTTCCAAAAGAGAATACAGATCTGTACACATCTTGAAAAGTTTTGATAGATTCAAGACTATTAAAGAACATGTATGACTTTTTTGACTTATACATGTTTATTCAACAATAAATGTGCATTCAGTGATTCAAAATGGGGATCATGCCTTCAAAAATTAGATTCTGAGCATTTTATCAACATTCTAAAAAGACAATTAAAAAGAGTGCTGGTTGGAATTCAGTTAAAGATGCTGAATAAATAGTTGCAGCATCATTCGTGTATGTATAAATGAAAAAGCTTGATTGAAAATAAAACTAAACAAAAGACCTTTGGTGATTTGGAAAAACCCTGCTTGAGTGATCTTGAACATGAATCTTCATCTGAGAAGCAATATAATTGCATTTAGTTTTTTAAATTAAAAAATGTATTTATGTCTTTTGTTCATGTTATAGAAATATATATGTACATAAATATATATGATTGTATGTGAGGAGCTCTGGTGGCACAGTGCCTAAGGCATTTCACTGCTAACTAGAAGGTTGGTGGTTCAAACCCACCAGCTGCTCCATGGAAGGACGATGGGGCAGTCTACTTCTGTAAAGATTTACTACCTTGGGAACCCAATGGGGGTCACTATGAGTTGGAATTGACATGATGGCACTGGGTTTATATTTTTTTATGTATAAATATGAACAAAAGGGAAGACTAAAAGGAACACAACCTAAAAGCACAATACCATTGCTCAGAAATAATTGCTGCTAACTAACATCTTGGGGGTGTACTTCATCTTTTTCTACCTTTTTAATTGCATCTTAAAATTATTAAAAAATTTTGGATCACATACTGTGGATTGATCTGGAATCATAAGCTTTTAGCTGGAACAGGCCTTACTGATGATTTACTTTCATGTTTTCCAAATAAGGACACCGAGACTCAGATTAATTAAATTACTTGCCAATATTCGACAATAATCCTATATCAGTCAGAACAGAAATGAGACTGTTGTTGTTGTTGTTATGTGCCGTCAAGTCGGCCCCGACTCATAGCGACCCCTCCTTCCCCTCCTTGGGTTTCCGAGGCAGTATCACTACAGAGGTGGGATTGCCCAACTTTCCTTCCGAGGAGCGGCTGGTGGGTTTGAACCACCAGCCTTCTGGTTAGCAGTCAAGTGCCTTAGGCGCTATGCTACCACAGCTCCTGAAATGAGACTAGAACTCAGGATTTCTGATGATCATTTCTACTGTATCACTAAGTGAAAATCCTACTTGTCCTTTAAATTTCCAAATTGTTACCAGGTTGTTATGTGCATGAATGTCGGACTGTGAAGACAAAGCATGCATGAACAGGGTGTGCCTAATGACTAATCCTAGCCACCTGTTTGGATCCCAGCTGGGCACTGTCCAAGAGCAATATGTCTGAACTGGCTATAACTGAACTGGGACTATAAATCTGAACTGGCTTATTCAGGGTTGGGTTCTAAACGTCTTCCTGAGATCACTAGCCTGTTCTGAAGCAGAGGCAGCGTGTCAAGTTTACCAAGTGTGTCTGTTCAGCTTCCTGGCAAAATAGAGTCTACTTTGGAGAAGGGAGTGGGCTCAGAAAATAGTTCTTGAGGATTAGTAAAGAATAATAGGGAAGTAAATGGCTCTGAGGGCTTTGGAAACCTCTAGGCCAGCAATCTAGGAGATGGGAAGAGACCAGGCTGTCCTACATCTGTCCTCTGAGAATTAGCGAAATAAAAGTTGGGTTCCAGAACGCAGTTGGACCTGGGGCAGAATAGCCTTTGCTGAGGAATGTAAGAACTGCCAAAGCAGCTCGACTCCCAGGTTCTACATGAGGTGTCATTGAAGAGTGGAAACAGTGATTATTTACACATATTTGCCTTGATGCTTTTGAAGACTTTTCTCACTCCATAGACACTTTCCATGCAAACTTTTGGCCAGAACCCTTACTTAATGGAATGGGAGGCACTTCAGTGATATGATGACAATAGAAGCAAATGCTAGATGTTATATTCCCTGTGTAATGTTTCTCCTCTTTCTCCGTCCATAGTCTTGAAAAATCTTTACATTCTGCACAGAAGACTGATGTGGAAAATCATCTTCAACTGCCAGTTTACCAACTGCTGGGTTTGAGAACTTTCAGTTAACTACACAGACACGATGCTGTATGCATTACCTCAAATTAGTTTAATATGGGAAGTGAAAGCAGTTTGTTAGGGCTGATAGAAATTCTTTAAGCCAAATAATTTTGCTGGGTTAACAACCTGCGTAATTGATATAAAATTGCATTCAAGTATTGGCATGTAATTACACATGTGATTTAGCTGTTTTCAAACTAAATCAAGTGGCAGTTTTGCAAATATGGGTTAGAACAGTGGGATCAATGCAGTTGTGTATTTAGAGCATTTTCATACCAATATAATAGAGTTAATATTTTCTCTTCATAAAATGAAGAACAGGATTGTGTCATGTTTATGAAATTAAAAAAAGAAAAAAAAACTACATCTACAGAGCACTATCAAGGTCATTTTAGCCATAGGCTCACATGATGAAATAATGCTGTAGGAGAGATATATTGAATCTTGCAGGATTCATCAGGTGTCAGTTTACTATGTGCTATACAAAAACATCAAATGAATATCAGTTTGAGCAGGATTATAATCTAAATAATAGTTTTGTTGCTCTGCCAACCCCCCACCAACTATTAGTTTCATTTGAGTATGGGGTATGGTCATATGATCTATCTCTCTTCTCATACTAGAATTTATACATCCAGATGAATGTGCTCTCATTCAGGGTAGTCACTGGGATATGACAATGTCTCTGTTAATGTTATCACTGCTAATGGTTATGGAAAAAATAACTTGATTGTGGAGATTTGTAACAGTCTTAAGTATTCCCATTGGCAACTGATCTTAATTCTTTGACAGTATCTGATATTGAGAAAGAGCAAAAAGCTGTTTAGAGGCAATACTGGAGAAGAAAGTGAGCACTCAAACTGGGGAAATGCATGAAGAAAGTAACGAGGTTCTGTGTTTTTGTGACTTGCCTACTTGGTCCTCTCTAAGAAGAATATAAAAAATTCCTTGTGGAGAGGAGTAAGGATATATAGTATGTCTAGAACAACTTTTTCTATGATGTTTTCTATGTAACTGTAAAGTAGAGCAATTTTAACTAGTATAGTTATTTTTTCAAAGGGTAAAGAAATATTATAATTGGAATTGGAACTAAATATGTCCTAGTAGAACAGTTTTCTGAAAGCAAAGGTACAATAACTATAGACCACAATATATAGCATTTGAATACTAATTTTATGTTTAACCTCCTATAAAATGTCTGTGAATGTACACATTGATGAAAGGAGATACCTTTCTATACTGCATATTTAATATATAAAAAGTATAACTTTGCATCATTGATTTTGCCTTACAAATATTCTGGACATACAGCTATTAATTATTAATTATTAATTATTAATTAATTATTAATAGTTATTAAGTGAATACTATCCAAAAGGATTTTTTGGGTAATTTATGTGATGGAGATTTTCCTAAATGTACCTGAGAAGTTTAAACAGAAGCCATGTTTTGTTTTCAATAGCTTTCCCTGGAGCAAAATGAGTTTTCAAATCCATTGCATTGACTTTTAAACCTACTACTTAAAAAATAGCATCCCCACTTATACTAGAGAGTAACAGTCTCTACTTTGTTAATAAACTGTCCTAATAAGCTGTCAAATGGGTAAAGGTAGCTGAAAATAAAGATACAGATTTATTAAACTTTTTGAATAGGGTTCCATATAATGAGATCTACCTGAATAACTTCTAAAACGATCACTTCTGAAAGATTTCACTCCTCTACTGTGTCTGTATGTTCAGTTATATTTATTAAATCATTATCATTATCATTATTGCATATTCACACCTCATAAATATTTGAACTAAAGGTAAAAAAATATATATTCTCTCATAATTTCAGTTAAGAATACTTTTTTCTCTCCACCTACGTACGACTCTTTAATGATGTCCACATTTGCTTTCTCTAAGTTTTTGCTGTGACCACTGGCAGAAACAGCATAGCAGACCAGATGGTCTGTTGATTTGAGTAGAGAAATTCTTTGGCCTTTGTTTAATTCAGTAGTTCTACTCAATCTGCTCAGGAGAGTCTAATGAGAGAACATAAGGATGCTGCTGTTAAGATGAGGTACATTGGCAAAATTTCTGCATTTCTTGCCTACCCTTGGCTAGGCATTGCCGTTAGTTTTCTTATCTTTTTTAAAACCATTAAATGAATCAAGTAATGAAATGAATTTTTTCCCATATGGCATAATATATTAAAGAGGAGGCTCTAGATCTAAGTCCTGTGACCTATAGAAGTTCTAGAAGCCTGGAAAACACAGATTTATCTGTTAAAAATTGATGAGAAGTTAATTAGCTATTTGGCTTAAGAATTCTTTTGGGGACCAGTGTGGTTCAGTGTAGGATCTAAATCAGTAGGTGGAGAGTCCTAAATGAATGCAGGGGTCCTCTTTGGAACGGGGTGTTTATTTCCGAAATTGCCACAAAAAACAACATCTTCATAAGGGTAGTTATCTCTTTCTAGAGTTGATAGCTGTAATTCTATTCCATCCTTCTCTGATATGGTGTTTTTACTTCTGTGAGAAGAGTTTTATGACAGGTGCAGTTTTTCTGCTGTCTAGAATGAAATTTAGACGGAACAAATCTGTCCTGGAAGAAGTGCACCTGGAATGTTCCTTTGAAGCAAGAATGGCCAGACTTCGTCTCACATGCTTTGGTCATGTTGTCAGAAAGGACCAGTCCCTGGAGAAAGATACCATGCTTGATAAAGTGGAGGGTCAGAGAAAAAGGCAAGGACCCTCAATGACATGTTTTGACACATGTGGCTTCAGTAGTGGGCTCAAGCATAGCAAGGGTTTTGAGGAAGGCACAGGACAGGGCAGTGTTTTGTTCTGTTGTATATAGGGTTACTGTGAGTTGGGATCGACTCGACAGCATGTAATAACAGAATGAAAATTTACTTTGAAAGAAAATCCTAAAGGACATTTCTGAAAAGTAACGTACTGGATTAAAGGCAAATTCAATGCCACCGAGTTGATTCTGACTCATAGTGACACTGTAGGACAGAGTAGAACTACCCCATAGGGTTTCTAAGGCTCTAAATCTTTACAGAAGCCAGCTGCCTCATTGGTCTTCCACAGAGTGGCTGGTAGGATCAAACCACTGACCTTTTGGTTGGCAGCTGAATGCTTTAACCACTGTCCTACCAGGGCTCTTAAAGAATTGGATGTCCACTGCCATCAAGTGGATCAATCTCATAGCGACCCCCATAGGGTTTCCAAGGCTGTAAATGTTTATGGAAGTAAATTGCCTCATCTTCCTCCCACAGAGCAGCTGGTGGGTTTCAACCGACAACCCTCTGGTTAGTAGCCAAATGTTCTGATCACTATACCACTAGAGCTCCTTAAGGTATTAGATTACCAAAATCAAAAACCAAACTCACTGCCATCTAGTCAGATCAGACTCATAGCGACCCCTCCTTGGGTTTCTGAGGCGATGTAACTACAGAAGTGGATTGCTCAACCTTCCTTCCGAGGAGTGGCTGGTGGGTTTGAACCACCAGCCTGCTGGTTAGCAGTCAGATGCCTTAGGCTGACACATTGTGGGGAATGGAACCAGTCCAATATCATAAATACTTAGATTAGTGGACTCTAAATTGGGAGAACAAAAATGAGTAAAGATTTTTGCCCTGTATTATATTTATTAGGGTTTAAACTGACTGCCTTACTTCCTCCTTCACTCCCTTCGTTTATTTTATATATTTTTTTAAATTTTTTATTGTGGTTTAGGTGAAAGTTTAGAGAGCATCTAAGTTTCCTGTTTGATAACTTTTACGTAAAATGTTTTATGATATTGGGTCCATTCCCCACAGTGTGTCAGTCCTCTCCCCATTTCCACCCATGCTTCCGTGTTTCCTTTCATCAGTCAAGATTTTCTACCCCTTCTTGCCTCCTTATCTTTGCTTTTAGGCAAAATTTACCCTTTTGACCTCATATAATTGATCATTCAAGAAACATATGCCTCTTGTGTATTATTTGTTTATAAAACTGTCTGTTGTTTGGTTGAAAGGTGGTCTCTGGGAGTGGCTTCATTTCCAGGTCAGAAGGGTGTCTGAGGACCATAGTTTCTCCAGTCCCTGTCAGACCAGCAAGTGTGGTTGTCTTTGTCAATTTGAATTTTTGTTCTACATTTTTCTCCTGCTTTATCTGGGACCCTCTGTTGTGATCTAGTCAGAGCAGGTCAGTAGTGGTAGCTGGGCACATCTAGTTCTTGTCTCAGAGTCATTCATCCAGGCTTTAGTTTATGTGGTTCATTAGTCCTTTGGACTAATTGCTCCCTTGAGTCTTTGGATTTCTTCATTCTTCTTTGCTCTGGACAGGAAAGGACCAGTAGTTGTCTCTTACATGGCCTCTCCCAAGCTTTTAAGACCCCAGAGGCTACTCACCAAAATAAGATGCAGAACATTGTCTTTATGAACTATGTTGTACCAATTGACATAGCTGTCCCCGGAGTCTATGGTCTTTCACCTTCGAGCCTAGGAACTTTATCCCACGAAGTGTTTTGTTCTATCTGGGAAGTTTCCATGACTGTGACCCCAGTTTGCTCTATTCTTCATATTAATATACATATAGCACCTACAGTTATATATGTAGAAATATCCACAACCAAATCTGTATCTGCAGTTGGATGTGCTCCCTTACACCCTCTCACATCTCTTTACCATACTTATCTTCTTGTGTATCCACTGGTAAATTATTGTTTGTTAATACTTTTGTTGCAGGATTGTCTATGTTACAGTAATTACCATAGTTGCCCTTTAATCTTACCTTCCTCTAAGTAGCTTCCTTTGCCTTGGTCATGTTGTGCTGCACACCGACTGCCAAACCTACTGCCATAGAGTTGATGATGACCCAGAACAACCCTGCAGGACAGAGTAGAACCACCCCATAGGATTTCCAAGACTATACATCTTTGTGGAAGCCGACTGCCTCATCGTTCTCCTGTGGAGCAGTGGTGGATTTGAACAGCTGGCCTTTTGGTTAACAGCCAAATGCTTTAACCAATGTGCCACCAGAGCTCCTTATGTTGTGCTGACTTCCCTTATCTTATGTGTTGCTTTTCCCTTCATCATTAGCATGCGTGTTCTCTCTGGTTAATATTCTGTTCTTCCTTCTCTCATCTCTGGTAATGATCAAAGAATTTTTTATTTTTTCCTGTGTGTAAACCTTTTTTTTTCCTGTGATAATGGTCTCATGCAGTCATTGATTTTTATTATTGCATAGTATTCCATTGTGTGTATGTGCCACAGTTTGTTAATCCATTCATCCATTGATGGGCACTGAGGTGGTTTTTATCTGAATAATGCTGCAATGAATTCGAGTGTGCAAATGCCTATTCATGTCATGGCTCTTAATTCTTTAGGGCATATACCTAGTAGGATTGTTGGATCATACCATTTCTAG